>NC_060130.1:364593646-364903934 GCF_021461395.2 Schistocerca americana | reverse complement strand
TTAGAAGTCTCTTGTGAGGAACAATGTAAAACACCTTCTGGAAATCTATATACATTTTGTGAATCCGTACTCTGTGTTAATACATAGTTTCCTTACAAGGAAATTCGGAATATGAATTTGGTGCGTGTTCTTTTGGAAGTGTACGAAAGAACAGGCACCCCATACACACACACACACATACACACACACACACACATATATATATATATATATATATATATATATATATATATATACACTTACTTACTTATCGCGAATGGACCCAGAAGGATCACGCAAAGCTTTCTGACGTCGTTTCTTCCATACTTCTTTCATTCGTTCTCCATGTTTTCTTTTTCTTTCTTCTGTCCATTTTGTTCCTGGTCTCTTTAGTGCTTCCTTCTCCGACAATACAATCCACTTTTCCACCTTATTTCTAAAAGTTTTTCTATCTTTGACATCTTTAAGTTCAATATTTGCTTTTTGTAAATCTAATTTTACTTGGCTAATCCATGGTGTTGTTGATTTGACTTTTTCTATGTAAGTGAGAATTCTGTTGGTGAGTCGTGTGGGGGGAAGTCTAGTGACATGTCCATAAAATTTTAATCTTCGCCTTCTTATGTCTGCTGCCAGGTTTGATATAGTTTCTGTGGTTCTTCTTTATTGTATCCGGTATCCTTCTTCTGTTAATTTTGGACCTAAAATCTTTCTCATAATTTTGCGTTCTTCTTTTAGTATTTTTTCTAAATCACATTTTGTGTGGAGTGTGAGCGTTTCACTAGCATATAGTGCTGCTGGCTTAATTACTGCGCAGTAGTGTCTGATTTTTGTGTTCGAGGAGATGCATTTTTTATTGTATATTTCATGTGTCATACCATATGCTCTCTTCATTTTCTGTTGTCTGATCTTCTGTGCAACTTTCTCTCCTCCGGTTGGCTCCAAAATTTCACCTAGGTATTTAAAACGTTTTACTCTATTTTTCCATATTTTGTGTTCAAACTTATATATATATATATATATATATATATATATATATATATATATATATATATATATATGCATGTGTGTGTATATATATATGCATGTGTGTGTGTGTGTGTGTGTGTGTGTGTGTGTGTGGCTGTTCTTTCGGGCACTTCAAAAAGGCACCACACACTATAAAGACGAGAAACAGAGATGATGTTTAAATCAGTTTTAGTTGAACAGTTATATCCTGTTAGTTTTAGTGTTCTCGCGAGATAAAAGAAACTTTTGTAAAACGTAATCCACGGCGACAAGCTTTAATCATTAAATTTTTATGTTGACTCTCAATGAACACACCTTAGCAGTTCTAAATTTGGTACACGGTGACTGAAATTTTCATCTCATTTGCTTTGCATAATATTTAGCAGTTGCCTTTGCGGTATCGCCCAGTGTTAACGGTGGAAATTAAACTGAATTAATTTTCTGTGTTTTTTCTTTGAAAATGCTTGCTAATAGCATTTGTCTTTGTGCAGGTTCCACAGTTTCAGAGTAATGTGGAATCCAGTTAATGTTTAACACCTTGGAAGGATGACATATGAAGAATGTGATATTCAACTGAAATCGGTTACTTACCCTGAAGACCTACATATGTGTTATTTGTTAGCAAACTTCTTGGACATTCATTCGAATAATGTCAACGTTCCATAAGAAACTGTGGAAACATCAGAAAAAATAAGGATTTGACGGTTCCACTAACTGTGTTTTGACAAAGATTGTTGTGCTAATTGAAGCTGAAAACAAAAACTCGGTACCTTCATGGTCCAAAAAAACATGTATATTGAAAGCTTTTAACGACAAATGAAAGGCTGTAAGCCTTTTGGTTAAGCGGAGGAGCGAGAAAATGCGTAAAATTAAGAAATGTGCGAGGCCAGTTTCGTTTCATAAATGGAAGAATGGTTCACACGAGCTACAAAATATGTACCAAAATTAAACTTGCAAATTGGCCACGACTATTTTCTACTCTATACGAATGGTGTCTTAAAAAACTAGCAGTTTTTATGAAGTGCCTGGATACATTAATTTTTTTTTATCAGGTGTGCTTGTTGGAGAAAAAATGTTTGTTTTCGTAATCCACTAGACACTTCCAGTTTTTGTGTCACTGCATGGAATAAACAATGAACTGTTTCATTGTTAGTAAAATACAAATTATTCAGAAATCATCATAGGACCTGTATTACAGGAACTGTTATAAAATGTTTTATGTCAACAAACTAAAGTCCTGATCGACGGTAGTCGTATGCAGTGTAACATCATACGCTGACTTCATTTCCTTTCCTCTGCTAGTCACTTTGTAACAGTTACGTGTGCAACAGTTCATCTGTCGATATGAACTGCAAATTATTCAAAAAATCATTGATCTGAGACATTTTTGGTATGGTTTAAGTGCTTAAAATTTAGTGTTGTTTGTGTTTGACATCGCGCTACGCGACGCTACTATCTCCTGTCGAGGATGCGTTTGATTATTCGCCGAATCACGCTTTAGGCAGTAAGGGCTGTACAAACCACAGCTACAAGCGGTTCTTCACGCGTCAAAAATAAGAAACTTCAATATTTTCTTACGAATACTTACAACTTCCCTCACCACATAAAATTTTTATAATGCATTCTCTCATTCTATTCTTCCTGTGCTAAAAATTTCATGGTAGGTTTCCACATGTGGGATAGGACCATTCCCTTATGAGATTGGTATCTGATGTTTAAACTAGTATAGGTGTTTTATGACGGCTCTTCTTCTGAGAACCGTCGTACTCTCAAATATAATATGATTTCCGTTTTGTAATGAGTGTTCTGCCACAAATGTTTTCCCGCATTAGCGTAAGGACGAAGATTTATTGTAGTGCTTTTGTATAGTGCTTAACGTCTACGCGTTTTAATAAATTCCGTCGGAAATGTAACACCCATGGGGAACGACGTGAGGCTCAGAATTTGAGGCATATGTGTGATACAGATCTAATGCGGACGTTATCATTAATTTGAGCTTAGTGTGCCGGCTGAAATAAGAACGTAGTTTACACCTACGATACGCCAAGACATGGGCCTAAGCAGACCTCGCTATAGAAAGTAAACGACGTACTGTATTTTATATTAAAGTGACAGCCAGACGGCAAGTGAGTTCTAAGATTATAAAAGCCGGTAACACTCTCTAAAGAATGAAACTCTACTGCGGCACGGAACCAAACTATGGCGATATTCAATGAAGCGCAGTGTACACGAAGCTGTCACAATGTTTTGAATGTTAGTGAGATGTCAAGAGAGGAAGCGCGCTACACAGGGTGCCCCATTTACCTCAACCACCCAAAATAAGTTTCAGTTCTTATGGAAAATAAAAATATATATGAAGCAAATGTTTATCTAGCACAGAGACATCAACCAGCACGATTTGTTACTTTCTTCCTTACACAGATATGAACAGCAGTGCGACCTTTATAAACAGCACTCTTTTCTTAATCAGCAGTCGACTTCATCTCCTTAAGAACTCAGTGTACCATTCACACTGTATAAATATAACGTTATTAAAACCGTAACGGGAAACTGACAGACTCGACTGTACTACTACAGAGGATAGGTACCCAAGGTGACGTAACTCGTCCAGTTGCTAGAGAGGACAGTAAACAAGTGGAAAAACAAGGAAACGGCACACTGTGATTCAGTCAGTCCTCTTCAGTTGGAGGTTTGTATTAGTACAAAGTACAACCCCGCAGGGAAGGTGAACAACATACCGTCTTAAAGTACTACAATACAAATGTAAATGTCGTGTGACCAGGGGCTCCCCTCGGGCAGACGATTCACCGGGTGCAAGTCTTTCGAAGGCTTGCTCGTCGATGGGGATGAAATGATGATAATTAGGACAACGCAACACCCAGTCCCTGAGAGGAGAAAATCTCCTACCCAGCCGGGAAACGAACCCGGGGCCTTAGGATTGACATTTTGTTGCGCTGACCACTCAGCTACCGGTGGTGGACAGTACTACAATAAAGTGGTGTATGTTCCCGTATCGTAAACAAGAAAACATTATTGCAGTTATTGTTCTGCTAAATTACGTTCTCCGTAGATGGATGGTATTTCTGCGATACATTTCTTTTAATTCGGATTTGGATAGGAATTTATTTGGTGTAGTCAAGATATAGCCGTAGAGTAAACGGCCGGAAACTCGTGGAATATCTGTAGGCTGGAATCCCTGAAACATTATATTTCATTGTATCGATTAGAGGCAGTTAATTCGTGTATTGTAAAATAGTCTGGACTGTACACTATTTTCGAATAACAATACAAGAGCGTTTTGTGTCAAGACAAATGGCTCTGAGTACTATGGGACTTAACATCTATGGTCATCAGTCTTTGTGTCAAGACATGTAGGCTTGTAATTCAGTTGCTATTGTTCCCGTTATAATGAACGACCTGAAAAACAACTACTTTAGATTTGTGTTTCTGGGTCTAAGCATCGGCTGAAGTTAACGGCGTCACGGAAGAGGGGGGGGGGGAGGGGGGGGGACTGGGGTACTTGCTAGGTGATGGTGATGGGTGCTGTTAATGAACCCTTTATCAGTGCTGCCTCAAGAGGGGCGACGTAATTGGGTTTTGTCAGCCTGTTGTACTGTCACTGCTCTCACTAAATCGATTAGTACCCTCCTAGCACTGAACGCTTAATAACACCCATATACAACCAACTGGGCGTGCACGCTAGTGTATGAAAGGGGAAAGGACCATGCATTTCAAACAGGCGTTAAACAATCCTATCACTGAGGCAACCATTTGTTGTTTTGGAGAGTTTCCTTTCACGAGATAGATCAGTTCCGTTGGCCTTTGTGAAATATTCAGAGCTGTTATATAGCTTACGAACTGTTATTTAAATTTAGTAATTGTCTCTCATGTCTTATGATCTAGAAGGCTCGAAAGTTTTTTGTCTCGAGAGTGTGCACCCTCATTGTGGAATTTTAGATACTCTTTCGAGTCAGCAGGGAAATCAGCGGTCAAATGTAAAACTGTTATTAAGTGCTTTGCAGCTGTTCGCTGAATAACACTCTTTCTCAGACGTCTGTAGCCTGCCACGAGATGGAGCGTATAAATTCAGTACCATCTTCAATCAAGAGAAAGCAGATAAAAATAGCTATATTTAAGTACATTACTAAGATTATTCAGTTTCGATATTATAGAACAGGTGACTGTATTAACGATATGAATTTAGGTATCTACAAAGACTCACTTCGTCACTTTTTAAATACTTCTGTTTCATTCATTAAAAACAAAGCTGTCTATTACGTCAATTTTTAAAACATTTTAAGTATAGGAGAAACAGTTATCTGATTTCATAGTACGAGAAATATTCCGGGAGATGTTACTGGCAAGGTATTAGATGTAAGCGTAGTTAAGATAATAGAGGAAGGAGAGGGGTGAGCTGGAGTGGGGAGTTGGATGACAAGCTGTTGTGAGCTCGTAAATCTAGAAATTCTATTAATAACTTAGTTTCCAATTCAGTATGGTCATTGAGAGGGCAATCTGGTGCTACATCTGGGCTGATAAAATTCTCACTTTCTTCCAGATGGTCGAATTTTAGAATATGCCTTTGTTCACTAGATGAAGAATCCGGAGGTTGTGTAACAGATGTGCGAAATGGGATTTTTTATGGTTGTTAAAACTGAGCTGCCCCCCCCCATGACCCACGGACCTTGCCCTTGGTGGGGAGGATTGTGTGCCTAACTATACAGATAGCCGTACTGTAGGTGCAAGCACACCGTAGGGGTATCTGTTGAGAGGCCAAACAAACGTGTGGTTCCTGAAGAGGGGCAGCAGCCTTTTCAGTAATTGCAGGGGCTACAGTCTGGATGATTGACTGACCTGGCATTGTAACACTAACCGAAACGGCCTTGCTGTGCTGGTACTGTGAACGGCTGAAAGCACGGGGAAACTACAGCCGTAATTTTTCCAAAGGGCATCCAGCTTTACTGTATGGTTAAATGATGATGGGGTCCTCTTCGGTAAAATATTCCGGAGGTAAAATTGTCCCCCATCTGGATCTCCGGGCGGGGACTACTCAAGAGGACGTCGTTATCAGGAGAAAGAAAACAGGCGTTCTACGGATCGGAGCGTGCAATGTCAGATCCCTTAATCGGGAAGGTAGGTTACAAAATTTAAAAAGGAAAATGGATAGGTGGTAATTAGTGAAGTTCGGTGGCAGGAGGAACAAGACTTCTGGTCAGGTGAATACAGGGTTATAAATACAAAATCAAATAGAGGTAATGCAGGAGTAGGTTTAATAATGAATAAAAAAATAGCAGTGCGGGTAAGCTACTACAAACAGCATAGTGAACGCGTTATTGTGGCCACGATAGACAAGAAGCCCACGCCTACTACAGTAGCACAAGTTTATATGCCAACTAGCTCTGCAGATGATGAAGAAATTGATGAAATGTATGATGAGATAAAAGAAATTATTCAGGTAGTAAAGGGAGACGAAAATTTAATAGTCATGGGTGACTGGAATTCGACAGTAGGAAAAGAAAGAGAAGGAAACGTAGTAGGTGAATATGGATTGGGGCTAAGAAATGCAAGAGGAAGTCGCCTGGTAAAATTTTGAACAGAACATAACTTAATCACCTGGTTCAAGAATCCTGAAACAAGGTTGTATGCATGGAAGAACCCTGGAGATACTAGAAGGTTTCAGATAGGGTATATCATGGTAAGACAGAGATTTAGGAACCAGATTTGAAACTGTAAGACATTTCTAGGGGCTGATGTAAATTATGACCACAATCTATTGGTTATAAACTGTAGATTAAAACTGAAGAAACTGCAAAATGGTGGGTATTTAAGGAGATGGGATCTGGATAAACTGAAAGAACCAGAGGTTCTACAGAGTATCTGGGAGAGCATCAGGGAACAATTGCCAGGAATGGGGGAACGAAATACAGTAGAAGAGGAATGGGTAGCTTTGAGGAATGAAATAGTGAAGGCAGCAGAGGATCAAGTAGGTAAAAGGACGAGGGCTGATAGAAATCCTTGGGTAACAGAAGAGATACTGAATTTAATTGATAAAAGCAAAAAATACAAAAATGCAATAAGTGAAGCAGGCAAAAAGGAATACAAACGTCTAAAAAATGCGATAGACAGGAAGTGCAAAAAGGCTCAGCAGAGATGGCTAGAGGACAAATGTAAGGATGTAGAGGCTTATCTCACGAGAGGTAAGTTAGATACTGCCTACAGGATAATTAAAGAGACCTTTGGAGAAAAGAGGACCACTTGCTTGAATATCAAGAGCTCAGATGGAAACCCAGTTATAAGCAAAGAAGGGAAAGCAGAAAGGTGGAAAGAGTATACAGAGGGTATATACAGGGGCGATGTTCTTGAGGACAATATTATGGAAATGGAAGAGGAGATAGATGCATATGAAATGGGAGATATGATACTGCGTGAAGAGTTTGACAGAGCACTGAAAGTCCTGAGTGGAAACAAGGCCCCAGGAGTAGACAACATTCCATTAGAACTACTGACAGCCTTGGGAGAGCTGGTCCTGACAAAACTCTACCATCTGGTGAGCAAGATGTATGAGACAGGCGAAATTCCCTCAGACTTCAAGAAGAATATTATAATTCCAATCCCAAAGAAAGCAGGTGTTGACAGATGTGAAAATTACCGAACTATTAGTTTAATAAGTCACAGCTGCAAAATACTAACGCGAATTCTTTACAAACGAATGGAAAAACTGGTAGAAGCCGACCTCGGGGAAGATCAGTTTGGATTTCGTAGAAATGTTGGAACACGCGAGGCAATACTGACGCTACGACGTATCTTAGAAGAAAGATTAAGGAAAGGCAAACATACGTTTCCAGCATTTGCAGACTTAGAGAAAGCATTTGACAATGTTGACTGGAATACTCTCTTTCAAATTCTGAAGGTGGCAGGGGCAAAATACAGGGAGCGAGCGGCTATTTACAATTTGTACAGAAAACAGATGGCAGTTATAAGAGTCGAGGGACATGAAAGGGAAGCAGTGGTTGGGAAGGGAGTGAGACAGGGCTGTAGCCTCTCCCCGATGCTATTCAATCTTTATATTGAGCAAGCAGTAAAGGAAACTAAAGAAAAGTTTGGAGTAGGTATTAAAACTCATGGAGAAGAAATAAAAACTTTGATTTTCGCCGATGACGTTGTAATGCTGTCAGAGACAGCAAATGACTTGGAAGATCAGTTGAACAGAATTGTAAGTGTCTTGAAAGGAGAGTATAAGATGAACATCAACAAAAGCAAAACAAGGATAATGGAATGTCATCGAATTAAGACAGGCTATGCTGAGGGAAGTAGATTAGGAAATGGGACACTTAAAGTAGTAAAGGAGTTTTGCTATTTGGGGAGCAAAATAACTGATGATGGTCGAAGTAGAGAGGATATAAAATGTAGACTGGCAATGGCAAGGAAAGCGTTTCTGAAGAAGTGAAATTTCTTTAGATCGAGTATAGATTTAAGTGTCAGGAAGCCGTTTGTGAAAGTATTTGTATGGAGTGTAGCCACGTATGGAAGTGAAACATGGACGATAAATAGTCTGGAAAAGAAGAGAATAGAAGCTTTCGAAATGTGGTGCTATAGAAGAATGCTGAAGGTTAGATGGGTAGATCACATAACTAATGAGGAGGTATTCAAATGGTTCAAATTGCTCTGAGCACTATGGGACTTAACATCTTAGGTCATCAGTCCCCTAGAACTTAGAACTACTTAAACCTAACTAACCTAAGGACATCACACAACACCCAGCCATCACGAGGCGGAGAAAATCCCTGGCCCCGACGAGAATCGAACCCGGGAACCCGGACGTGGGAAGCGAGAACGCTACCGCACGACCACGAGATGCGGGCTTGAGGAGGTATTGAATAGAATTGGGGAGAAGAGGAGTTTGTGGCACAACTTTACAAGAAGAGGGGACCGGTTGGTAGGACATGTTCTGAGGCATCAGGGGATGACAAATTTAGCATTGGAGGGCAGCGTGTAGGGTAAAAATCGTAGAGGGAGACCAAGAGATGAATATACACTCCTGGAAATGGAAAAAAGAACACATTGACACAGGTGTGTCAGACCCACCATACTTGCTCCGGACACTGCGACCAGGAACCGCGGTGTTGGCCGTCGAATGGCGCTAGCATTTGTGCACCGCCGCCGTCAGTGTCAGCCAGTTTGCCGTGGCATACGGAGCTCCATCGCAGTCTTTAACACTGGTAGCATGCCGCGACAGCGTGGACGTGAACCGTATGTGCAGTTGACGGACTTTGAGCGAGGGCGTATAGTGGGCATGCGGGATCCCGGGTGGACGTACCGCCGAATTGCTCAACACGTGGGGCGTGAGGTCTCCACAGTACATCGATGTTGTTGCCAGTGGTCGGCGGAAGGTGCACGTGCCCGTCGACCTGGGACCGGACCGCAGCGACGCACGGATGCACGCCAAGACCGTAGGATCCTACGCAGTGCCGTAGGAGACTGCACCGCCACTTCCCAGAAAATTAGGGACACTGTTGCTCCTGGGGTATCGGCGAGGACCATTCGCAACCGTCTCCATGAAGCTGGGCTACGGTCCCGCACACCGTTAGGCCGTCTTCCGCTCACGCCCCAACATCGTGCAGCCCGCCTCCAGTGGTGTCGCGACAGGCGTGAATGGAGGGACGAATGGAGACGTGTCGTCTTCAGCGATGAGAGTCGCTTCTGCCTTGGTGCCAATGATGGTCGTATGCGTGTTTGGCGCCGTGCAGGTGAGCGCCACAATCAGGACTGCATACGACCGAGGCACACAGGGCCAACACCCGGCATCATGGTGTGGGGAGCGATCTCCTACACTGGCCGTAAACCACTGGTGATCGTCGAGGGTCACTGAATAGTGCACGGTACATCCAAACCGTCATCGAACCCATCGTTCTACCATTCCTAGACCGGCAGGGGAACTTGCTGTTCCAACAGGACAACGCACGTCCGCATGTATCCCGTGCCACCCAACGTGCTCTAGAAGGTGTAAGTCAACTACCCTGGCCAGCAAGATCTCCGGATCTGTCCCCCATTGAGCATGTTTGGGACTGGATGAAGCGTCGTCTCACGCGGTCTGCACGCCCAGCACGAACGCTGGTCCAACTGAGGCGCCAGGTGGAAATGGCATGGCAAGCCGTTCCACAGGACTACATCCAGCATCTCTACGATCGTCTCCATGGGAGAATAGCAGCCTGCATTGCTGCGAAAGGTGGATATACACTGTACTAGTGCCGACATTGTGCATGCTCTGTTGCCTGTGTCTATGTGCCTGTGGTTCTGACAGTGTGATCATGTGATGTATCTGACCCCAGGAATGTGTCAATAAAGTTTCCCATTCCTGGGACAATGAATTCACGGTGTTCTTATTTCAATTTCCAGGAGTGTACTAAGCAGATTCAGACGGATGTAGGTTGCAGTAAGTACTGGGAGATGAAGAAGCTTGCACAGGACAGAGTAGCATGGAGAGCTGCATCTACATCTACATCTACATCTACATCTACATCTACATTTATACTCCGCAAGCCACCCAACGGTGTGTGGCGGAGGGCACTTTACGTGCCACTGTCATTACCTTCCTTTCCTGTTCCAGTCGCGTATGGTGCGCGGAAAGAACGACTGTCTGAAAGCCTCTGTGCGCGCTCTAATCTCACTAATTTTACATTCGTGATCTCCTCGGGAGGTATAAGTAGGGGGAAGCAATATATTCGATACCTCATCCAGAAACGCACCCTCTCGAAACCTGGCGAGCAAGCTACACCGCGATGCAGAGCGCCTCTCTTGCAGAGTCTGCCACTTGAGTTTGTTAAACATCTCCGTAACGCTATCACGGTTACCAAATAACCCTGTGACGAAACGCGCCGCTCTTCTTTGGATCTTCTCTATCTCCTCCGTCAACCCGATCTGGTACGGATCCCACACTGATGAGCTATACTCAAGTATAGGTCGAACGAGTGTTTTGTAAGCCACTTCCTTTGTTGATGGACTATATTTTCTAAGGACTCTCCCAATGAATTTCAACCTGGTACCCGCCTTACCAACAATTAATTTTATATGATCATTCCACTTCAAATCGTTCCGCACGCATACTCCCAGATATTTTACAGAAGTAACTGCTACCAGTGTTTGTTCCGCTATCGTATAATCATACAATAAAGGATCCTTCTTTCTATGTATTCGCAATACATTACATTTGTCTATGTTGAGGGTCAGTTACCACTCCCTGCACCAAGTGCCTATCCGCTGCAGATCTTCCTGCATTTCGCTACAATTTTCTAATGCTGCAACTTCTCTGTATACTACATCATCATCCGCGAAAAGCCGCATGGGACTTTCGACACTATCTACTAGGTCATTTATATATATTGTGAAAAGCAATGGTCCCATAACACTCCCCTGTGGCACGCCAGAGGTTACTTTAACGTCTGTAGACGTCTCTCCATTGATAACAGAGTCAGGACTGAAGACCACAACAACAACAACAATAAGTCTGAGAACATCCAAGCGCTCTGTTAACTTTGCTGGGATGCTGTCAGTAGTTTCTCTATCATAGTGGTTAGGACATCAATTTTTACACAGCAGGCTTTTTATATTGTTACATCATAGATCCGATACTGTGGACAATGTTTTGTATTTTATAGTTAGTAAAAGAGCTTATGTGTAATTTATTTGTATTAAACAGATCGGCGCAGTTTGCGGAACGCTTGATTAGGAAAGGTAGGCTTACAAATTTGGTTTTCTTGCTTGTGGGTGGTTGTTCAGCTATTTGTTGTATGACTTCTTTCTTGTAGGAAGTAGTTTATCTATTACAGCAGTATTACAGAAGGCATCTGATTTTGTAATTTTTATTTCCATATGTTCACTGCCTGACATAAAAAGTGAACCATTAAAAGTAAATGAGGAAAGGAAATGAAACTTCACAGGTGATAGCGTACGTAATGTTAGTGTAGCGATTACAAAATCGTGTCACATGTACCAAGAACTTGGCGGAATGAGCTCACTTATTGGTATCTCGTTGCAACCCTCAGCCCTACATGTACGAAATGATTCGATCGGGAGGCCATTACATCATTGCTTGAGGCAAGCTGCCCCACAATTCGGATGACATCTGTTGCTGAGGCTCGACTTTCCGAGAACTGCAGCCTACTGCACCATACATTACATGAGTGTTCGCACCTTCCAGTAACGAATAAACAGGAAACTGTTGTAAATTGTGCCATGGACACATCAACGCCAACTGCATGTCTTCTGTCAATGTAACCTCACCAACTTCGAGGTTCGTTATGAAACATTAATACGTATTTCTCTGGCACGGAGCATTCAAATCATTATACTGCCAGAAATATTCATTTACGATTTACGACAGTTGGTTTCTTATGTCAGAATATTCAGTGTAGGATTCAGTGTTCGACGTTGAACCATAGGAATGCACTTATTTCGTCAAGACGCTAAAAAACCGTCGGAGTACAGTAAGTGAACTGCACTGGTGCCCAAAATTAAAGCAACAAACTGCTATTCCCCGTCCCCTGTCTAATTCACGATATAGTCATGCAAACTGTCAGCAGTGTCTGTACGATCGTGTCCTGTATGGAAGATGGCCTTCCGATAAATGGACAAGTGCGTCAGCGATGTCATTGAGGCATCTATTAAACGGGCTAGTTTCCTACAGGTAGTTCCACACCCGCTATCTCAGTGCACACAGTCAAAGACGGTGCAGAAAAGACATCTACCAGATCCTTTGTAGAGAAGGGCCGTAGGAAGAATGAAAGCAGGACAGTTGCAAACTAATACGGGCTGATGACTTAATGTGAATCGCTTTGTTGTTTCTCGGATGTGGCTACAGTTTGTACAGACCGAAACTGTATCCCGAAGACCGAGACAGTGCCGGCCACGTGTCATATCAGAAAGAGAGTATCGGTATTTGGCTGTAAGGGCACGACGGTACCGCCTTAGTACTCCACAGCAACTGGCATCTAACCTCGCAGCGTCCACTGCAAGTTTGGTATCGAGGCAAATGGTGTACATAAGGCTTCGGCAGAGTGGACTTCATTGTCGGAGACTTACTGTTTGTGTACCTCTGAAGCGTTGTCATAGAAAGGAACGTCTACAGTGGAGTAGTCAATATGCCACGTGGCCGATCAAATAGTGGGCCGACTCATTCACGGATGAGTCCCGACGGGGTCTGGAGAGTGTTTGTCGACGGATTTGCATCTGGAGGGGACGTGGAACACGATTTCGGGACCCAAACATTGCGGAAGGAGATCGATATTGAGGAGGATCCTTAAAGGTGTGGTTAGGGATTATATTGACCACTATTGATGGACGATAATTTTCAGCCTCATAGAGTGCAAGTGGTTGATGCTTTCTTGAAAACGGAAGATACTGTACGCATGGCTGGAATGCACTATGGAGACAGGTTGCAGCTCGTCATTATCCACCAACCACTCCCCAAGACTCGCTGTCAGGATTGCAGGAAGAACAGGCGTTATTACTTGAACATGAGATTGATGAACTCATTCGCAGCATGCCCTGTCGTTGTCAGGCCTGAATTGCTTTTGGAGGTTGTCATAAACCATACTGAGCACATTAACCAGTTGTCGCAATGTGTCTGCAAATCCGTTAAGTTGGATAGAAACGAAAAGCAGTTTTGTCTATCGTTATGAATGTTGTAGATGTTTACGTTCTGTAGTCTTTACAGTGCACCTACTTTACTATCAACCGTTTTGTAGCAAATAAACACAGCCTAGAAAAATTGCCGTTTGTTGCTTTAACTTTTCACACCAGTGTCGTTCGTAACCGGTCTCGGCTGATCCAAAGTTCGCTGGAGTCCAAAACAGAGCAAGGTAGTTTAACCAGAAGGTCTAGGGATTCAAATCGAAGTCATCATACGTTATAGCCAAGGCTTAAAATATGATAATCCAGTATGAATCTGAGTCCACAATCAATGGCTGCTTTGCGCAATCAGTTCAAGTATTGTTACTAGTAGTTTGGAGACGCGAAGGGCTCTTGAACAACCAGTGCAGGTTCTTATGACCTGGACATGCTCGGTAGCAAAGGATATCACCTGTGTTTTGAGCGTCTCTTATTTCGCGGCTCTGTTTCTCCCAGCGTTTGTGCTAGTTTTAGTCGGAGCCTGACTTGTTGCTAGTCCAGGATACAAGATAGAATACTCTATCGTTCTTTTGATTTCGACCCCGATGGTTTACGGCGCCCTGTATACGAACAAACATTTAGAGTCAATAACAGCAATATAATTTGCCATCCCTCTGGCGTCTAGCAGGTGCATGAAAGCAAACATATATGGGGTTCTTCAAAATTACTTACACGCTTCCACGAGATTCTAAAAATTGGTTGTATTGAAGTTAGGTAATGTACGATTGTATACATTGAAATAAAAACTCAAGAAGATGTTAAATGTGTCAACCATTAATGACACAGCATATGTCCAGAATATAGTCCAATTCAGCCAGTAATGAACCTAATGTGGCGGCATCGATGTCATTGACAGCTGCCCTGAAAGACCCCCGTAAGTTAACGATTCTGTGGGAAGCGGAGGTGTGAAAACGGTGTTTTTGATGTAACGACACAGGTAAAAATAACACAGTGTGAAGAGCGGAGAACGTGGGAGCTATGCCAGCTATTTCCAGACCATGCACGACCAATCCGTCGTTGTAGTAGCACAGTACCGGAAGATTCACGAACATCGTTAGTAGTGGAATAATGGGGGCCGTAGATTACTTTTGATATCATATTTACTGAATAATAATTACACTGATCAATTAATTACTGAACTCCCTCTTTGAGAAATCATCAGCCTCTTCTCTGGTAGATCAAACCTGGGTGCTGAACCAGGACTCGAAATTAGGAACTTTTTCTTTGAATTTTGGAAGCTAAAAGAAGAGCTTCTGGCGCGATTTAGATATTAGATTAATTGACTATTTAATAGAGTTGATCAATTAATTTAACTACTCAAAATAAATGAAAACACATAATTAGAGTATGTATTTATCCTTAAAACAGTTATCCTTATCAGTAAATTAAAACAATTAAGATTCATCATTTAATGACTTCCATATTTTGTTAAATGTGTTTGAGAATACTTACAAAAAACACTGTTAATCAGTAAATAAAAATAATGTGTAAGTAAAATTTTATACCTGTAAAATTAAAAGATCAAGCTAAAAATGTACGAGTAGATTTAAGAACAATTTTATTTCATGATGTTTAATGTAATGTAAATGATGATCCTAGTCATGCAAAACTTGTCTTTTTCGACATTAATTTCTGGTGTCTAAAAAGTAGAATATTAATGACACAAATTTTCCACATTGTTCAACAACAAAAGATAGAAGATGAAGAACTGAAGGTATTTATGCAGTTTGTAAAAAAAAAAAATATCTAATTAAAAAAAAAATAGTTGGTGCTTGGATACAATGCAATAATGTTCATGAATAAATAATTAAAAAATTATAAATATCAGCAACAAAATGTATTTATAGGAGCAGTATTATTCGGTTTGGCAAACATGATTTATGACAAGCAGATTTAGTTCAACTGGATTCTGCAAACTTGAAATGCATCTCTAAAATAAATAGAAGATATAAATATTTATTAACTATAATTAATTTTTTTAAAATTTGGATACAATGTAACAATGTTCATAAAGAAATAATTTAAAAATTATAAATATCAGCGATAAAATGTATTTAAAGGAGCAGCATTTTTCTGTTTGGAAAACATAATTTATGACAAGCAGATTTAGTTGAAATATATCTCTAAATTAAATAGAAGATATAAATATTTATTAACTATAATTAATTTTTTTTGAAAATTTGTGTTGAGATATTCCAGTCGAAGATAAATTTAGTAAACATATTTCATAAGGTTCTGATAAAAATGTAAAACTAAGTCAACAAGCAAATCACAAATTACAGTGATCAGTTTTGTAATAACGATTTATAAGAATTTGATAACAAATCTAGCATTATTCACTGCACAACTTTTTAGAATTAAAGACTTCGGTTGTAATATTTAATATATCGCTGAAACAAATAATAAGGAAAAAAATTTGCTCTTCAAGGTAACTATAAATAGGTTGATTTAGATAAAAAAGTAGTTAATGAATATAATAGTATGCAACATTCAGCAAAAGAAATGAAGCCAAAAGACGTTACTCGAAAACACTGAAAAGTTTTTTTTCGTATATAATATACCAAAAAATAAAGTACGAGATAAAGTTAGAATAAGTAAGTTAATAGAAGTTTTAGAAAAAGCCGATACAGCTAATTGGTCAGCAAAAATGTTTGAAATTGAAAGTATTATAGATCCAGATACAGCTAGATACTATTTAAAAGTTATAGAAGGGAATTCTTAAGAAGAAGAGTTACAAAAAACAAAATCTGCAGATACATACATGCTACAAATGTTATGAAAAGTGAGATGATATGGTTTTTGTTATTAACTACATTTTGATAACTTTTTATAGTTGGGTATCTTAAATAATGATATAATATAAAAAGTAATTAATTTTTGAAAGTGTGTAATATTAAAATTAAACTTAGGAAGTGAATAATATCTAAATTAAATTTTATGAAAGACTAAAATTAGGATTAAACTTTTTGAAAATGAATAACATTATGTTTAAATTTTGACTGTGAATAATATTAAAACTAGAGATGACTTTGAAAAAGAATTCGAATTAATATCTCATGAATAAACTGATCTGGTATGTGTAATATACTAAAATAACTACAATGTTATTCAATTCTGAAGTTTTCTTTAGTTCTTTGATATAAATTATATTGATGTGGTAATAAACAAGTCTTAATATGTCTTCACAATTAGTGCACCTATTTCTAATGTAGTTTAATTTTTTCAGTCTTTTTCTTTGCGTTCCAATAACATAATAAGTATACCTGAAGTCATCATCATATAATATTTCAGTAACAAATGTTGACCTTAAATAACATACCATTAAATACCATTATTTGTTGGAGAAATAGCATACAGCAGTGCACCATGGAATGAAAGTGTGCCTGTTTTTGTCTTATGGGATGCTAGGAACTAGTGCTATACTAACTGGCAACATACTCAGCAAAAGGAAGAGAGAGAATACAAAAGCACTCCTTTATCCACTTCAGACAACATAATCCAGTCTGCTAACAAAGGGGACACATGCTATATGTGGGTAGAGCTTAACAGGTTCCTGCCAGGATACTAAAATCCAGGAAATATATTTGAACTTTTTATTCTAGGAATACTGTTGCCCACCTTCTGTTGAGCAGTAAAGATAAGATTACACCTTTTGAAGAGAGTGAAATATGTAGAATCTCCTTCAGTCTCTGTGGAAAATTATGTCTAGGTCAATCAGGTAGATCTATAACTACTGGTCTGACTGAGTATGAAAGCATTTGGAGACTGAAACGAAAGGTTCTACCTTTGCCGAACATGCTCTGAATGAATGTGAAAAGTGATGTTCTCCACATATAAGCTAAACGCAGAAGATTAACATTAATTGAAATTCTGGATATTAATAAACACCAGAGGTTTCTGACTGAGTCCTTAATGATCCAAAACAGTTTTTTTCTGGTTGATCTCACTTTTTTCCTTATTATTCGTTTCATTTGTTCAGGGCAGACGTCCTGTGACATCTGTTTAGATTCATCGTTGATCCGTTCACTCAGTTTTTTATTACAGAGAGCAGTTAACCCTCTGACAAAACAAGCTGAGCTACTGTGCTGGCGCTGTCTGAGCTACCCAAGCACGACTCATGACCCATTCTCAAAGCTTCATTTCAGCGAGTACCCCGTCTCCTACCTTCCAAACTTCACAGAAGAGGCTTGTGTAGCTCAGTCAGTAGAGCACTTTCCCACGAAAGGCAAAGGTGCCGAGTTCCAGTCTTGGTCTGGCACATAGTTTTAATCTGCCAGGAAGTTTCAGATAAATCTAGTTGTGGTCTTCAGTCCTGAGACTGGTTTGATGCACATCACCATGCTACTCTATCCTGTGCAAGCTTCATCATCTCCCAGTACTTACTGCAACCTACATCCTTCTGAATCTGCTTAGTATATTCATCTCTTGGTCCCCTCTACGATTTTTACCCTACACGCTGCCCTCCAATGATAAATTTGTGATCCCCTGATGCCTCAGAACATGTCCTACCAACCGGTCCCTTCTTCTTGTAAAGTTAAGCCACAAACTCCTCTTCTCCCCAATTCTATTCAATGCCTCCTCATTAGTTATGTGATCTACCCATCTAATCTTCAGCATTCTTCTGTAGCACCACATTTCGAAAGCTTCTATTCTCTTCTTGTCCAGACTATTTATCGTCCATGTTTCACTTCCATACATGGCTACACTCCATACAAATACTTTCATAAACGACTTCCTGACACCTAAATGTATACTCGATCTTAAGAAATTTCTCTTCTTCAGAAACGCTTTCCTTGCCATTGCCAGTTACATTTTATATCCTCTCTACTTCGACCATCATTAGTTATTTTGCTCCACAAATAGCAAAACTCCTTTACTACTAATTCCTTCAGCATCATTTGACTTAATTCGACTACATTCCATTATCCTCGTTTTGCTTTTGTTGATGTTCATCTTATATCCTACTTTCAAGACACTGTCCATTCCGTTCAACTTCTCTTACAAGGCCTTTGCTGTCTCTGACAGAATTACAATGTCATCGGCGAACATCAAAGTTTTTATTCCTTCTCCATGCATTTTAATACCTACTGCGAATTTTTCTTTTGCTTCCTTTACTGCTTGTTCAACATATATACAAATATGTTATTCAGTTCACTTTGCATATTCCTTATGAAATCAGCTCTCTGGAGACAGGGCATTTCCCCCCCCCCCCCCCTCCCCACATGAGTACAGGTCATGACTGCACTCATGACATAAAAAAATGTGAACGCTGAGGAATGGAATGGAACGGCCACTATTTTGAGGCTCCTGTGTATATGTCAGTTGGTCAGGTGCGATGGGCACCAGACAGAGCGCCAACTGAGTGCATCTGCACACCATGGAAATCAGGCCACCACTGAAGCACTAGTTCCATTCGCTGCTGCCAGGTAGCAGCAGCTTTCCATTTGACTACCACCACTAAATCGCGCCATCAGTGATGAGCTATCACACAGGAAAGATCTCGATATAGAGCACTCATGTGATGGTGGAAAAAAATGAAAGATGTTGCGGTACAATATGCATTTTGCTCGATGTTTAGCTCAGTTCAGAACCGTGTTACTGCAGTGTCTCAGTTTGTAGTGTCCTCCTGGGGAGGTACTGTAATAATGTGTTTAGTTGATATTGGTGCTGCACAGAGAGGAGTTTAAGAAGTGTATTACCCATAAGCATTTATCTGAAGATTTCATCCATAACCATCTATGTGAGGAATGGAAGGAGATGGTAATGGATAAGTATGGGGTGCATACTTTTCACCAAATAATGATGATGGAGTGAGATGGGCTGAAGATGCATTTTGTAACTCACACACACTACTGCCTGGGCTGGAGCTGTTCATCTTCCCTGAAATGGCCAGTCAATCCATAGTGCAGAAGAAAACTTTCTGCTATTACCATGCCCCAGACAGAATCAACCAGAGGCGTGCATATTGGTGTAAGTGACTTGACTGAGCTAGTTCACAAAACTGCTGCAGATGGTACTTGAAACATGCGCTTTCCCCCACCACATTCCTCAGGAACTAATACAAACACAGCATTCACCCTCTCTCCCACCTGCAAATTGGCGGGAGCCAATAGGAGTGCGGGAACGCTACATATAATGTCATCAGTCTATAAGGCAGATGCGCTCTCACTTGCAAACAGTGAGTGGAAGAGCTACAAAGCATCAACAGCAGCCATAATACTCATAAAGCTCCATCTCACAGAATAGTCCTGCATGAGGGTGTTGTGAAATATATTTCATTCTCTAAACCAATGACATCAAGAAATAAGACAAGTGCTCTCCAAGAAAAACAGCACCATAACACCTTAAATAATGAAAGAATACATGGATGTGTCATGGTAATTGATACTTCAAGTTACATATATTGTGAGCTGCGTCCAGGAACTTCTCCAATACATGACAGTGGTCCATACGAGGAGTTTGTGCTTTTCTAACAGCTACCCATACATAGGGCAGTCAGCATCGTTACTGGGCAGATCTTCATTCCCTTTCGGTTTGGTCATGGGAATGTTATCGCTGTGAAGCTAATCAATCTCTCATGAAAGTCTTACAAGTTCAGTGAGAAGTCAAATAGCACGATTATCCACAACATAAGATTTCTGTTGGTTAGTATTAGTACCATAGAATGAGCAACTAGGTATGCTGCCCCTTTGGTACATGTGTTTCTGCCAAGGTAGTAAGTCAGTCTATGGGATAACCTTTACAGTGGGTGGAGGAGGAGGGGGAGGGTAGGGATACTCAGAAGGACAGATTAGCACCAGAGTGTCATAAATCAACCCAAGAGATCATATATCTCTTGGTATAACAATAAAAAAAGAGCCTATGGCATTGGTGGCCAGGAGACCCCTCACGTGGCGGTTCGGCCGCCGCTCCACAAGTTCTTTAACGCCACTACGGCGACTTGCGAGTGAATGAGGATGAAATGATGATGAAAGACACACAACATCCAGTCATCTTGAGGCCGAGAAAATCCCCAACCCCACTGGGAATCGAACCCAGGACCCCATGAACAGAAAGTGAGAATGCTACTGCAAGACCACGAGCCACAGATGGTATAACAATAGGTTAATGGGGGAGGGATAATTTGCCCCTGAACGTGTGTTTACCCCTAAATGTATGCAACTCATCAAAATATAATGCACGAGAAACTGTTTTGCCCCACTACTAATTTATTCTAACTATTTAGATATGAGTCCATCCATTTATTGGCATACGAAACTCAAGAAAAAATGTTGGCTCTTATTTATCGAGTAATTTTCTCACTGTCGTCACTTCGCTAGATGTATGTGAGAAGCTATAATATTTTTGCCCAAAATACTTAGGAGTATCTCACCTCTCAACTCTCTTTTTGTCAGAGTGTCGCTTACCCGCCATATTCTCATGAATCTTCCCGTCTTTGATATACAGCATTTGAATTCACCTGATTTTGATGCGTAAGAGATGTCTCCTGCCACGTCACAAACCAATGCTACTTCTTCCGAAATCCTATCACATTCCGACCGCACTGTTCCGTTAGTTACAATGCAGTCTTCTCCCCCTCTTGTCACTGACTAGGTAAAGGGCTATCACAAGTAGAAGAATAGCACAGTAACCTACTCGGAAAAGTTCACAGTCATGCAGAGTGTACGAGGACCACACGAAGAAATTCAGAAGCATAACACCTACATTTCGTCGATATCGAACAATCCTGTATAAATATCCCTTCTATGACTCCTAATCATCTTTATCGTATTCCTATGATTACTACGCTGAAAATACGACCGTGTAATGGTATCAGAGTCTTCGTTGGCAGCATAGTGTTTCGTAAGAAATACAAGTGTCCGTAATACGAATCTGACAGTATCACAGAGCTTCCAATACACTATCCATTGAATCATTTACATTTGTGTACCAACCTCACACCACTAAGCATAATTCAGAGCTGCTAGAAGAGCAGGGGGAGAATCGGGACTTAATCACAGCATTGCTGATTTTTACTCCCAGGCGCTTTTCGATAGTGAACCGACCATGATACTTCAATCCGTCTAGAGAAGATTATGTCCATATAGGTAGTACACATATGTGTAGTGTCAGTTATTTACTTAGAAGCAACCCAGTACTTTCATGCTTATGCAGCTATTGTACATCTAGAACCATTTAACCAACAAGTACAAGCAAGACTTAATCAGTGTGAATGTGTCGTCGAACAACAGCAGTCATACAGTCGTCTTAGTGCCTCTTACACTTCAACCGAACTGAGGTGTCACAGTCTCTAGTTGATATACCAGTGTGATTTGTGGTCACTCGCCTCCATCATTGTCACTACATAGAGGGTTATTACACCCTCCGACATAAAAATCCATGCAAATTAACTTATGCCTGACATATTCTTCTGCTTCAGAATGACTTACTTACGAGATCTTATTGCTTGGGTTGTTTCCCTCAAGATTCCATCAAGTGAATCCGAGCCCGACATATGCATTCTTCTTGAGTTCGCTCCAGATGCTTAATGCTAGGGACTTAACTGCACCTAACGCTTCCGATGACAGTGTATTTGATTTCTAGCCTTATTAATGTTGAGTAGATTTCGCTACGTTCAGGTCATCTAGCACCCACAGCGCAGAGCCTCCCTCCCGCTTGCAGGTAACACTATCACTTGCAAACGTTCTACATATAAAACAAATACGCTGCAGGCCGCTGTACTGTGCTTGATGGGGAGTACATGGTACCAATATTATCAAATTACCCTTTCATCCCAATATCGCACTCTGATGGAGTAAGAAAAATGATTGTCTGTATAGATCCATACATACTCTAATCCAGCCTTATATTTCTGGCAGGAATAAGTTGTCTTTCCCAGAGATATTGTTCCGTTACGTATTCGAATGGAGTATGTCAAACTATACGGTCCTATCATCATCCAATTATGCTTTTGGTTTCTTGATCAGCCACGTAACACGAACAGATGTGGGCTCATTTGGTTCGTGGAGAGCGGCTATGTAGAGTTGAGCTGTCGAATCGATGTTACTGTTCACCGATACACATCATTTAACGAAAAACGGATCTATGCATGTTGGTGCCGGGAAAGCAGCTGCCAATGGTCTCATATAGGTACAAGAAGGTGGTCGCTACGTGTTCAGCCACCTAGTTTCGGCGATTTTAAAGGACATTCTGCTGCCCCTCCCATCACCTGGGACACATACACGTAAATTATAGGAAATGCCTTAGGAATTTTGGCACATTATCGAATAAGACAAGCAAATATTCTCATAAAAATTGTTTATTAATTTCTGAATATACATGTCCACAGGAACGAACTCTTTCTCCATGTTGGTTGGGTGTAGTTTTAATAACGTCTAGCTTAATTTTTGACTTATAACTTCCATGGTTTGATCGCGGGTCTTTAAATGCTTTCTTGCTGTTTTTACCTAGTATTCTTACAGCGATCAGATTTTCAACTCCATGTAGGACACATGGTTTCTCAGCCTTGACAGAGATGAACTTGAGAAAATTACTTTGTAGGTACCTGTTAAAGCCACGCCACACTTTTCGTATCAGCACAAACTCCGCTGCTGAGTGAAAATATCATTCTGGAAACATCCCCCCGTCTGTGGCTAAGCCGTGTCTACACAATATCCTTTCTTCCAGGAGTGGTAGTTCTGCAAGGTTCGCAGAAGAACTTCTGTGACGTTTGGAAGGTAGGAGACGAGGTACTGGCAGAACTGAAGCTGTGAGGACTGATCGTGAGTCGTGCTTGGGTAGCTCAGATATTAGATCACTTGCCCGCGAAAGGCATAGGTCCCGAATTCGAATCTCGGTCCGGCACACTGTTTTAATCTGCCAGGAAGTTTCACATTTGAAAGCGTTCATCAGTTGAAAGTCTCCTTCTGACAAGAAGCTGAAGCTAGACACTGTACAGCAGAACAAGCAGACATGAAGATCACATACGTGTATATGTATCGAACAAGTGAACCACACACACACACATGGTGTCTGTGGCAGGGAGGAATGGAGCGAGAGACTGTCCCTCGTGAGCCTGACCCTCACGTATAGGTGGTACACTGCATTAGGCAGACGGTAGTGTACAGCGCTGTACGCGTACGTGGTTTTGGACAGAGTGGTACAGCGCACAAGCCGGCCGGTAGACTATAGCGCTGTATTGAAACGTGTTTTCAGGCTGGTTGGTACAGCACATAAGACGGGCGGTACAGTGTAACGCTGTACTCGGACGCGGTGTGTGATTATGCTGTACCGCCCACGGTCACATACACCAGGGAAAGTCCATCCTTCCCTGCTTGCCACAGGTACCTTGTGTATGTGGTTCACTTTTTCGACACTTATAAACGTCTGTGATTCGTCTTGTCTGCTTCTTCTGCTGTGAAATGTCAAGTAGCTTTCATCTGCTTGGCAGAAGGAGGTGTCCAACTAACGAACACTGTGTGTGTGGTGTCATTAACAGCAATCTACGTGATAAATATCTCAAGTTCAGCACTGTCAAGGCTCAGAAACCGCGTTAAATCAGTAAAGGAGATCGTTTACAGCAACAAAATTAGACATGTAATAGAATTCGAAAACATACCTTCATTGTAACAGTCAAAGTACTGTCTGTAGAAAGAAACATCTGATTCAGATGTGCATTTAAGTTATAATTTAAACGTTAAGCTAGATGTTATTAAAACTACACCCAACAAACGTTAAGAAATAGTTGTTTTCTGTATGTACATGTATATGCAGATATTAATAAACATTTTGTATATGAATATTTGCATGTCTTATTCGGTAACACACCAAAACTCCTATGACATTTTCTACTGAAAATTATTGTCGTGCATGCATTTCAAGTGCGGGGAATGTGTAGTAGCATGACGTAGCGACCCGCTTTTCATACTTATATGACACCACTGCCAGCTACTATCCCGACATTAAAATGCATAGACTCGTTGATAGTTAAATGATATGAATCGGTGAACAGTAACATCAATTGAACAGCTGAACACTACACAGCCGCTGTCCACCAGTCATGTGAGCCCACGTCTGTTCGTGTTACGTGACTGATGCACGAAGCAAAAACTTCATGTGGAGACGGCTGATATCGTATTGGTTGGCGTACTCCATTTGAATACGTAACGGAAAAAAATCTCTGGGGATGACTTCTTATTTCTCCCGGAAACATTTGACTGGATTAGGGTATGCATGGAAGTATCTAGACCATCATTATTTAACTCGATCGGAAATTACTCATTAAGCAATGCGACTTTCATGATCAATTTAATTAATTAGTCAATTAATGTGATATAAATGACTGGTCGCTGTGTGAGTAGAAGGGAGGGGGAGAGCGCCACAGATAAGATTTCTTATTAGGAGCGGTAATCAGGTGAGATCTTTTAACCGGAATTTTCTCTCTCCCACCTGCACAGGGAAAGATGGATATCGTTATGAAATCGTCTATACTACCGTATTTACAAAGTGGTAGGTTGTAATAACCTGATTTTTACATCTTCTCCGGGCTGCTATTTTACTACATTAAGAGACTTCGTACATGACGAGGCATTTGACTACCTTAAGAGAGTTTGAAAGTGAAGCAGAGCATGCTCTTCGCACTGCGTCATGAGCCATAATTTAGATTAATATTCTAGTTCTGTGATGTAGGACATAACAGATATTAAGCTGTTAATAACACATTTATTTTCCGGATGAGAGAATACTTAGAAGAAATACAGCCTGTACGACAGTGTTGTACAGAATTTTCACACTACGAATCAACAACTAACGATACTTTATCGATGTGAAAACGCGTGTATGCTCCGATTTCTTCTGTCTTGGAAAATAATAGGGAGGAAACACATTTTGCGTGAGAAATTCCAGATGTGTGGACAGCAACATCCCAGTCACGGATTGCGTAAAGTGGAATTTTTAAACTATGCAGTCTGTGTAGAGGACAGAACTGCAGTTAGAGCTCAAGTTCCAAGCAGCACGTGCTTGTCTCGCAGTGTGCTAGATGACAGTGACGCCAGTCCATGGCCAGCAGCAGGCTTGGTCACCATGGCTCCGACGACCGGAAGCCGCTGCTTAGCCTGTCATGAGTGGGCAGGTACGAAGAAAGGCTCTAGCCAGTCGGCTCTTCAGGTACGCAATACAGTCAGTAGATGGCACTGGACTAGACTGGAGATAACGGGCCGATTCTTTTATCTTGAGATGCAGTGTTCAAGTAAGGCAATGAGCAATACGCTCGTAAATAATATCGTACAATGTATTTCTGACATTTTTGTTGGCTAGAATGCGACTTATAAATAGGTACAAGTGTTTCATTTGCTAATGCTGTTCCTATATGGCTCCTTCATTTCCGTCGCCGCCGCCGCCGTTAGTCCGCCGTCCGTCGCCGCCGCCGCCGCCGCCGCCGCCATTCTGTCTTCCCGTGCTCGTCTGCTGGTTGATCTCTTCTTGTTTTCTCTCCCTACCTCGGCGACACCTGTCGCCGGTAGACAGTGCAGTCCACCACGGACACCCTCACTACCACAATCATTTACACTCCCCTCTCCTTCCACTGCTCCCACCATTACCTACTGGAGCGCCTCCTCAGGGCTTTCTCTCTCTGCTCCACTTCTTCTCCTCACAGTCTCCTCCCCTTCCATCTCCTCTCCTACACTGTATACCCACCGTATACTGCCACTGCTCCCACTCCTGCTTCTCCTCTTCCTCCTGCTCTTGCTCCAGCTCCCACTCATGCTCCTGCCCCCTTTCCCACTGTTTCCACCCATCGGGATGACTTTCCGCCTCTCCCCACTCGCCCTGCTATGATCGCCCCTGTTCCCCCCGCCTGTGTCACAGTCACACTCGCCATCATGGACTGCCATGATCACAAAGCTCAGCCCTGTGGTCATCGAGGGGGAGGTGTTGGAATTGAATGCCCACTCTGCTCTGGAAATCCGCTGAGCCCGACACATCCACAACTCCGGCCCTACCTTCCTGATGCGCGTGTTCAAAGAGTCCACCTGCTCTATGGATCACCTCCTCACTCAGGGATTCCTGATTTTCAACCGTAGCCACCCCTTAGAACCCTCCCACTCCCTTTCTCAATCCTACTGCTGCCAAAACTGTTTCCTCTACAATGATCACCTTACCCAAAACTGCAAACCCTACCCCCCCCCCTCCACCTGCCCTGTAAAGCCACCTACTTCCTTAAACAGTGTCCTAACCTCGCCTCTTCTCCTCCCTGCAACAGCTGCAATGAATCCCACACCACCTACTCATCCAAATGCAAGGCCAAGTCCCCTCCCACCAACACCGAGCTTACCATTCGCGTTCGCCCCATTCATCAGCCCATCCACCCCAACAATTCCCTCCATCTGTTCCCTGTTGCGAAAGACATCATCCGTTTCCTCACCATCGTCCCCCAGAACAACCATCTCTTCCAGCCTTTTTCTCTGACTGAAGCACAGGAAGGCATTGCAAATGTAACTGGACGCCACAGATGTAGGTATGCAAAACTTGAGTCTGTGTTTTTCAGGTATATTAATTATACACTACATAAATCTGCACCCTGTTCATCAAGTACAATATTTCCACTACGTCGGTAACAGCACAGGAAGTTCTGTGTGAACTTGTTTCATATTTGGGAAATAAGTTTGAATTTGTGAGCAGGATGCATTGAGCCCACTTGTCAGCAGGTATAGGCTGAACACTAGTTGATTTCTCACAGAAGCTGAGGACTCCTATAAGTTCAGGAAATTTGTCTCTTTTCATTATATCCTGATAAACGTAGGCCCCGATGAACGCGAATAAAGGTCACCAGAGGAAACACTTTTAGGACAAACTGCATTCAGCAACAGATGATACCAGTCATAATCCCCAATTTCTTCAATGACACGGTGCTTGTGGTGTACCTTATCTTGTTCAAAGCATTTAATTCTCTGTATTTTCATCGCTTTGTCAAAAAGAAGTAGGTGGCAGGCATGTGCAGTGGGTCACCCTCTCTCCTTCAGTACGTTCAATGCTGCCCTTCTTCCAGACGACAGTGTGTTAGCGATCCTTCATTCCATTCCGTCTCTATCTGCCATCTTCTCTGTTGACCAAGTTGGCTTCTGAGACTGTTGTGGGAACATTATAGGGGGGAGGCTTCTGCTGACGGTAACATCTATCATCATCATCATCTGCTGATCCTGGCAGAAAATCACCATCTGAATTCGGTAAGTCACTTAACTCACTTACTAATTTAATAACTTAACTATCCACAATAGCCAAAATCTCTTCATTGGTAAGACCATGCTGGCTCCTGACTGATGAGGTGAGAAAAAGCAGCAACACACGAAATACGACTGATAAATTACATTACAATTTATAGCGTGGAACCCTTTCTCACAGTGCTCATCATTCCAGGTAGCGATTGTTGACCAAAGCAAAATACAAAGATAGAATTTTTGTAATTATTACTTCGGATGTGTTAAACTAAACGTTGTCATTATAAAGCATCATAACTGTTCTTAGAATTATTGTTATTATTATTACTGTGATTAGCGTTGGTTATTATTATTATCATTATTATTGTTATTGTCATTATTATTGTTATTACTATTGGGAAGACTATGTAATATCTTCGGTACTTGTTGCTCCTGGTCAGACGTAAGACAGGGTAATTGATCAGCTAAATAAGTAATAAATAAAACATTGGCGAGTCCAGGTTGGAACATCAACATCTATGGAATGGATAGAATTCTACTCACCGTGAAGATGACACGTTGAGCTGCCTGTTTGCAACTCAACGTGTCATCTTCACGGTGAGTAGCAATCTATTCTTTCCCTAATTCCCGATATTAACTAATTAATAAATAATAAAGAAACGCCATACCCCAGGAAGATGTTACGCCACAGGTCAACTGGCCCCACCCACTGTTCTAGGTATATTTTACGAAATTTCCATAAAATCGCGAAAATTCAGCGAATTGCAATATATTATTGTCAAAAATAGAAACAATGAGAAAAATTCACGAACTTTTGAGGAAATATGTTAAAAACTGAATTTGCTATAACGCGAACAATAGTTTGTAGCCGTCTTTTGACCGCTTTCGCCATTCTAATATTAATTCCCTTCTTTATGTTGAAACTACTTGTAAATAAGAAACTATCTGTTGTAAACCATGAAACTAAATAAATATAGCTATTCGCTTAATCAAACCTCGGGCATGGATGTGTGTGATGTCCTTAGGTTAGTTAGGTTTAATTAGTTCTAAGTTCTAGGGCACTGATGACCTCAGATGTTAAGTCCCATAGTGCTCAGAGTCATTTGAACAATTTTTGAACTTAATCAAAGTTGATATTAGAAGGTTTACTTTTACTTATCTGCATTACCTGTCAGATATCGGAGAATGTGTTATGCGTGGTAAGAGTTTTGATAAACTTGTATTTATTATTTTAATTCAGCCCGTCGTTTCGAAATATGGGGAAACGTAAGGTTTGAAGTACTAATGCCTCTACCTCAAACAGCTTTCGAATCATAAATTACTGACAGTAAGTCCTGGTCTCTTAATCTTATCTGCATACGCATGTGGACGAGCATAATCTGCATACACATGTGGAGAAGCATACAAACAAACGTCCGTTCTTTCTCCGGCTCTGCAGCACACTTGTTAACATCATTTCTTACAAACATTTTCGTTTTTTCTTTCCTTAGTCCGCCTTTCATTCCGTCAGTGCCCCTCGCTTACTCATTATATCCCCGTCAGCAAATAATGTAAAGAAAAGGCTGTGTCTACAACTCTTTGTACGTCGCCCTGAAAACTGGGAGAGCCGGGAGTAATATTGGGAAGCGAGACCTCATTACGACCTTGGTGTGGAGCACCGGCGGCAGCGGCTCCGACCCACCTCAGACTTTCTCTGTTAAATACGCAGTCCGATTCTCTGTCCTTCCGAACCGTGAACTGCAACTACACAAGGAAGTGTCCGTCCTTGTATGGTGGTTTCCTCAAACAAGTTACACCTGTTGTCTTCCAAAGTGGAATTAGTCACTTTCTTTCCTCACGTTTATCTAATAAAATATAGTACCTCCACATCTAAAGAATCTTGTGTGGATCATAAATTAAATTACAGACTTATTTCCCTGACTCTTTCTTGCTCCTGTGTATGTAGAGAAAATTGTGACTGTTACGGTAAAGCTTTCTGGTTGTCTAGTCTTCTAAATTTGTTGATAATCGCGACAGTATGAATTTAGCCATGTGAAAGATTTGAGCAGAAAATGTAAAATAACAAACGCGACTATTCTGCCATGGAAAGAGCTTGATCACCATAGGGATCCATACAGACTCGAGCAAAATCCTACCTAAAAGTCAAACTTACTGCATCTCATAAGATTTCATCCTGACTGACGTGGAAACAAGTGTAGCGAAACAAAGAGAGGGAAATATGAATTATGGCATCAGAAAGTTCAAAGGAGAGAGTCTAACGTCCCGTCGACGATGATGTGATTAAATATGTAGGAATGCCTAGATAGGACAAATGTGGAAAGGAAAATAGCCGTGTGTCTTTCAAGGAAACAACTCCGGTCTTTGCATAAAGCAGTTAGGGAAGTCATAGAATATAAAAGTTAAAGCATTTTCTCAGATCCCTAGTCAACACTGCGTATCCCTGTACTCTTTTACTATGATAATATCAACGTTAATTGCCTCAAATAAATGTGCAATAAGCTCGTAAAATATGACAGACGATCAATTTTTTTGCAGTATTTAGCTGAGACCGACAGCAAACATTTTATTTTTCTGGTCCACTAAACAGGGTGTTCGGACAAAATTGTCGAATACTTTGAGACGTGGTAGTAGTCATCAAAACAAGTAAAAGTAGTCCAATAAACATGGCTCCGCAAACGCATACTTTCCCAAAAAAACACGTGTTTATAAGAAGTGCTGCGCGACGCTTGGTTGAGGATATTATCACAGTCGTTGCACTGGGGCTCCGTCAAATTTGTCGGCTGGGTATTATGATGTCTTAAAGATCTCTAGCTACTGTTAGGTGGTCTACAGTCAGTTGTGTGGATCGAGTCGTGTTGTAGACTACGTTAGCTTTCGCCGTGTTCATCTGCCTTATTACACAGTATTGTCAACTTTAGGGACCTACCAAGGTGTTTTACTTTCTTCCAAACACAGATTCACTTATGTGTTTATTGTTATTGCACAGTTCGTACGTACAAATGGTGTAGTACATTTACATTTTCTCTCTTCCACCAATCGTTAGCGGCGGTAGCCTACTACTCGACAAGCGAAACGGTGCATATGATACTCTGTTATCCTTCAGCAAATAGACGGAGCCCGCGAGCCTGTGCCCTTCACGCTGAAAAATATGCACAGCGCAGAGTGCCCTCTGGTAAGCTGCTCGGCAGACTCTTCCAGCGTCTGAGGGGCAAAGGTACCCTTGCACCTCGGAAGACTGATATTGGAAGGCCCTGCGTAGTCCGCACACCTGACATGGAGGGGCTTGTGCTTAAACCTCTGAGACTAGTGTGCGACGATTAGCATCAGCAGAAAGTTTGTCTCACTCTCTTATCTGAAGGGGGGTTACTTCATGAACAGTGGATCTACCCATGTAATTTACAGTGCGTACAGGTCCTAAGGCCACAGGATCGTCATGGCAGTCGGCGGTTCTGTCAGTGGCTGTTGCAGAAGTGAGCCGCAAGTCCACTGTTCCCTTCCCAGATTTTATATACAGATGAGGCAGGGTCCACAAGAGATAGTGCTGTGAATTTCCATAACCAGAATGTGTGGGCAGATGTAAATTCCCAAGCAACTCAGGAAAGAGGGCTTCAACACCGACTCTCAATCAACGTATGGGCAGACGTACTTGGCGATAGATTAATAGAGCCGTACGTACTACCACAAATGTTAACGGGGGTGCATTACCTGAATTTCCTCGTGCTGGTGGCTGTGCCATTGCAGCAGCGAATACAAATGGGATTCATGTATGATGGCACACCAGCTCACTTTCGTCACAACGTTCACGAACATCTGACATTTCGGAACCGCTGGATTGGTCGGTGGTGAGGAGGGGGTGGGGGATGCGCGAAGGAACAGCTTGGCCTGCTCGTTCCCCAGAACTCAATGCACTAGACTTTTGGTTATGGGGACACTTTCAGAAACTCTTCTACGCCACACCAATCAACGATATGCGGACACTACAGCGTCACGTCTTCAATGCGAGCCAGCGGGTACAACAGCAGCGAAGTATACTTCAATGGGTGCGTCATTCCTTACGCCGGAGGTCTGAGCGGTTCATTGTCATCAACTGGCGCCACGTTGAAAACCTCTTGTAAACACGTGTTCATTGCAGAAGGTATGTATTTTCGAACCCATGTTTATTGGACTTATTTCAGGAAGTATGCATTTTCCGATCCATGTTGACTACTCTTATTTTTCTTGTTTTGATGAGTACTACCACCTCTCAAAGTATCAGACACGGTAGGAGGCAATTCTTGCTGCGGCTGCAGGACAGTTTCCCACCAATTTCGAGTGATTTTGTGAACTATGGCACATAGCAAAGTAAACATATAGACACATGCAATGTGTAAAAGGTGGGGTGGGGCGGTGGTAAGTGGGGTCGGGTGGGGTTGCTGTAGGCCAGTTTTGAGCACCCTCTTGTGGTGGTATTCTCAGTCTTCAAACTTCGAGGAGAACATACACATGTGAGATCACAAAAGTGGGGACAAGGGCAGCGGAGAATGTAGTTGGGGCCGGCGGAGTGTTGGCGTCGCTTTAGAATAATCTAGCAGCAGATTAACACCGTCAATAATAAATAAAGAAAATAAATAAAAATAGCACCTTACATCCTTAAACTGAAGCAACTAAGCCCAGACTGAGTCCTTTACCTGCCAATTGCCATTTGGGGGAGGAGAGGGGAAGTTGGGGAGGGGAGGAGGAAATTGGGGGAGTAGAGGGGAAGTGAGGGAGGAGGCAGAAGTGAGGGTGGTGACGTCATCAGTGGGACATTGCCACATCTACCCTTGCAGTGTAGAGATGCAAGGACCACCCAGGCCGAGCAACCATTATGAATAAATTTGTCAACAATGCAGACTGATGAATCTTCGGCTTTATCCCGCTAGTGAAATTTACACCTCCATAAAGCGCCGCTATCCTTCATAGAGTTCAGTATATCCATAATTCTTTGACTGCTGTGGACGACTTAACTCGTCACGCTCCACTGCTGTCCGGGTACTGAGGACATGTTTAAACACGGCGTGTAGGTTTCCTTAAGCATTATTGAAATGTTTAAGTGTCTCATTTTGCCGAGAACCTCACTGCTGCACGTGACTTACTTTCACATCTCAGTGAATAAAAAAGTTTCGAGTATTTAATTTTCAACAAATGTATCTTTTTTCTTTCTATCCTGATCGGTTCTCGAAATATGAGGAATGATATAACCATATGATGCGCAAGGGCGAAATTGGGCATGCAATACGCGACTGACTGCCAAATATGAATACCAATAACCCAAGAACGAAATGAGATATCAAACTGCTCTCACTTTTAAATGAAGCATGAGTATATTATCTACATTGCATTTCGAACAATGTATGAGCTAAAATCAATCATGCTCTGTGTTTTTACCTCAGCAAACTCCTTAAAATTTCGGGCTGCACTGTACTTAATTTGATGCAGTATGGTAACTATGGAGAATAACGGAAAGACATTCGGTCCTCCATCGAGTGAAGACATCAAACTATAAGACGTCCAAAAATCAAATTCTTTAACGAAATAGTTTTCTTAAAATCGAATGATAAGTATTTAATAGCAGCTGGAAAGTCCACCTGGACAGAGCTGGGAACATCACACGTGACTTTCTGGCAGATATAAAAACCAATAACTCGAGAAAGAAATGAAATACCTTTTTTCAATTTTCCAAAAAAAGTCGATATCTTGCCTACACTTCATACAAAGAGATGTATGAACAGTGATCAAGCATATTCAACATTTACACAACGTGTTTTACCTGTGAAAATTGCTTAAAATTTCGTGCAGTATTTGCTTAATCTAATGCAGTGCACTAACTAGGACGCGAAACGATGAGATACTTAGTCCTTTATTGCGCGAAGGAAACGGACTGTAAGGTGTGGAAACATCAGTTTCTTTTTTTTTTTAATAAATAGTTTTCTTAACATCTGATGGTAAGTATTTCATAGTCGTTGGAACGCGATCTCTCAGCACAGGTAGTAACATTAAGCGAGCAATACAGTAGCAACAAAGCGTGTGCAGCACAGAATGCAGAGGGCACGTCTTTAGCAACCAAAGGGATAATACACAGGTGAATACAATCCGTAAGACGAGCAAGAACAAAAAGAACATAGTGATCCTGAAATATAATAAACAGAAGAAAGACTCACTTTCTTCTACACCAGCCTCATAGACGTAGCAGGGAAGACATTCAAACGAATACTGACAGACTCAACAGGCACGCAGAAAGCAAACAACTATCCCCGTCATCAGCGTACGCTTAAATCAAAGCCACTCCTCACACCACCACCTCCTAAAACTGACAAGTGACGTCAGAAAAAGATTCAACAAGTCTCAGAGCAACCTGGGTATAACTTTAAGTATTGGACGCACGTGACTATGACATGACGAATTTTAAACTCGCGATTAAAGCGCTATAAGAACGGGACAGACAAGCAGAGTACATTTAATACATGTAATGTGAGAGGCGTTAACCGCAGACGCAGGAATCTTTCAGAAAACTACAAAGAACCCTCTATTATATGTGGGCTACACTTGTCATATCCCAACTTTAACTATGGCGCAAAGGTATCATTATATGCATGCAATAGCGCCTACTGGTGTTGAGTACTCCACACTGATGCTATACAATTAACGACCAAAGGATACCTAAGTAGGATGGAATGTGGGTGACCAGATGGGAGATAATGCCTAACGCCATGAAAACACAAGTAGTATCACAATGAATTAATCAATGCTTAAAGCCGCAGCACTGTGTTCTGGGCGCTGACTGCCGCAGCCAGCGACCCATGCCAACATAGCATCTTCCACATTGACCTGCTTCCTTGCTCCGACTTACTTCCGTAGGGCAATGGCCAAGTCCTCAGTCACTGACAATCATCCAAGAATCTTCTACATGATGGAAGAATGCGGAGCAGACACTACAGTGTCGTCTCGTATGGGCTCGGTTACATGAGTCGTCCACGGGGCCTAACACAGCAGCAGTGTGTGCTCGATGTACGCTGCTACTGACGATGACAGCACTACGAGGAGGACAGCTGCGTGGGGAGTTGCAACGGCAGCGTATTTGCAGCACTAGCCGAGGTTCCAGGGATCAACACCAGTGACAAAGATGACTGAAAAAGGGTATTTGTGTTCATTGGCGGCCTTTATCTGCTGCACACACATCCATCTCCAGTAGCGAATCTCTCGGCAACTCCAAGCCACTGTCACATCCCATCACACTGGGTATCAGGAGTGACTACAAAAAATTCGGGTGGATGAACAACGGAAGGCGGCTACAGAACTGCTGCTGTAGCAAGCTATTTCAACACTAATTGGTGGTTCTTCATTCTGGAGGGAAACGGGAGTGAATGGATGGAAAATATGAGTGACTGATGAAAAAGAACTAGCACAAGAGGAGAAGACTTTCAGAAGACTTAGATGTAGATGGAGTGAGGAAAAATCGTCACGGACAACAGCAACATCTTTAAGTAGCAGCTTGGATTTCAATTTAAAACCATTCGTGTGATTCCCTATGTCCTTGGGCTTGACCTCTTTCCACTCTTCCCATTATGTGGGAATTGGATACTGTATTAGTATTTTGTACAGAGCTGATGCATCAATTGCCAGTGAGCGACTTCCTCAGGAGGGAAAACCTTGGGTTCTCAGAAAACATCAGTAATTTTCAAGGATAGACCAGAATAACCATAGGGATCTCTTTAAATAGGAATTTTGTTGAGTGGAGTGACTATTCTAGGATAATTAATGCTGATATGATTCAAGGTCATAGGTACTATACTTCCTGAGAGCGTTGATGGCCTCTCGGCCGACGATGCACAGTAGACGGCTGCGCAGCTGACCAATGAGCGCGCAATCGGTTTCCGCGCCTCGTGCTGTCTGAAGCTCCGTCATATTTCAGAAAAAAAAAATGGCTCTGAGCAATATGCGACTTAACTTCTGAGGTCATCAGTCGCCTAAAACTTAGAACTAATTAAACCTAACTAACCTAAGGACATCACACACATCCATGTCCGAGGCAGGATTCGAACCTGCGACCGTAGTGGTCGCTCGGCTCCAGACTGTAGCGCCTAGAACCGCACGGCCACTCCGGCCGCCCATATTTCAGAGTTCTACCGTGTTTTACGTGCGGAACAGTGCGGTTGTCCGATTTATGTTGTATATAGGGTCTTCTCTGAGTTTTGTAGTAATGGCTGAAACACCTAAACGTTGCCAAGTGTTTCACAAACAGGCAAGACACCTTATTATTAGAGTGTACTCTTTCTTCAAGCGTGAGGCAGTTTCAGGCGAGCCGATGTGCGAGGTTGCCAAGGTGCAGGAACGCACTGCAGCGGCCTGTGGCGATATTGGTGTACGAACTGTCAGGCGAGCTATACAAGAGGCGAAGCTGTCAGAGCAGGCATTAGGCAAAGTGGTTTTTCGGTCTCCAGGGAAGAAACATAGCGTTCCAAAGATGGTAACAGGAATCGACGACTTTGATCAAAATGTGTTACGTCGCAAGGTTTTCGAATTTTATGAAAGAGGCGAGTTCCTCACAGCAGCGAAATTGTGCACTGTCATGCACGAAGCTACTGGGTTTGATGGATGTGCAAGATCAATGCAAGGAATGTTGAAGAACATCGGATTTAAATATGTAAACTCCGATGATGGGCGCAAATTTTTAATGGAGAGTAATGATATTGCTGCTGCTAGGATTACATTTCTAAGAAAAATGCGTGATATCAGATCAAAAGGAACGTCAACTGTCTATTGCTTGGATGAGACTTGGGTGAATCAAAACCATACCAGAAATTTTATTTGGCAAACAATAGATGGACAAGGCGGTTTGAAAGTTCCAGTGGGAAAAGGAGGGCGTCTTATAATATGTCATTCTGGTTCTGCTGCTACCAGGTTTGTGCCTGAAAGTAAACTTATTTTCAAATCGAAATCAAAAACCACATCTGACTACCATACCGAAATGAATGGAGAAACATTTCGAGAACGGTTTCAGAATCAGCAGTTGCCTTATTTGCATCCAGACTCTGTCATTGTCATGGGTAATGCAAGCTATCACTCTGTTGTTCTCAACAGGCCTCCCACTACAAGCACAAGGTTCAAATGGTTCAAATGGCTCTGAGCACTATGGGACTCAACATCTTAGGTCATAAGTCCCCTATAACTTAGAACTACTTAAACCTAACTAACGTAAGGACATAACACACACCCATGCCTGAGGCAGGATTCGAACCTGCGACCGTAGCAGTCCCGCGGTTCCGGACTGCAGCGCCAGAACCGCACGGCCACCGCGGCGGCACAAGCTCAAGGAAAAGTGATATTGTTTCTTGGTTGCGAAATAATAATGTAACGCACAGTGAAACACAAACAAGAGCAGAGCTTTTGGAACTGGTGAATATGTCAAAGACCAGCGTTAAAAACTACAAAATTGACTCCATAGCTAAACAACATGGACACAGAGTGATACGAGTACCTCCTTATCATTGCCATTATAACCCCATTGAACTGGTGTGGGTACAGGTGAAGAAATACGTGGTAGACAAAAATACTACATTTCAAATAGCCGACACTGAAAGACTCACCCGTGAAGCAATAGAGAAAATCACCGTTGCTGATTGGGAAGCCTGCGTGCGTCACACTGACAAACTCCAAGAATAAGATTACCAGAAAGAAGGTGTCAGAGACGAAATAATTCGTTAATCGTCAGCCTAGCTCTCACATTCAGCAACTCCAGTTCTGGAGGCAGTGACAATGAAAGGTCCAAGCAAAAAGGTATGTGAAAGGAATGTAAACTTACTCTGTAATTATCATGAACATTTACTTTCTTCTCAAGCCGTCTGTGCCGTAGAAAGTAGTTTAGTGGAATATCTATTCTGAAATGACAGTTTTATTTTACTTCGTTTTTTATCTTTAAATTAAACGCCTTTTCATGCTGCAATCTATTTTATCAATCCAGACGCGTTTAGAATTTTATTTTAAGGCATCATCGGTGGATATCATCTGATGTAGTACACTGTAGCTATTATTTGCCCTTATGTAGATTTGAAAACAGTTCACGCCTTTATTTTTGCATAAATAAATTATTACTTACGATTATATGCAAAAATTGGGGCATGAACTGTTCTTAAACCTACAATGACGGCATATAGCCACAGTGTACTATTTCAGATTATATCCACCGGTAATGCCTTAAAATAAAATTTGGAACGCGTCTGGGTTAATAAAACAGATTGCAGCTAGAAAAAGGCGTTTACTTCAAAAAACGATTATTTATATGCTTGCTGCGGATAATGGCCATTCAAACAAATTTGTTTATTTTACTTCTCTCTCTATTCTGTCTACGATATAACGTAGATTAAAATGCTGTTCGCTCTGGGGACTGGGGTGGGTATTTTAGAATTGATTCTTTCGTCTTTTTATTTATAAAGCAAGAGGAACGGAAGGCGTAACATTTCTGTAATGTGCAATTTATCATAGAATCCATTATGCAGTGAGAGAGTATGTATCACCATTTCGTAATATAATTATGACTGCGAAAGATTGAATAGACATTCCATTCTGTTACATGTATGTCGCAGTTATTAGGTACATTTAATAAATTTATCACGGAACGGGGAGTAGAGCACCATGAACCTGACAGAGCGAGACAGGTGAAACATCGGCTAAAGCAGCTGTCCGTAGCATAGCTGCCGTCAATTCGCCCAGCGCCGAGTTGACAACGCAGCACTCCTTGGAAGCTGCGCGGCGCGGCGCGGCGCGGCGCGGCGCGGCGCGGCGACAGGCCATTAACGCTGTCGCGGACTATAACTCTACACCAGTAACACAGGATATGTTATCTGGGTATGATATGATCACCAGGGAAAATAGTAATAGGTACTGTTACGTTATAAAATATATGTTTAAACTGTGGTACAGCACGAATTGGCTGGCTCTGAGCACTATGGGACTTAACTTCTAAGGTCATCAGTCCCCTAGAACTTAGAACTACTTAAACCTAGCTAACCTAAGGACATCACACACATTCATGCCCGAGGCAGGATTCGAACCTGCGACCGTAGCGGTCGTGCGGTTCCAGACTGTAGCGCCTAGAACCGCTCGGCCACCCCGGCCGGCAGCACGAATTAACTAGATCAATAATAAGGAGTCGCATCGATATTGTTCTGTTAAGCTTTTCTGTCTTCACATTATGCGGCATTGTCCGAAAATAGGAAAGCACTAAGATATCACAGAGTACAAGACGAGTCACTGACCGTGACATCATCATCCAAACACACTCCAGGTCCCTTTATAACCAATTTTCATGATAGCATTATTTCCAAAAACAACAGCCTGCCAAGATGTGACATAATCGTAAAGTATATCAGATGTTAGGAAGATACGTAGAAGTAAAAGAACTAAAAGTGTTTGAATACGAAACACGCGGAGTTGGTACACTACCTGCAGCTTAGAAAGAATGAGGTGAATCGTGTGTAGAGTCTATAACTGGGTCAGCAGAGTCGGTAAGCTCTTTAAGTGCCATACACTGGAGCGCGAGGAATTTATAAAAAGAAATAATGGTAGCAAGTTCCTGAACTTCTGATATATTCCCTAGTCGTGATGTCTTGAGGAGGAGATTAAAAGAAAGCTGCTATGGATTTCTCGCTGTTGTGAATATTTTTTGCTAACTTCTAAGATATAAAATACGGTACAACGGGACAGTGGGCAATGTGCAATGTTAATGCAGACCAGTATCGCTAAATAATAGTGCACGTACACTCCAGCTTGCACAGGTCAGTTTTGTTCCAGAAACATCCTTGGCAACATGTGAGCGGGCATTTCATTGGTAGGTTGTTTCGTCTACGCTGCAGAAATTTCAGATATGCTCCATACATTCCCGAACTCTCCATGTGCGATTTCTGTACTTTTAGAGTCCTAAAGAAAGACATTCGTGGCCCTTGATTTGTTTCGGCGGAAGAGATGCACTTCTGGGTACAATCACGGTTCCGTAGACAGCAGTCACAATTTTTCTCTGAAAGCATTTACCGTCTTCTCTCGCACTGGGTTGAATATACTAGCCTTTATGGCGATTACTTTCGAAATAATACACAGCTTACTTTCTTCTTTTACAGCTGTCACGTATTCATTTTGCGGCCCCTATGTTAAAGTTAATTTGTTGAAGATGATACGGGAAGTAGTAGAAAAATATAAATAAGATCGTAATGCTGGGGAACAGCCCTTATTCTTGTTCTTACCCTCGTGCTAGAGACAAAAAAACTACTCACCAAAGAAGAATTGTCTGACATAGTACAGCTAAATTAAGAATTAAAAACTCTTTGTTTATGCCTTGCACTAATAAAAAAACGATAAAATTGTAAATTTGGACCAGTAACAGTGACACTGGAAGTGAATTTTACCACAAGGACTTCTCTCAGAACAGAAGTAGGGGGCAAATATAATTATTGCTGTTGTTCCGCTGCAGTCCATGTTCAAACCGGAATTTGAAGAGTAGGATTGAAGTGAGGAGGAAAGAATGTAATTAAGCAATAGTTCCTGTAGCCAGAGCCGTGCTTCGGCCACAGATCATCGCAGTCAACCAACCATGCCGACACTCCACCCTCAGCAGCTACCTGTTTCCGCGCTCCGACCTTCTCCCACGAGGCAATGACCAACTCCTCGGACAATGTTCTCTATTCGAGACGCTTCCGCGTGAAAGAAGAATACGCCATTAGCAGCTCTTCCGCATAATCAGCCTCCTGGCAGCAGTAATGATACACCCTTTGGCCTGCCAGTTATGATTGGATAGCTGGGCTATGTCGTGACGCCTACACTGTGTCACACGTTGCTTTGAAGATAACGATGTACTTGTGACACAGCTGCCAACAGCGTCACCGACCCTGCAGCCGTTAACTGCTGTCGGACCGCCCAAGTTGTGCGTAGCCCTGCGTTCTGCCGCCCCTATGGATCAACTATCAGGGATCAAGCCACCTTCTCGGCCTGACACCGTCAGCCACAGACGTCCATCCTCCAGTGCAAAGTTCGGGGTATTCGGCCGTCCTATCGCCACTTCCTCTCCTTTCTCGGAACAACAACAGACGCTACCACCTGGTCTGCTACGGACTTGCCTGCACGGGAAGTGCCCAGGGCGCGATGCAGCATAAGTGGGCGCGAATGCTGAGCGGCGCATCTCCTGCTAACTAGTAATGCGAAGCTACAAAGTATATAATATTGCAAGAATAGTACTCCTCCAGGCCAGACTTGCAATGTGCCATACATGGAGGATAAACTACAAACTCTAGCGAAACTAGAAAACACGAATATATCTACCCAGCTCACGTAGTAACAATAACTCTTCTGACACAAAATGAAAGAGTTTCGGCCAATCTAGGTATCACAGAGTGATTAGTCAGTAGCATCCGACGGGTTCTCAGAAGGTCAGACAGTTACTTGCATTTTATTAATTTCATACAGCATTCTCTCACAAATGATTCAAATGGCTCTGAGCACCATCGGAGTTAACATCTGGGGCCATCTGTCCCCTAGAACTTAGAACTACTTAAACCTAACTAACCTAAGGACATCACACACATCCATGTCCGAGGCAGGATTCTAACCTGCGACATTAGCGGTCGCGCGGTTCCTCACTGAAGCGCCTAGAACCGCTCGTCCACAGTTTCCGGCTCTCACAAAAACACCAATATTGTAGTAACCATTCTCCTAATATTACAATAGCACGAAGAGAACAAACCTGTAAACATAGCATTGGATGTAGTAACACTGTTTTCCCTTACTTATATTAAGTTCCTTTCTCTACAAAACAAGAATAACTGAAGATCCACAAAACCAATCAGAAACTCATTGCACATCTATAAACCTCCACGAATGAAGAACAAATTTAAAAAATTTATTCAAAAAGCATTTCCTCCGTTTTTTATCTCATCGAAATGTGCTACTGTAAACTATTGTTATTGTACAACTTTCAATTTTTTTCTGCAACAAAAGGAAGGAAATCCAATGTAAATGATATGGACGTTTAAGTGTAGCAGTTTTAAATAAATAAATAATACAAATAAATTGTAAACATTGAGCTGACAAACCTCAACAGGAATGATAAATAGTTTTGGGTTAGCTGAACTCATTGTCAAATGATCCAAACAGACAAAATTGTATATTGCGTAGTAACATGGAAACCATGTTAACATTGTACACTTAAAAAAAAGCAATTACTCAAATTGGTCAGAAATTTATATTCATTCAGGTATCGACAGAGAGTGCAAAACTGTTAACTTTGGCGTCCGGTGGATGAATGTTGACGCTGCAGTGCAATTTCACCGCACCGATGGCAAAAATAACAAACAGAGGTCTGTTGACGCCAGTACTTAAACTCTTCCGAATTTCATTCCGTATACGTAGTTGGACAGTAACTATGCCTCGCAAACAGGCGGTTGAACAACATACTCAAATGTGAACATTTGAGAGAGGACGTATTGCTGGGCTCAAGGAAGCCGATTGGAGTAATCGGCGAAGACGAGTTTGGAGACGGCCCGGACAGCGGTGGGATACCAACCCGACTGTCGTCCGCCATACTGACCGAAAAACAAGAGTGATGGTCTGGCGTGTCGTTTCATTTCATAGTACAACCAGTTTGGTTGTCATCCACGGCACCTTTACAGAACAGTGGAATTTCAGCGATACTCTACGCCCCGTTCTGTTGCCCTTCATGACAAATCATCCGGCGCTTAAATTTCAGCATGCTAATGCCCGCACGCACACGGTAGGAGTTTCTACTGCTTTCCTAAATGCTTGCCAATTCCTACCTCTGCCAGTAAGTTCAATGGATCTCTTCCCAACTGAAAAATTTTGGACCATTTCCATCTGACAATTTTTGAATCATTACAGGCAGCGTCCGCAAACCAGCTAGGCATCTGGCCTATCTAACTCGCCAATAGCACAGAATTTGGTGCGATATCCCTAAGGAGGGCACTCAAGCACTTCATCAATCAGTGCCAAGCCAAATAATTGCTTCCGTAAGGGCCAGAGGTGAACCAACGTGTTTTTCTCTTGCTCAGTTTGTGAAGCTCTTTCTCTTGAATTAATCATCCAATTATTCTGAAATATAATCATTTGTTTGCCTGCACATCTACCGATTTCTGCCCAATTGTATAAATCCTTCATGGTGCGTAATTTCTGTTTGTCTTAGAGTATTTATACATGTATATCAAAGTCAAGTTTTTCCTATGTTTTCCTATGTTTGTAAGCAAACTTGACTTTATATATATATATATATATATATATATATATATATATATATATATATATATATAAACTCCTGGAAATGGAAAAAAGAACACATTGACACCGGTGTGTCAGACCCACCATACTTGCTCCGGACACTGCGAGAGGCCTGTACAAGCAATGATCACACGCACGGCACAGCGGACACACCAGGAACCGCGGTGTTGGCCGTCGAATGGCGCTAGCTGCGCAGCATTTGTGCACCGCCGCCGTCAGTGTCAGCCAGTTTGCAGTGGCATACGGAGCTCCATCGCAGTCTTTAACACTGGTAGCATGCCGCGACAGCGTGGACGTGAACCGTATGTGCAGTTGACGGACTTTGAGCGAGGGCGTATAGTGGACATGCGGGAGGCCGGGTGGACGTACCGCCGAATTGCTCAACACGTGGGGCGTGAGGTCTCCACAGTACATCGATGTTGTCGCCAGTGGTCGGCGGAAGGTGCACGTGCCCGTCGACCTGGGACCGGACCGCAGCGACGCACGGATGCACGCCAAGACCGTAGGATCCTATGCAGTGCCGTAGGGAACCGCACCGCCACTTCCCAGCAAATTAAGGGCACTGTTGCTCCTGGGGTATCGGCGAGGAGCATTCGCAACCGTCTCCATGAAGCTGGGCTACGGTCCCGCACACCGTTAGGCCGTCTTCCGCTCACGCCCCAACATCGTGCAGCCCGCCTCCAGTGGTGTCGCGACAGGCGTGAATGGAGGGACGAATGGAGACGTGTCGTCTTCAGCGATGAGAGTCGCTTCTGCCTTGGTGCCAATGATGGTCATATGCGTGTTTGGCGCCATGCAGGTGAGCGCCACAATCAGGACTGCATACGACCGAGGCACACAGGGCCAACACCCGGCATCATGGTGTGGGGAGCGATCTCCTACACTGGCCGTACACCACTGGTGATCGTCGAGGGGACACTGAATAGTGCACGGTACATCCAAACCGTCATCGAACCCATCGTTCTACCATTCCTAGACCGGCAAGGGAACTGGGACTGGATGAAGCGTCGTCTCACGCGGTCTGCACGTCCAGCACGAACGCTGGTCCAACTGAGTAGCCAGGTGGAAATGGGATGGCAAGCCGTTCCACAGGACTACATCCAGCATCTCTACGATCGTCTCCATGGGAGAATAGCAGCCTGCATTGCTGCGAAAGGTGGATATACACTGTACTAGTACCGACATTGTGCATGCTCTGTTGCCTGTGTCTATGTGCCTGTGGTTCTGTCAGTGTGATCATGTGATGTATCTGACCCCAGGAATGTGTCAATAAAGTTTCCCCTTCCTGGGACAATGAATTCACGGTGTTCTTATTTCAATTTCCAGAAGTGTATATATATATATATATATATATATATATATATATATATATATATATATACAAGCCACCTCTTATATATATATAATTTTAAAATGGTTTGCATGCCATTACGGCATATAACAGTTCGTCTCTTTGGACGATTTGAAAATTTCTTCAGTTAACCCGAAACAAACCATAAATTAACTAAAAGAACTGACTCATGCAACTTCGGTATTTTCGTCATCAAACTGCTTAACACAAGTTATTTTCCCGTTATTAACCCTGCATGCTATAATCCAGGAATGACTTTCTCCTGAACAGAAGGAATTGCAATGTGCTAAAACAAGAAGCGTTCTGGCATCAGTCTATAAGCGAACCTGATGATAAATCGTTTTGTTGTGGAAATAGTGTGCATTTCTGACACGGCGATCCAGTCGTTAGCAGGCGAATGTTTTTTTCTGGATTCCTACTCTACTTGCTTTGTGTATAACTTTATATCTCATACATATACTTTCATATATATATATATATATATATATATATATATATATATATATATATATTAAATTCGTACTAAGATAACAAGTTACATATTGTATAGTATTATCCATCCATACTTTATACTACACTAATTATGAATTGTTGTTTTGGAGTGGGGGAGGGGGGCGGGGAGGTAAGGCAGGGCACCCTTGGGAGGCGCTTCCAAAACATTATTCGCCTAGGGTACTGATATATGGGAATGCCGGCATCGTTTGTTTGAAGAGCACACGGCCAATATTCTTCTCCAGTCTTCTCCTTTCCGAACTTGTGCTATATCTCTAAGGTCAACTTAGTCAACCCGACTTTAAATCATTGCTTTAACTGCCAATGTGCAGACATGTTAAGGGCCACCAATTATCACTCTGATTTTTCGCTATACCTTACAATCTGATTCCGTTCGTAGTGAACAAGCCACCAACGAAACGTTAGACGCCTCATATTCATTTCCTCCTTCATGTCGGTATCACCGAATCATAAGTCACGTTCTCGGCAGCGCGTGTCTTCGTGAACACTGTTCTACCTGTCTTATGCTATCAGGAAACTTCAGAAAGTCCTCTGGCGTTCGGTATTAGATGCTATACTCTTCTCATTCTACGTAAATGATGTGTCATCAGTTTTGTCCTACTGCAGATACCACATGTACGCTGACGACCTACAATTGTATCTAAGTGAAAAACTAATAAACCTATCGAGAATATCCAGAATCTCACTACAAACCTGTGTGCACTATAAAAATGGGAATAGGTTATAGGTTCAAAGTCCAACCCATCCAAACCCCAAGCTGTACTGGTTGCTCATTCTAGGATTATTAGCCCGAAATAACGGGAATCACTAACCCTAAATGGGACAGTTGTCAGCTTCTCTCCACCAGCAAGGTGGGTAGAAGCAATGCTAAATGAAAATCTAAATTGGACTGACCACGTAATCGCAATTTGCAAGAAGGCAGCACTATTTCTCCATGCCCTACAAAAACATAAAAAGATCTTCCGTCTCGACGTGAAAAACAAACTTCTACAAATACACGTTAGCTGTAAAAGTACCTAGACTTTCCATTACTGATTACAGCGATGTTATACCGCAAGGCCTTTCTCAAGAAAGCTCACAGTGCCTGTAAGTGGTTACCAGTGCGTGGATTCGTTATATTTGTGATGTTCGATTCTTGGACTGCGTGCAGACAAAGGCAGAGATTTCCATACCCTCTATCTTCCCAACTCTCTTATCAATGAACACTGTCCGTCATATCTCTCATCGATCTTAGGGCTATCGTCTGAAGAGCGTGGCAGAAACACCCCCTCCCATTGGAGCAAAATCTTTCCTGTGCCACTCTATCGTTCAGCGTCTTTCTCGAAGATCTTTTCCGAAGCAGTACTCCAACACTGTAATAACACTCTGCATTATATTACTGAATAACACCTCCAGTTTCAGAAGGCAGTTAATGACATATGTACTGAAGTTACAATAAGGATTACAGTTGTTCGTGTACGGACTCGTAACCCTTGTACATCCCTCTTTCCAACCTAATCTTCCTCATTTCCCAGTATTCTTAGGCGATGCAGTCTCCTTAAATTTAAATTGAATATTTGTGTGGTCCAAAAAGAAAATGTTTAACTGCCACTTGGACACGATCAGCCGCATTTCGGAAGATAGGTAAGAGAATTATGAAGTTGGAATCTTTAGTATAATTTACTGGCTAACAACACACACAGGTCATCGGTCTCATCGGATTAGGGAAGGAAGTCGGCCGCGTCCTTTCAAAGGAACCATCCCGGCATTTGCCTGGAGTGATTTAGGGAAATTACGGAAAACCTAAATCAGGATGGCCGGACGCGGGATTGAACCGTCGTCCTTCCAAATGCGAGTCCACTGTGCTAACCACTGCGCCAACTCGCTCGGTAACGTCTCACCTGACAAAATATAAATCACTCCCTGAAAAGGGCGTAATGGTCACTTTGGAACGCTGTAGATGTTATAGAACTGGTACCTTATCTTCCACCGTTGCCTTGGCAAATTTAGTAGCGTGTATGCTTGCTGTGAAAAAGCGACGACGTGCAGATATCACAGGAATTCGTAAAGCAGCTTTCGTGTCTGGACGTGTCCAAGGCCAGGTCGCGAATGAAGGGATCAGTTTTGGTAGTGTATCAATGCGGAATGTCTAGCTCAATGTATGGTGTACCACTCACAGCCATGTAACACGGCGTAAGATCAGTGATCGAAATAATATCCTAACCGAGAGGGACCCAAAACGAGTTACACGTCCTGTCAGCGGCAATCGGCTTCAAGTCTGACATGAATTGCTGATGTCAACGAATTGCAAGCTAACATCAGAAGGATGTTCGGGCTCACATGCGGTTCCTCTTCTTCGCAATGTCTTGGCTCAAACTCGTCTAGGGGATGAACCGCACGTGTCGCATTACACACCCTAAATTACACACTTGTGACCCTTTAGTTAAATTGTCTGTCTGATGGAAAGTTTGCGAAATACAAAGTTAATACAACATATAATAACAGTAATATTAATATCGGGAACTAAATTACTGACCCATAAACGATGTAGGCCACACAGTTGCGTTTTTTGTTAGAAAAATGTTCATTCACAAAGCAAACTAAGAGCTGAAGTGGTCGAATCTAGAGTTACTGTTACTCTCAAGCGCATATCCATTTGACGCAGTTCGATCATTCACAATCTCATCGCGAAATACAAGTTGTCTGCGCGAAAATTGGAGTTCACACCAGCCGTGCGGCTGCTCACCGCACAGAGACTAAGTCCCGCTATCTACATCTACATCTACATCCATACTCCGCAAGCCACCTGACGGTGTGTGGCGGAAGGTACCCTAAGTGCCTCTATCGGTTCTCCCTTCTATTCCAGTCTCGTATTGCTCGTGGAAAGAAGGATTGTCAGTATGCTTCTGTGTAATCTCTCTGATTTTATCCTCATGGTCTCTTCGCGAGATATACGTAGGAGGGAGCAATATACTGCTTGACTCTTCGCTGAAGGTATGTTATCGAAACTTTAACAAAAGCACGTACCGAGCTGCTGAGCGTCTCTCCTGCAGAGTCTTCCACTGGAGTTTATCTATCATCTCCGTAAGGCTTTCGCGATTACTAAATGATCCTGTAACGAAGCGCGCTGCTCTCCGTTGGATCTTCTCTATCTCTTCTATCAACCTTATCTGGTACGTATCCCACACTGCTGAGCAGTATTCAAGCAGTGGGCGAACAAACGTACTGTAACCTACTTCCTTTGTTTCCGGATTGCATTTCCTTAGGATTCTTCCAATGAATCTCAGTCTGGCATCTGCTTTACCGACGATCAACTTTACATGATCATTCCACTTTAAATCACTCCTAATGCGTACTCCCAGATAATTTATGGAATTAACTGCTTCCAGTTGCTGACATGCTATTTTGTAGCTAAATGAAAAGGGATCTATCTTTCTATGTACTCGCAGCACATTACACTTGTCTACATTGAGATTAAATTGCCATTCCCTGCACCATGCGTCAATTCGCTGCCGATCCTCCTGCATTTCAGTACAATTTTCAATTGTTTCAACCTCTCGATACACCACAGCATCATCTGCAAAAAGCCTCAGTGAACTTCCGATGAGCCGGCCGTGGTGGCCGTGCGGTTCTAGGCGCTGCAGTCCGGAACCGCGTGACCGCTACGGTCGCAGGTTCGAATCCTGCCTCGGGCATGGATGTGTGTGATGTCCTTAGGTTAGCTAGGTTTAAGTAGTTCTAAGTTCTAAGGGACTGATGGCCTAAGATGTTAAGTCCCATAGTGCTCAGAGCCATTTTTTGTACTTCCGATGTCATCCGCAAGGTCATTTATGTATATTGTGAATAGCAACGGTCCTATGACACTCCCCTGCGGCACACCTGAAATCACTCTTACTTCGGAAGACTTCTCTCCATTGAGAATGACATGCTGCGTTCTGTTCTCTAGGAACTCTTCAATCCAATCACACAATTGGTCTGATAGTCCATATGCTCTTACTTTGTTCATTAAACGACTGTGGGGAACTGTATCGAACGCCTTGCGGAAGTCAAGAAACACGACATCTACCTGTGAACCCGTGTCTATGGCCCTCTGAGTCTCGTGGACGAATAGCACGAGCTGGGTTTCACACGACCGTCTTTTTCGAAACTCATGCTGATTCCTAACTCCCTAAGACCGACTGTCCGGCTCCGCGTCTCAATCCTAAATGTACCCTTTGGTGTCTCCAGCCGAATGTCCGCTTTCGCGTCTGCACCAGCACTCCCTTTGGTGTCTAGACCAGAACTCCCTCTGCACGTCTCCGGCCGCGTTTTCCCGCGCGCCAAACATCCTCGCTCAACTGACTAAGGCAGTTCACTTTCCTGAAGCCGTCCATCTGATTGGTTACAGCTTATTCTACATTATTTCACATTCTAATATATTTAAATAATCAAAGCTTGACCACTTTCACGTTCTAAATGTAGTAACAATAATAGCCATTGTTAAATTCTTTTACATAAAACCGGTACAGTTTCCTTATTAACTTAGAATGTCACGGTCATTAGCCTTGCACCAATGTGCTTCCTCATAAATAAATAAAGAACTAAAGTAACCATTATGCACTAAACTTTACAACAAATATTCTATTACCAAATGATTCAATAAGGTGTCATGCTGTCATCGTTCAATGTGTTTTGTATGGAGGAAATGATGATCCGATTGTTAAGTGAAAATACTGATAATTTAAATTTCCTATATCTTTTAAACAAATAAAGTTACAGGGCTGATATTTTCAACATTTGTCATTTTAATGATACCCTTCTATAAGAAATGTCTATCGTTAAGATCGACCAAAGCGTTCAGATTTTAACATTCAGGTCTTTGTTATAAAACTTGTGAATTTCACTTGAACAGTAAATCCTAAACTATTATAGACATGATCAATATTCAAGTTTTACTGGGATCACCTCGAAATCTTATGGAGGATGGCAGATTAAAATTACTGTGGCTTCATTCCCGGGACTACTACGGACTTAAATTGTTTTCATTAATGTTTCCCTTTATGGCCGATCTTAGGTCAGCCATATTTAATACTGTTACGTCTCCTTGGCCACAAAAGCCTTGTACTGGTTTTCCCCATGACGTAGGTTCTCATCTGTCTCACTCGCACACTACAGCGCTTAGGCCTCAATAGACAATAGGCACCTGTGAGTCTCCCCAACTCGCCGTGAGTCTGTGCCCTTTGTGGCATCCGGTCCTGGAAGACAGGATTCGTTTCACAGTTCCTGAAGGCTGACTCTTTCGGCCGTATACTTAAATGAGAGCGATATGCTCGTTATCTCACAGAATGCAGGTCGAACTTAACCAGTTCCCGAGCAAACAATGCCAGGGAACGGTTCGCAGTGGATGTTTGGCATCTCGCAAAAGGACGTTGCCCACAGCGGCGCACAGCGCTTCATGACTACAGTGGGCGAAACGACGCAGAAACTGTACGCTACTTGAATGGGGCATGCTCTGTGGCCCCAGGAATCGCGATTATGACTTTATAGAAATTGTGCAAGACGATCCAATTAGCAGTTTGTCCCACAATGTTTGTACTGTGTGGATCTGCGTGGACGTGGTTCTGTGCAGCTGTGGTCACACCTTTCGTATCATGACTTGGGCCCACTCATTCAGGTCACCGTGAATATGAACGAAAACGAGTAGTTGAACATTCTGTTACCAAGTGTCACTTTTCTTTCTGTATCTTCATGGGGAGTTTTCTGTGGCCACTGTTGTGTTGCAGGATAACAATAGCCGTGTTCACAGGACAAAACGAACACGCTTCTGGTTTGACGATCACTGAATCACATTATTGCCACGATAAAGTATCCTGTCTTATTCCCATTGCAATTATCTAGGACAACTTGGAAGAGTGAGTGAAACGTACCAGTCACCATTCCTGTAATGTGGTAGCTCCTGGGGATCCTATTATCATTGAGTGACTTCGACAGGGTATAGTATACATCATGAAAGTTGTCGGCTCTCTTCCACGACAAATTTCTGCTATTCTTAGAGGCGATGCTACACAGTGTTATCGCGATGTTTCACGGTGGTGACTAATTCTTTGTCCAGTGTGCATATGTTCGCCTGTAGTTACGGAAACTTATTGCGAAACTGGATTCATTACAAACTCTGGCGACACTCCGAAATCGGCCTGAGAACAGTGTGAGTTTACATTGTAGCTTTTGAGGTTTCAGATGACAAATGAGTGTCTGCTTTTATGGAGCGAGGCTCTGCCTATCAGATTTAAGGGAATGGTGGTTTTCAGTTATTATGACTGATTTAAGAAAACATAGACCATCTTACGTGGACATCATAATTCGTACAGTACAAATTATTGCGAGGGTCAACCAGAGACCTGTACGCTGTGTGGAGGAACTGGCTATTTTCGTGCTTAATGTCCGCGAATAACGTACAGCGAACGCAAAGAAACGCTCTGCTGTCAGTAGTTCATAAAAAATATGAGAGTACACTTACGTAATTTTCTTGTAGTATCAGTTGTTTCATCTGAAAAAAAGAGTAACTTTGACATCCGTGCCGAAAATATTACCTTTCGTTTGCACCACGTACTGTGCGCGCGCTGAGGCAACAGATCTGGGTCCTATTCATGCATCTGTTCAACCGACGCAATTATCTACTGCAAGCGCCCTTTCTACTCTGAGGGAAACGCTGCCTACATCCAGCCACACCCAACGCGTGCGAGACACAACGACGATGCCGTGCTCTCTCAAGACAGGTCTGATACGATAAGCAAACAACCCTCCGACTGGCTTTAGTCACGCGAACGCTTGCCGCTGAGTGCCAGGTCGATTTCACGGAAGACGTCACTCGAAAGCTTATGCCTAATTAAGAAGCCTCCATCCACACCCAAGCGTTGCGTGAGCGTCAGAACTGAAATAACCCTCTCATCAGGCTGCATCTAATTGACGTTTATTGCTTGGGCCGCAAGTCCGGGCTATGTTCGGAATTCAAAGAGCGAGAACACAAGTAATTAAAGTACACGTAATATCAATCGCTTAAACAATGAAAGATCTACTACTGAACATTCTGCGGAGCCGCAGATGGCATTTGTACCGCCATCAGCCACAAGCCTGTGTGTGTGTGTGTGTGTGTGTGTGTGTGTGTGTGTGTGTACACGTGTTTATTTGCTGTGGTCATCTGATACAGGGTGAATAAAATTGGCACCATAAATATTGCGGATATGGAAAGTGTTGTTGGCGTGCGTTTCTCACAGAATGGATTGGCTGTCAGGGGCTTGTACTGTTAGCCAATCAACAGATTGTAATAATAGGTAGAAATTATAGTTCTTGTGCAAATATACAATTTTTAAACGGAACAATGCCTGTTGGCATTAACAGACTAAGCGTAGTGTAAAATAGAACGTCAGTTTGTTCCATGGTTTTAGTGCGAGTCGTTTGCGACATATCGTATTTTCCAAAGTTCCCACGTGGGCACTTGTTTATGCCATTCAACCTGCGTAGTTGGTAGGTACTTTGCATAGTTACTAGTATTCAAGTAACTCATACAACAAGTTTGAGCTCTACATGTTGCCCTAATAGATGTTCATGTTTTATACAATCAGTAAAGTTCTCTACTTTATAATTGCTAGGTACATTTAAATTGCACTTTATGTGACACTATGGGCAATTACTTTGGGATGCAACCTAATTTGGTTTAATTTTATGAGACACTGAGGTCTTGAGCAGTTACATCCTATTAAGTCTGTATAATGTTGGACATTTTATTGTTTTAAAATCATTTTGATGATGTTAACATTGTGTACAATTCGTTTTAGATTTACATCCGAAATACGCATAATGTTCAACATGCTGCTCCTTGGCAACTGTGTACTTATACAATTTGTAATGAACGATGTGTTGCCCAGTTGACATTGTATCCTTGCTTCATTAAGAAATATGCTTTCCCATGTTACTACTTTGTTTGAATATAAAATGACTCCTAGATATAATTGTGTTTGACATTTGTGCACTTTTGAATCCAGTAAAAGATAATGTGTAGTCCGAGATCTAGATATACATTCGGATTGTGTCCTTATATTATCAGCAATATGCCATCGTATGCGTTTATCCTATGTTAACACGTTTATGACTTTTGGATTATATGTTAGTACCTTCCATATGGACTTTGTAAATTCCTACTTCTTTCACTTCGTACGCAAGCTTAACTAAATTTCTCTGGTCTGAGTACTTCAAATTACGATCACATGTTACTTATTACCATGGGATAAATAGTGTTAGTTATTTTCACCATGTCGTACTGGAATATTATACTTGTGACCAACAAATAATGGTCAGCGTCCACATCTGCCCCTGGAAAAGTTCTACAGTTTAAAATTTGTTTTGGAAATCTTACAATCATTCACAAATTTTCCCATGTCTCTAGGTCTCTTCCATGCATGCACTACATGCATGCAATGACTAAACAGTGCTCTGCGGAAAATTCTACCTGGCGCTTTTCCCTTCCATTTCTTCATCCAAGATGGTTCTCCTACTAGTTATCCTTCTACTCCTTTCCCTGCTAGCGAATTTCCTTCTCCTATAACAAATTTTCCTCTCATCTATCGATCTGAGTAATATATTTTATCTTACCGTACTTTCTTTCAGTCTCTTCACCAACTGAAGAGGTAAGAGGTCTATCAATGTGTACGACATTCTTGGCTCTTGGCTTTGTATCTGTCTTGGTTACCAAAATGCATTCTCTCTGCTATTTCTAGTAGTTTACCTGCAATTCTGTTGTCATATTCATTACTATCCCTACATGCCTTTGTGTGTGTTTTTGTTGATGACCCAACAGACACCTAATTATAAATATTGTATTTCTGTTATCACATAGAAAAACTTTCGCCTTATAACCGCACATTTTCCGTGGTGTCTGAACTTGACGGCTGTTTCACGGAGGAGATAATTCATTTGCTCCCTAATTTGCGCAAACCATCCATCGTCCCCGGGTGATTTTAATTCAGTAATCTATCACTGCGACTACATCACAAACTTTTATCTCTGCGTCGAACTGGGATCTCTACTAACTACTTTGCATTTACAAAGTCCTTGGCGGGAGCACCAGTCGTGGAAAATCACCTATACATACGTTTCAGATCATGCGGTCATTTGATACCCTAATGTTTAGAGCGATGTATTTGGTTGCTTCGCTTTAAGTGAACGTCATCCTTTACAAGTTTCTCGCCTCTCCGTCTTCAATCATTTAATCATCCAACCAAAACCATCAGCTTGCAAGCATCTCGTTTCCTATAGCAATTCATTTAAGCGATAATCCTTTGAATCAGAAATACTCATATACTGGATTCATCTTAAGGGAACTATTCTCTCGAAGACATCTTTGAACGGGTGTGTAAAATAAGGATTCCCCCTCCCCGTGTTTTCCTTGGCGTTAGAGCCGCTGCTACGAAACTGCATATTTGACCACAAACCATAAAAACTGGGAACGTCAAATATGCAGTCCAGGATTTCGCCAATGGTTGAAATGACATTTGAGAACAATATAAAGATTTATTCGAGTTACGACACGTCTTCGCCTGTGAAGAAGAAAACGGCATGAAATTCAATAGAATGTAGTTATCAGTGTCGGACGTCGAACATGGCACATTTTCCTCCATCAGCAATTGATTGCCCACAGTTTGTATACGTAAACAACTGGGCGGCCGTTTGCTAGCGCATACGCACAGTATGACACGATAATACTGTACGAACTGCCCTTCCGATGGGCTTCATTGCGGGAAAACAGATCATGAGACATGGATGCATTACAACACACCACATCGGAGAACCCACGAGCAAGAACTTAAGCTGATAGCAAACGTATATCCGATAGTGCGAAATACCCATTTTATCTTTGACAAAATTGTTATTTGGTTTCTATATGCATTTAAAATGCTGTTCTTTCAACGATAGTTACATGCGGAAGCTTCTTCCGCTACTTTATTTCGGTTCTGCAGCTTCCGTCCAGGAATGTATCCTCCAGAACAATTCGGAAATTGCTTTTTCCTGTCTACGAAGACAATAAAATAAAATAAATAAATAATGCTGAAGCCAGCAAGGTGGGGCTAGAAAGCTGCCCTCACGCGCTGAATATCATCAACACAGGAATACTGTAGGAATACATTGTGCGAAAGTTCGAGGCCCAGAAAGGAATGAACTAAATTCCTTAGTTTTTGTGTCTGCGATGCTCAGCTAAAAACAACTCTATCGTCATAGTAGGACTATTCACTATGTTTTTGTTTATTGAAACTACTGTCGCAAACGAAATAAAACGGTTTTGCTGATAAGTGTTGGGTGTTGCTGACTAGTAAAAAATATGATAACCAAAGCTTACCACTTTAGTCCCTAATCAGGAGCAATGTTAGTCCACAGCATGCAGGTAAACAGCGTGATCAAGAAGCCTTTTCTCATACACCATCATAACACTCCAGGTTACGAAAGCTAAAAAACGAGGCCTAATTCGTACACAGTATGCAAATAAACAGTCTGATATACAGTCCTTCGCACGTATGGCATCAAATCACTCAAGGTTACGGAAGCTTGCTGACGAAGCTGCGAACTACCAGTTCCATTCGAGGTTCCACTTATATCGGTCTCTGCTGTACTACATGATCAGCCCACGAGATACGAGTAGCTTACCATGTGTTGTTGCTATTCCTGACCGACTTCTCCGTCGTGTCAGTAAGTGTTCCAATGCCGTCATTACCTGTGGGTGTACGCTGCTATCTCCTTCACATACAAGATCTGGGGAAGAGTTGTGTTGACCTCATGCCCCTCGATACCGCATCCAAATGAACACATTGGCAGACACTCACACTGCTGTCGATCAGCACCGTGTGACCTTCAAGGCCTTGTCACGAAGTATCTTTCCACGGAACCTCCGTTGTTGCAGTACGTACTCTATATGCACGTATACAATTTGTATACACTGTTGTTTCATGTTTATGTCAGTTCACACATTTCAAAACCCGTCGCTACCAACGGAAACAACAGATATCATCGTTGTTATTTCACACTGTCTAATAAGGAGACAGGCAATCTGTTGTGTTAAAATGTGTTAATAAGAATTCGAAATCAAGGACGCAAATATTCCTTTATTGAATACTAGATTCAGCTCGTAGACAAGCCATCTTCAGAGCTTCTGAATGATGATTTTCCTGTATGACTGATGTCACGAACATGAATTACAAAGTAAACAAAAACAATTCTTAATGTTCGTCAGTAACGTGTATTTTGACATGTATCGTGTGTCTTATTGTTTGATGATATATTTTACAGCAGATACTTATTAGAAGGGGCCGTTATCATATCCATAAAATTCGAGCTTTGTAGCCATACTTAATGCAAGATATATTGGCGCAATTGTATCCGTTATGTTTTATTCATCTACTTACTTATTTGTAATTAAATTAGCTCGTAACGTCGATGGTAACTGGCACCTAGACCTCGGGTTACGATATTGCTTAGTTTCATTATTCAGTATTATGGATTCATAATTTTTCGTAACTGCTACTGTACATACTTTCCCGTATTTTAATACGATGTGCTGGTTTCACTTGTGACCATTTACTAAGGCCCCCTCTTTTATTATGTCCTGGTTTTTGTTACTTACCGAACACACTATATTAGATATATGGTTACTACAGATTTTTAGAAATTGAACACAATTCCTTGTATCCGATATAACGTGAATCTCGTGGAAAGTTCGTTATGTTTCAGTTCATTATTTTATTATTTGATCACAACTGTATAAAAGTTCGTTGACTGCTAGAATCATCTGGCAGTTGCAAATGTTGCCACTGACAACCGCCTTGTATTAAAACGTAAGTGTAGCAGCGTTTTAGTACATGTTACCCTGTCGTTCTTCCACTTTACTCGTAGATAAGATCATGGTTATATACCACCTACGAAATATTCTTTTGTATGTTTTTATTTTTGTCACGATTTATTACATTTTTCAATAAGTACATACGTTCGTCGCCGCAAAAACGCAAACTAACTGGTCCTTCTCCATGCAACGTAATGCCTCAAATGGTCTGGCACCCGAGACGAGCTCACAAAACTTCATTGGGCTGTTCTTCCCCATACACCCTGCAGCCCGGTTCTCGCACCTTACGACGTCCAAATTTTTGGCTCAATGAAGGATACAATCCGCGGGGTGCAGTACGTGTATGGCGGGCAGTGTTTTGATGCAGCAGGATACTGGCTATGACGTCGGCCAGTAGAGCGACACCATGCGGGTATACGGCCTTCCCAGTAAGGTGACGCAAGACCGTCGCGTTGAACGCAGATTATGTTGAACAATAGGATTTTGTAGCTAACAGAGTGGGAAATAATATGGTGTACTGGAATCCTGAATAAAGCCAATCTGCTTTCAGAAAAAAATGTGTTGCTTGACTTGTTGAAAGCCTCTCATATCATCAACATAAGATTTGCAAAAGCTTTACCGAAAATTATTGAAATTTATGGTACTACGTAAAATCACAAAGCGTGTCGAAAGCTTGTGTTCAGTCACTCGTACACCAGCATGGCCTGTCAATTTTTGACAGCAGAAGAGAAGCGTTAAAAAATCGTCATCGAAGAGGAGCTACAGGCGTACTACCGTTTGACTGATAAGTCGAGACGTGCAGATGAAATCCCCGTTCAGTTTCACGGAGAATACTCCCCTGAATCGGCTTCATATTTTACTTGCATTAAACGTGACTGTTTCATCCAGAAGAAAGTCACAAGCGACTGTAACACTATCCGAGTAACTCCCGTGTATAAGAAGAGTACAGGAACGGACCTACATATTTAGAGGCCAATATCCTTATCGTCGGTTTGCTGGAGAATGCTTTAGCGTAGTTAAAGTGGGATTATAATAATATATCCACAAATCAACATTGATTTAGATAGCACGACTCGGCTGGAACTCACCTTGTCCTTTTCTCAACGATACCCAGCGAACTATGGATGAAGGGCGACAGGAAGATTCTATATTCCTAGATTTCTAGAAAACGTTACAGCGCAGACTGTTAACGAAGGTCCGACCAAACGGAATGTTTTCTCACATACGTGAGATGCTTGAAAACTTTTATATACCAGAACTCAGTACGTTCTTCTCGACGGTAAGTGTTCATCGGAGGCCGACGTATATACAGGTGTTCTCCAGAGAAGTACAATGGGGTGCTCTTGTCCTCTGTACACGTAAGCGATCTGACGTACAGGGCCAGCCAGCAACGATCTGTAGTGTATGGAACAGCGTCGACTTCTGAGTGAAGGACAGTCAAGTGAAAACCGAACACCCTCCACAACGGGAGCCTGGAATGGCTCGTCCGCAGCTCGTGGTCGTGCGGTAGCGTTCTCTCTTCCCACGCCCGGGTTCCCGGGTTCGATTCCGGGCGGGGTCAGGGATTTCCTCTGCCTCGTGATGACTGGGTGTTGTGTGATGTCCTTAGGTTAGTTAGGTTTAAGTAGTTCTAAGTTCTAGGGGACTGATGACCATAGATGTTAAGTCCCATAGTGCTCAGAGCCATGGAATTGCTCCATTCAAAGGTGATAACCACATGTGTTTATGCAGTTAACCTACTGGGAGACCAGACCCTGAATTCCTATTTCGCAAAACGCGGTAGGTTCCACAATCGAACGTACTCCTGCAGGTCCTGGTCCGACTGCAACCGATGACCTTGCATGTCTTTCTTCATGGCAGCAAAGATGTGAAAATCACACACTGAAAGGTCCGGGCTGTACTAAGGATGATGCAGTGTTCCCCAATCAAATCACTGAGGCGCAGCTTTCATCAGATTGTCAGTGGGAGACGGGGCCGCCGTATTCGTGCAACAGGATGATTCTGTCCAACAGCAATCGTAGGCCTCTTGACTTTATGGCGCGTAGCAGTTTCTGCCAAGTGTTTTCCATACCTCCTGGGTGACTGAATCCTTCTCGAAGGATATCATAAGGCTTCAACTCCATACTGCGGGACCTCAAGTCTTTTTCGTGCAGCATGAGCGGTATGTTGGCTCCGAGACAAAGAGAAGAACCTCTGGGGACCGTTCAAAACTATCCCATGGAATCTGAACGTGATCCCAAGCAGAAAAATGTGTTTACGCTTATTTGTCTCTTCTCTTTGGGCCCTCCTTTGGCGTGTGGACAGGGGGTATGCCATTGACACACGCATCAATAAAACAGCGCAGATGAGCAATACCGTCGGTGTAACGTGGGCTTCTTTGCTGGGCACTTTAAGAACGTTTCTGTACAGATACGCCCATTCACACAGAGGAGAGCACGTAAAGAGTGGGGTGAAATAGTATAAAAACACTTCTCCGCTCTGGGTGTAGCACAAATTTGGTCATATCGTTTTCAACGGTCCTAGTGGTTCCACCCTGCATACCAGAACAAAAATAGCGCTCGTGCTACACTCCAAAAGTGGTGGGTCACGTTCATTGGCGTTGCTGGTGTTGTATTCTGCCCACTCGTCGAATATGGAGTGCCTAGGAAAGCTGCTTTCGCGTATAGCTAGACAACAGTTCAAGGAAATCGTATTAATGAAGTCTATTACAAAATAAAACGATTACACTACTTAACTTTGTGTTAAACAGATCTGTCGCAAGCAAAGGGCTACAGACAAAATGAGAAATCCCTTCAGTATAGATAATGCTACATGTTGTTGTTGTTGTGGTCTTTAGTCCTGAGACTGGAGACAGCTCTCCATGCTACTCTATCCTGTGCAAGCTTCTTCATCTCCCAATACTTATTGCAACCTACATACTTCTGAATCTGCTTAGTGTATTCATCTCTTGGTCTTCCTCTACGATTTTTACCCTCCACACTTCCCTCCAATGCTAAATTTTTGATCCCTTGATGCCTCAGAACATGTCCTACCAACCGGTCCCTTCTTCTTGTAAAGTTGTGCCACAAACTCCTCTTCTCCCCAATTCTATTCAACACCCCCTCATTAGTAATGTGATCTACCCATCTAATCTTCAGCATTCTTCTGTAGCACCACATTTCGAAAGCTTCTATTCTCTTCTTGTCCAAACTATTTACCGTCCATGTTTCACTTCCATACGTGGCTACACTCCATACAAATACTTTCAGAAACGACTTCCTGACACTTAAATCTATACTCGATGTTAACAAACTTCTCTTCGTCAGAAACGCTTTCCTTGCCATTGCCAGTCGACATTTTATATTCTCCCTACTTTGACCATCATCAGTTATTTTGCTCCCCAAATAGCAAAACTCCTTTACTACTTTAAGTGTCTCATTTCCTAATCTAATTCCCTCAGCATCACCCGACTTAATTCGATTACATTCCATTATCCTCGTTTTGTTTTTGTTGATGTTCAGCTTATATCCTCCTTTCAAGACACTGTCCATTCCGTTCAACTGCTCTTCCAAGTCCTTTACTGTCTCTGACAGAATTACAATGTCATCGGTGAACCTCAGAGTTTTTATTTCTTCTCCATGGACTTTAATACCTACTCCGAATTTTCTACATAGTAGAAGCGAAATGATTAGTCTTGATGCTATTCTTAAACTCGCTGCTTTAGAACTCCCAGAACTGGCCCGCGGCCAGGCGGCGAGGCGATTATATCCTCTTTATGTAGAGGGCGCTGCCGCCGCGTTGTCGTTCTCGAGAGGGGTCGGTAAGCGTGCAATTAGCTAACATTCCTGCCTGAGGGCCCGCGCTTGACTTTACGCGGAAACAGGAGGCATGTGACGTCCTTAGAGACAGGCTGAATCGTCCAGGGGGAGAGGGGATGTAAGCAGGATCAAAAGTTCGCCAAGAACGGTGCTTTCGAACACGATATCTGTAGAATTGAACGCTCCAGGGGAAGGCATGCTTTTATTCATCCACTTTATGACACACCCTGAGACTTTTTCGTGTCGAATCCTAGCAGTGGTGTGTCCGAAATGTTTCCTTCGGCCACACGGAAGGAAACGTGGACGTCTCGGCTCTGACCCCCGCCGCAGAGGCGTTGAGACAATGTTTGAGTTGTGTGTACGTGGACGTGTGACGACTTTCCCATGATGTGACACGTCCACGGAGGCGTTGGGGAGAATTGTAGTTGCTGCCAGTGTATTACCATTAGCCTATCTTACACCTCACGTGAACGTCAGAGCTCTAGCGTTGGTTTCTTTTCTTTTTTCCCCCTGTCTCTCTCCCTCTCTCTTTTACATGTAGTCACCTTGTTGTTTGTAGCTCTGCCACGGCCAAGGATGACGTCTCAGTGCGCCACATTTTTGGACCATTACAGAGGAAGGTTGTTGGCACGGTCTCGCTAAATTTTGAACTTATGTGTCGAAATGGGAGGAAATGACGAGGTTTCTATAATCTAGTCATTAAATTTTTTTGTGCATTGTACATCCCTCGTAAGTTCAAAGAAGACAGTATAAGAGAAGTGAAGACAATACAAGACTTAGTTCGTTAGTTGGTTGCGTGTTCCATTGATCAATCTCACGGTACGGTAGCCGTTATGATGTGGAACGTGTCAAGTGCACAAGAAATGCACATATGAAACTAGATTTTTAAGATTAATATTTCTATTATTTACACCATTCCCTTAAATGGCACAAAATGCATATACTACATTTATAGATTTATTTATTCTTATTAAAGAATTCATCTATGGTATAGAAGGAGTTGCCAAGGATATAAGAAAGGAGAAGAGATAACAAGACTCGTACAGAAACACAGAGACAAACGTGATTCGTTCACACTATTTGGAAGTAGAATATGAAAAGGAGTGACTAACAGTAGTACAGGATACCAGTGCCTTGTGCCTTATTCTGGCTTGCGGGCTACGTATGTGAATGTAGATGTCAATGCTCACCACTCTTGATTGTCATTGTTTCCTCATTCGCAATGAATTCATTTGTTTATACCGTGTTACTGTTGTCAACTTCTGCGTACTCAACATTTCCACTCTTCCTCTGTTGTAGAAAGAAAATTGAGGACAGAAATGTTGCAGACATTTTTGACAAATATCGTGATAAGAGACGAAGTGAATGTAAATGGGTATGTGCTTAACAGCTTACCGGCTTTGCTTGAGCAGCTTCTGAATGACGCGCCAGTGCGTTAATTGGAATGTAATTAGAGCGGCAGCGGCGGTGCCAATTCACCTGTAGCACGCGCTAATCCTCGCCGTTTGTTCCTCGATTACACAGCGGAACGTATTGGCAATTTTCCCATCCCACAGACTGCTGTTGGCTTGTATACCTCTAATCGTCTCTCTGACAGGGAAACTGGGTAATTACTATGTACCAAACAAATTCGAAAATACCAAAGTTTGGTCGTAGAAAATTTTCTTTCGGCTTCTCACGACAATGAAATGTAACGTTACAAATGCGTATTCCAATCTTGAGTAATAAGTATTCATTGATTAGTAACTGCCATAACTACTTTAGATGGCTACTTTTGTGATGAAAAAATGTTTTAGTGAAGCATTAGTAGCGAACACAGAACAGAGAAATACCTTAGGCTTTGCCTATCTTCGAAAACATAAATACACTCCTGGAAATTGAAATAAGAACACCGTGAATTCATTGTCCCAGGAAGGGGAAACTTTATTGACACATTCCTGGGGTCAGATACATCACATGATCACACTGACAGAACCACAGGCACATAGACACAGGCAACAGAGCATGCACAATGTCGGCACTAGTACAGTGTATGCCCGCATCTCGTGGTCGTGCGGTAGCGTTCTCGCTTCCCACGCCCGGGTTCCCGGGTTCGATTCCCGGCGGGGTCAGGGATTTTCTCTGCCTCGTGATGGCTGGGTGTTGTGTGCTGTCCTTAGGTTAGTTAGGTTTAAGTAGTTCTAAGTTATAGGGGACTTATGACCACAGCAGTTGAGTCCCATAGTGCTCAGAGCCATTTGAACCATTTGAAGTACAGTGTATATCCACCTTTCACAGCAATGCAGGCTGCTATTCTCCCATGGAGACGATCGTAGAGATGCTGGATGTAGTCCTGTGGAACGGCTTGCCATGCCATTTCCACCTGGCGCCTCAGTTGGACCAGCGTTCGTGCTGGGCGTGCAGACCGCGTGAGACGACGCTTCATCCAGTCCCAAACATGCTCAATGGGGGACAGATCCGGAGATCTTGCTGGCCAGGGTAGTTGACTTACACCTTCTAGAGCACGTTGGGTGGCACGGGATACATGCGGACGTGCATTGTCCTGTTGGAACAGCAAGTTCCCTTGCCGGTCTAGGAATGGTAGAACGATGGGTTCGATGACGGTTTGGATGCACCGTGCGCTATTCAGTGTCCCCTCGACGATCACCAGTGGTGTACGGCCAGTGCAGGAGATCGCTCCCCACACCATGATGCCGGGTGTTGGCCCTGTGTGCCTCGGTCGTATGCAGTCCTGATTGTGGCGCTCACCTGCACGGCGCCAAACACGCATACGACCATCATTGGCACCAAGGCAGAAGCGACTCTCATCGCTGAAGACGACACGTCTCCATTAGTCCCTCCATTCACGCCTGTCGCGACACCACTGGAGGCGGGCTGCACGATGTTGGGGCGTGAGCGGAAGACGGCCTAACGGTGTGCGGGACCGTAGCCCAGCTTCATGGAGACGGTTGCGAATGCTCCTCGCCGATACCCCAGGAGCAACAGTGCCCTTAATTTGCTGGGAAGTGGCGGTGCGGTTCCCTACGGCACTGCATAGGATCCTACGGTCTTGGCGTGCATCCGTGCGTCGCTGCGGTCCGGTCCCAGGTCGACGGGCACGTGCACCTTCCGCCGACCACTGGCGACAACATCGATGTACTGTGGAGACCTGACGCCCCACGTGTTGAGCAATTCGGCGGTACGTCCACCCGGCCTCCCGCATGCCCACTATACGCCCTCGCTCAAAGTCCGTCAACTGCACATACGGTTCACGTCCACGCTGTCGCGGCATGCTACCAGTGTTAAAGACTGCGATGGAGCTCCGTATGCCACTGCAAACTGGCTGACACTGACGGCGGCGGTGCACAAATGCTGCGCAGCTAGCGCCATTCGACGGCCAACACCGCGGTTCCTGGTGTGTCCGCTGTGCCGTGCGTGTGATCATTGCTTGTACAGCCCTCTCGCAGTGTCCGGAGCAAGTATGGTGGGTCTGACACACCGGTGTCAATGTGTTCTGTTTTCCATTTCCAGGAGTGTATTTAAGAAAGAAATCATAGTTCATTTTTCAAATAGAATTAAACTTACTGGTTTCAATAACAGTAAATTGTCTTTTGATCAGAAAGTACTGGTTTTTTATTTTTTATTTTTATGAAATTGACGTTGGATTACTACAACACCACTAAATGTTACATTTTTCCTCACTATTGCTAGTGTTGTTGTGGCCTTCGATCTAAAGACTGGTTTCATGCAGCTTTCCATGCTACTCTATCCTGTGCACGCCTCTTCATCTCCGAATAACTATTGCTACATGCATGCATTTGAACCTGCTTTCTGTATGTATCTCTTGGTCTCCAGCTGCTCTTTCTACCTCCCACACTTCCCTCCACAACTAAACTGATGATTACCTGCTGTCTTAGAAAAGTCCTGTTAACCGATCACCTTTAGCCAGGCTGTGCCACAAATTTCTTGTCTCCCCTGTTCTATTCAGTACCACCACATTAGTTTCGCGATTTACCCGAGTAATCTTCAGCATTATTCTGTAGCACAACATTACAAAAGCTTATGTTCTCTTCTTCCCTGAACTGCTTATTATCCATGTTTCTCTCCCGTACAAGGCTACACTCCAGACAAATAATTTCAGTTAAGACTTGCTTACACTTGACTGTATATTCGATGTTAACAAATTTATCTTCTTCTGACAGCTTTTCTTACTATTTACAGTTTATAATATGTTATATCTTTTCTACATCTGCCATCATCAGTTATTTCACTGGCAAAGTAGCAACACTCTTGTCCTAATTTTAGTATCCCATTTCCTAAGACAATTCTCTCAGCACCACCTATTTTATTTCGACTAATTTCCATTATCCTTTTTTAGCTTATGTTGATGTTCGTCTTATCTCCGCTTTTGAAGACACTGTCCATTCTGTTCAACTGCTCTTCCAACTCCTGTGATGTCTCTGAGAGAATTACAAAGTCATCGCCACACCTAAGGTCTTTTATTTCTGCTCCCTGTACTCTAATTCCTTCTTCCAACTTTTCATTACTTTTATTTATAAAATTCTCAGTGTTCAGATTGAATAACAACACAGATGGGATACAATTCTGCCTCACTCCCGTCTCAATCACTGATTCCCTTTCAAGCCCTTCGACTCTTCTAACTGCAGTCTGGTTCCTGTCCAGTTTGTAAATAATTTTTCGTTCCCTGTATTTTTAGCCCAGCTACCTTCAGAATTTCGAAAAATGTATTCCAACCATCATTCTAAAAAGCTATAAACATAAGTTTTCCTTTCTTCTAAGTGTAGTTGGAGCGTCAATATTGCCTCGCGTGTCCCCACATTTCACCAGAACGCAAACTGATCTTCCGATACGTCAGCTACTACAAGATTTTCGATTCTTCTTTCAACAATACATGTCAGTATACTGCAACGATGACTTATTAAACAGATAAGTCGGTATTATTAACACATGTCAGCACCTTCTTTCTTTGGAATTGTAATTATTAAATTATCCGTGAAGTGTGAGGCTCTTTCTCCTGTCGCATACACCTTGTACATAAGATTTGATATTTGTGTCATGTCTGTCTCCCACAATGACATCACTAGAACTGAGGGAATGTAGTCTATTCCATGGAATCTGTTTCGACTTCAGTCTTCCTGTGCGTTGTCAAATTATCCTCGCAGTATCGTATCTCCAATCTCAGATCTACTTCCTCTTCCCTTTCTACAATACTGGATTCAATTTCATTTGCCTTGAAAAGCCCCTCAATATACTCCTTCCACCATTCAGCATTTTGTTCTTTGCTAAAAGTGGTTTGCCATCTCAGCCCTCGATATTCATACAGCTGCTTCACTTTTTTTCAGAGGCTTCTTTAAATTTCCTATAGACGTGATTCACCTTTACCCCTAGATCTATAGTGCGTCCGCAGAGTCTCGCCACAGCGGCGAACTCCCCGTGTCTCGTCTTCTGGGGCGCGAAAGATTGGCAGCACATTCATGTCGCTGTGTAAGCTGGGGCCAGGATTCACTGCTAGTGGCTGCAGTTATGTTTTGAAGTTGTGATTCAACATTTTACAATTAAAACAATGTATTTAATGAATTATATTAATTAAAATCAAAAACATTGTAGTCACCTATATCAGTAGGTGCTGGAGATACTTTCCTCTTCGTTGAAGCCATAGTTCAATACGTTTACATTTATTTACAAACAATTTGAGCAATGTCTCATGTGTAATCGAATGCAGATACTAATTATCGCTGTCTTCACTTCATCTATTCTATTTGGGTTATTTTGATACTGAAATGCATTAGGCCCGCCCTAAACTAAATAGTCGGGGGTGGGGGGGGGGGGGGGACATATCAGTTGAGCGCGCGGGCCAGAGACCCTTCATAATTACTCTGTCTCCAAAGATTTCATCTAACAGTCGAAGGGACTAGTGTGCCGTAAGATCAGTAGCATTGTCTTGTTGGAAAAATGGATGAGTAATCTCATTTTGATTAAGCACGGCAATGAATAAATTATCTGTGAATAATAGTTATCAGAAGTGATAGTAGTATCGAAAAAGATCGGTTTTATAATCCGTGCTCACGTTATTGTAACCCACACTCCGGTTTTCTCTTGTTGTAACAGTGATTCTCTTAAGGCATGTGGATTATCTTGTGACCAAATTCGTGAATTTTGGGAAGTAACGTAGCCCGGTAGATGAAACAAAGCCTCATATATGATAAAGTTCGACCTGAAACACCATCTGCATGTTGGTTAACAAATCACTGAAACCATTTGCTGAAATATTCGTTTCGCATGGTCCACACAATGTAATTTTATACCAATTCATCCCCAGTTCTTTGGTTACGGTCTTATGTGCTGTCGTACGAGAGACTTCAGCCTCTTTCGATAATCAGCTCGCTGATTCTGTTAGACTCCCCAACATTATGTCCGAAATGTCGGCAAGCTTCCGTTCTGTTAAGCTTGCGGGCCTACCAGTTGGAGGTGCATCATGATCTGAACCTGTTGTCTGGAATTTGCAAATTAAATTACATACAGTGTCACGATGGGGACAACTCGAACAGAAGAACGCAATTTAAATTCCCGTCTCATATGCTCCGTACAGCTTCCTCGTGCACGTAAAACCTGTTCCACTGAAAACGCTCTCTCTGCAATAGTAAGCAGTCTCACTACATCCAGCTTACGCAAGAGCTATACAATAACGTAACTAACAGCTACAAGCAGTGTTGTTTCGAAGTCATTGCAAATGACTCATACAATCCACTACAAAAATACCATACTACCACTGAAAATATCACACATTTTTATATTTCAATCTCTGACCATCTATGAATATTACCATCCATCTTTGCCTATGCTGATAGTATTAATTAGCCTATGTTCCATAGTTACAAAAGTTATTAAAACTACCTGTATTTAACAAAATAAAGTAACAATGTCACTGCTAGAACTGTTTGCACGTGTCTGGACGAACCTATCCACTCTCACTGACTTCAATAAATCATCTGAAATAGTTGAAAACTTATCATATCCTTCATCTACATCATTCGATAGGTAAAGATGAGCATTCTTTCTAAAACAACATGAAAAAATTTGGTCAATTTTCTATCACAGACTTCGTCGGGTGGAATGTAGTGCAGCAGCCACCGAACTATTTGACGCACTGCGATGCCATTAGGGTTCCATTCATTGTAGACGTAGACAGCAGGTTTCTCAGCTTGGTTTTCATTCTCAGTGTCTTTCTGGAAACAAAAATTTAAAAAGGAAATTCATTTTAAAAATTAATATTGAAAATTCTAAAAACTGGGCTGTCTCACTCTCACTCCTCACAGTTCACTAAATAATCTCAGTAATTGCCAATAAGTATGATAACACTAACAAACAAACACCTTACAATCTTCTGACAATAATGTTTTTTATCTTAGCTGAATACTTGCTCGCACTCTGCTGTGGAAAGCGGAAGTGACAGTACTGTAAGGATGAAGTCCTCCAAAGCACCATACAAATGCACACCGTCATCGGATGAGATTTGTGCCACTTGACAAATATATTGATTGTCGTTTAATCAAGCCTGTATTTATATACATCTAACGAATGGCGTTACACTTTTTCCTTCATATACATAGCATGATACGAAAAGCAGAACGCACCTTGCGCCAAAATTTATTAGGTTAGATTTCGAACAAAAAGATTTTCGGGAATCTCATCCAAGGGCAAACTGGATTCATCATCCAGTTTTTGCGTTTCAAGTGGTTTAACCCGTGGTGCAATATCTATCCGTGTTGTCAAAGTAAGTGCAACTCCTCGTCCTGATGAGACAAGCCTTTTTTGGAGATATTAGAGACAAATGTTCTAGCGGTGGGTCATTAAATTTAAAACATATCTGAATTCTCTTACATCCATGAATTAAGAAGTTGTGGCTTCTCTCCCTCAATTCTCTTATGATATTAGGCATGGACAAAATATCCTTCGACTTCTTCGCTTACAGAAGCCGAACAGCTAAATACATGCTGTTAATAACTTGAAAACTGGTCTCATATACAGCCTCTACAGGATAGCACAACAATTTCTGGAGATTGTATTAAATCTGGGCCAAATAAATGTAAGGAATTCGAAATACAGTTTAAGAAATGGATCATGAAGTAAATTTAAGCTCTCTCTGGATTTATTAACGTTTTACGTTGCCCACTGATTAACAAAAATGAAATTATGGAATCCCACTGCTCCAACTTTGGTTCGACCACATAAAGAAGTGAAAACCAACGACTCTGCACTAGATGTAGTATTTTATTTTTATTAAGCTGCTTATATTTTTGAAATTTAGCTAGCTGACATTGCCATTTGAAACTTAGTTTTAAGTAATTATGTACATCTCCTGTAAGTTCCCCACGACGGCTACGAAGTGCCTTGCAACCTTGTCTTGCAACACACAAGTGAACTGAATGACAAATGCATTTTGTTTATCTGATTCCAGGAAAGAAGTCTTTTAGTCGAATAGGTACTGAATTGTGCTTCCTCACCATAGTACTTGCACCATCTCAGCGAAAACCAGAATCGTTTTCTAATGAAATATTACGTTGTACTAAGACTTGAATGAGTTTCTCGTACAAGTTAGCACCAGTTGCCCCAATGACAGACACTACCATAATTTCAGTCTTCAGTTCTGTCATAATGCCACACAACAGTGCAAACAGCACTGACTGAAGCAATATCGGTACATTCATTTGTCAAAATGGAGAATTATGCTCATTGAAGCTTGGAAATTAGATCATTTGTATGAGAAGGTGCAATAGCATTTCTTATAATAGCCGTGCGTTCTTTCCTTTTCATAACAACATTTTGTTGTTATGAACAGCTAAAATGAACCTTACTGCACAACAAGGTCCCAGCGAGACGCTTGTATCTGAATAATCTTAACGTGAGCATAGTTCATTATTGTACATAATGTATGTGGAGTAGATTCGTTTCGCAACGGTTTCTCGCTTAAAATGTAAAAATCCAAAATCATCATATTTTCGCATATAATCCTCCACTTGATCATACATCGTACAGGACTTGAAATTATGGTGTGCGTATGATGTTTATCATACACGTAACAACACTGGCTGCAGCGCACACGCAACACTGCTACACGCACCCTGCCAATGCAGGTCCACGGAACACGTGCAGGCGAGGCGAATGTGCTGCCAAACTTACGCGCCCCGCAAGGCGCGACACACTATGCTCGCCGCTGAGGACAGACTCTGCGGATGCACGGATTATACTTCCATAGCCTTGCGTTTGTCATCTAGCCATTACTGCTTAACCATCGTGGACTTACCAGCAATCCCATTTCTTACGCTTCAGTATTTCCTTTTACCTGCTTCATTTGCTGCATTTTTTTCACCTTTCATGAAATTAATTCAAAATTTCTTGGGGCATTCAACGATTTCTACGAATTTTTACTTATTACACAACATTAAATTGTTAGCGGTCTTGTACTACATGATCTACGCACGCTAAAAGCAACCCTGTTACTAAATATCTAATTGTCATTCCTAGATTTTCTCTCCAGAACAAGAGTTTGTATCTCGCTTGCGGCACATAACGTTCGATTTTATGCCTACTCTTAGTCTTTCAGCTAATTCTGATGAAGTACAGATCTCTCTGGAGCACTGCTTATGACATTCAAACTTTCCTTTAATTCTGAACGTTTTTTGTTAGTATTTGATCTCTCTCTTTCTTTCTCTGTGTGTCTTCCTCTCTGTCTGTCTCTCTCTCTCCCTTTTTCTCTTTCTCTCTGTCTCTCCCCCTCTCTCTCTCTCTTTCTCTGTCTTATCACTCTGCCACACACATACACACACACACACACACACACACACACACACACACTTGTTATAGAAATAAATCCATAACTGGTCCATTTAGTTACACAGTACTCAACTTACAATATGAGATGAAGGTGGTTGCAATGTTGATTTCATGTGGCTATTAAAAAACGCGACAATCCTATCCATGGTTCTCGCTGTGTAACAATCTCTGAAAATTCTCTTCTTAGTGTCGGGTTTTCGTAGCGCAGAGCTAGCAAGAAATTGTCATGAATAATAATCCACGTTCCTTCCACATCCGAGGATATGTTATACAATTTTTGTTATATAATTTTTGCTGTTATTCTTACCTCCTTCAGTTCACAAGATCCTTGCTGTTATTCGTGCCTCATTCAGTGCCTATTAACCACCAATTGAATCTTACAATAAAGGTGCCTTGTAGTTAGATCACAAAAGCCACCTTTTCTATTCGTGCCATGATTTTCATGAGTACAGACCCACACGACCTATGCATGAACCAGTATTACAAGTAAAGTTACATTTCCATTGTTTTACGGAACATCACTTTTAAAATTACAATCCACAAATGGCCATTAATAATGAATAAAACATTTACATAAATGTTACATCAAAGAGCTTCATGATACAGAAATCACATTAAATGACAACAGGCAATGAAGTTATATAAGATAAATTAAGAAATATCGATGACAGTGTTATACATAACCCGTGATTCAGTGATGTTACCTGTTAGGGATACATCAGTGAAACATCCACAACACTTCAAACAGAATAAACGAGAAGGAAACTGCAAACACGTCATTTCATCTCATTCACATTAGAACAACGTCAGTTGCAGAATATTTTACCAATTCATGGTGGGATGATACAGCAATGTGTGACAAATATTTTAAGGAGGTAAACAATTTTGACTACAAAACAGCATTTATTATTTTGTGTTGGACCAGTGGCATGTTTCGCATTGTTTAAGGCATCTTCAGATTGACCTACAAATAAATTGGAAACTTTTCTTAAAAATGCCATGATTCCGATCTAATTAAACTTTGGACTACTTAGGGAAATATTAAAACTAACTTGCTGGCACAACAAGTGCTAAAGACATTGGTTTCCGTCTTACTAGTATAAAATAGTTTTGAGTACACGGGAACTCACGTCGAAAATACATAAAAGACCTCATGAAACTGTGGGGAGTCCTTACAACTCGACAAGTGCAATTACCAAGTCCGCTATATTATGAACACCTCAGTGCTTCTGTGTTTTGGATAACAAGGTAGTATGCGTCAGTGTGAGGAGTTTTTCTACTTCAAATGGGCCATTACAAATATATTTAAACTAGAAAATTCCATGATTAAATTCGCTACATTTTTCATGGCTTTTGACGAGAACAAAATCTTTTGAACTTGGTAACTGCGAGGTTCTTTCCTGCCTCTTAGATCTGGCTTCCGCTTTTTGCTTCATTTTTTGTCACAGTAATTCATTTTTTCTGTCCAGTCAAAAGTCTACACAGGGTGTGAATTCTCAGGTTCCCTCTATTATAAATTTACTTTTACTAACTGTCAGAATTTATTAGTAGTGTAAGCTCGTGGATTCATGGTGCAGGAGATTCATGATAGCTTCAAATTCTGAAACAAATCTGCCCCATGCCCTATTGTTGTGGTGGCAATAAATTCTTGATAATCTACCTATCTCACACAAATAGCGTTCAACCGGAATAGTAGCCGGGTGGTAGACCGAAATATATTTTAATTGCACATTCTACTGCTCCCTATCTGATTTCCAAATCACAAATCAAAAGGGGCAACTTTATACGCGTAAAACTTTCCAGCAAATAAAAATGGGATGTATTATCGAGATTCTGCGTTCACCGGAATCTGACAGTACCCAGGCACTAAATCAATGCTGGTTACGTACCGCACATTATAAAAGTCTTGGAACATTTCATCTAAATTTTCGGGTCAGTCTACTTGTCTTCTGACAGTCCTATTTAAAGTTCATGTGTCAATTATCACTCGCATGCCCCCATCTTTCTTATTTACAATAATGAGGGGACTATTATATCCACTGTAGCTTCGTTCAATTATCACCCATTCAACCATTTCATGTATTTCTGACTGTACAGCTTGTTTCATATCCAAGGGAAACGAATAAGATCTCACAAAAAATAGTTCGTGTGCCAATGCCCCGATACTGTACTCGAAGTTCTTAATTAGTCTAGGTTTTCCGAAGATACATCCAGATTTCTTTCTAATATGCTGAACAGTTCAAATTTCTGTTCCGTTGTAAGGTTCTGTAAGTTTTCAATTATTTCCTTAAAATCATCCTCTTTTCTATCTTCATCAATTAAGCCTTTAACATTGTGAATTTCAAAACTATCAAACAAATCTTCACGCTCAGGGTCAATTTTTAACTGTAATGACTCAAATTTAGCGTCCTGGGGCACTTCAGTTTCTTCAAACGCTGTTTTCAAATTACTAGATTTGCTGTTAATTTTGACATCTTCTTTAGTACAGTCAATAATTACTATTTTTTTATCAACTTATCGATCCACTATACCATTTCGGCCTTCAAATCGGGAACAACTGAATTCTGGCACTACTTGCATTTTAATTGGCTCACTGGTTCTGCCAGTGCGTCTACGACTTTGACGCCACTTACGGACATAACTAATAATCCGAATTTGTCTGAAATGTACTCAGAATATGGCTGTAGTAAGGCACTGATTTGCCACCTATAGTCGCAAAGGACATGTAGCGAAATGTTGTAAATTTCGAGAGGAGTGATGGCTTGTTTAATTGTTCTGCTGTCGGAGCTATTTTTGCGTCCCTTAGCAAATCGTGGTCGACCATAAGATCATTCGAAGACATGTGGTTCATCTGCAGATCACATACGTCTGAAAGTTTTGTCGTTCTTCGGCTATCAAGGCATTTTATGTCTGGAATCCTCTGTTGGCTAGGTACTGTATCATCCGGAGGTTTATTCTTTCTTGGTTCTGTGTTTACCTCTGGTTTAGTACAAAACCACATTTGGTCCCCCATTCCTCGATTTCTTTTACGTCAATATATTCCTCATCCGAACTATCTTCTGTATCTGACGTCTGCCTCACTGTTCGGTTCTAATAGAAATACTTTTCTGCGACAGATAACAACTCTCCTCCGACCTTTTCCCAGGTCTTTAATTTTCAGGGCCATGGTTTCCTTCTAATGTTATTAGTCTTTTTCTATCACAGCAGGTTCATCGTATGAGCTGCCCTCTTCATCGGCTCTAACGATGTCTACTATTAATTTGTACTTTGTGTATTCATCGTGAACTCCAATAAGTCGTAAACAGGCGTCTTTATCTACCTCTTCCAGCCTGTTGTTGGCGATTTCTTCCTCGCATACGAACATGTTCAAGTTTTCCCTTGTTACAGAGTCGTTATCTGTCGCAGTAGGTTTATTGCGTTCTACTGTGACGCCCTAATTTTGTTCTGCTTTCGTAACTACAGCTTCTAGACGGAAAGGTAATGCATTTGATTTATTCATTACTGGCGGGCGCTATGTCTACAAGACAGCATTTGCTTCATGACCTGCCTGCCGTGTCTCATTCTTAAACAAACCTGTCGTTCAGCTTGCAGCGGCCAGCGGGGCTTCCCAAGCGCCCTCTCGTATACTAAATTCATTACGTCTGTGCTGGTATTAATTATTACGTTTGGGCCTTGAAAATTTGTCGTCGTTATTTTTGTCCGCAACATATGCGGTCCTCAGTTTTCCGGGTTGTTGCTGTAGTTGTAACGTCACTGTGCAGATCCTTTACCGCGAACTGCTGTAGTACCTAGACCTCTGCCTCTACCTCGTTGAACAATGTTAACGCAGTAACCATCACCAACATTCTGTTCACTGCCATTAAGATTAGATCTATTGTTGTTGTTATTTTGACGATATTCATCCGTGACTCTTTCCAGAAACGCGGATAAGCTTTTTCAGATGCTTCCTACGAAACTCTTCGAAGCCTCTGGCAGCTTTTTTCACGGCTCCCAAATAATCGCGGATTCCGATCGTCTATTTCTTATGTGTGTGTTATTTCGGTACCTTGATTCGCAGAAATCTTCCATGGAGTTTCTGCCCCTGTAGTTATACGATGTTGCCATTCTCAGCATAAACAATCTTCCCTTTATTCTGACCAGTATTCCTCGGTCAGTACTCCTACTGCAAACTAAATCTTTCTGAATCTGCATAGTGCATTTATCTCTTGGTCCCCGCTGTACGACTTTTGCCCCATCATTTTCCTCCAGTACTAAATTGTTGATGTCTCAGAATGTGTCCTATCAACGGATCCCTTCTTCTATTCAGGTTGTGCCACAAATTTCTTTCCTCCCCAATTCTATTCAACACATCCTCATTACTGACGGCATCTACCCATTTCATCTTGAGCATTTTCTGTTGCACCGTATTTCAAAAGCTTGTATTCTTTTCTTGTCTGAAATGTTTATCGTCCATGTTGAATTTCCGTACATGACTATGCTCCATACAATTACTTCCAGAAAAGACTTTCTAATACTTAAGTCTATATTCAATGTTAACAAATTTCTCTTCTTCAGAAACACTTTTGTCACCACTGACAGTCTACGTTTTATATTGTCTCTAATTCGACCATCGTCAGTTATTTTGGTACCCAAACAGCAGAACTCTGTTACATTACGTGTCTCGTTTCCTGATCTGATTCTCTCAGTATCACGCAAATTAATTCGACTACATTCCTTTACCATTGTTTTATTTTCGTTGACGTTCATCTTACACCATCCATTCAAGACACTGTCCATTCCATTCGGCTGCTCTTCCTAGTGCTCTGCCGTCTCTAATAGAATTACAATGTTATTGGCTAATTTCAGAGTCTTTTTCTTCTCCCTGGGCTGTAATTCCAACTCAAAAGTGTTTGTTTGGTTTCCTTTACTGCTTGCTCATTGTACAGAGTGAATAACATTGGCGATATGCTACAAATCTGTCTCTCTTCATTTTCGACCACTGCCTCAATTTCATGCCGCACGACACTTAACACTGCCGTCTGGTTTCTGTACAAGTTTTACCCCTGCCACCTTCAGAATTTCAAGGAGAGTAATCCAGTCGACATTGTCAAAAGGTTTCTCTAAGTCAAGAAGTGCTATAACCATCGGATCGCCTTTCCATAACCTATCTTCTTGGAGACGTCGCCTGGTCAGTAGCGCCTCACGTGTTCCTACATTTCTCTGTATTCCACATTGACCTTCCCCGATGTCGGTCCCTACCAGTTTTTCCATTCTTTTGCAAGGAATTCTTGTTAGTATATTGCAACTATGGCTTATTAAACTGATAGTTTGGTGGTAGTCACACCTGTCAAGCCTGCTTTCTTTGGAATTGGAATTATCACATTTTTCTTGAAGACCGAGGGTAATTCGCCTGTCTCATACAGCTTGCATGCTAGATGGAAGAGATTTGTCATGGATGGTTGTTCCAAGGCCATCAGTAGCTCTGACCGAATATTATCTACTCCCAGGATTTAGTTTTGACTGAGGTTTTTCAGTGCTCTGTCAAATTCCTCTCTCAGTACCATATCTCCCTTCTCATCTTCATCTACGTCCCGATCCATTTCTACACTATTTACCAGAAGTACATCTGCCTTGTATTGACCCCCTATACACTCCCTCCATCATTCAGTTTTCCCTTCTTTGCTTAGGGCTCGTTTTACATCTGAGTTTTTTATATTCACATAGCTGCTTCTCTTTGCGCAAAAGTCCTCTTTAATTTTCCTGTAGGCGGTATTTAGCTATCCCCTAGTGAAATATACTTCGAAGTCTTTACATTTGTCCTTCAGATATTCCAGCTTAGTCATTTTGTATTTCCTGTCACTCTCATTTTTTAGACTTCCGTATTACCTTTCGCCTGTATTATTTACTTCATGTTTATGTTTCCTCATTTGGCCAGTCAAATTCAGTATCTTTTCAGTTCTTCAAGGATTCCTACTTATCCTGTATGTTTTTACCTGTTGGATCCTACGATGCCTTCACCAATTGGTTTCTGAAAGCTAACCATTAGTCTTCTATTGTATTCCTTTCTCCTGTTCTTGTCAATCATTGCCTAATGCTCCCTCTGAAACTCTCAGCAACCTCTGGTTCCTTCATTTTATCCAGGTGCCATCTCCATGAACTCCTACCTTTTTACAGTTTCTTCAATTTTATTCTACAATTCATAACCAATAACCAACAAATTGTTCTGTAAAAGAATGGAAATATTACAGTCTTACTTGTAATATTGGATGCAGTCATTTTCAAATGCCGGTTCTCCAAATATTCTCAATAGTTCCTCGTAAGGAACGTTGCCTTCCCTCTAGGGATTCCTATTTCAGTTCCCGAAGTATCTTCGTAACACTTACGTATTGTTCGAAGCCACCAGTAACAAATCTAGCAGCCCGCCTCTGAATTGCTTCGATGTCTTCCTTTAGTCCGACCTGGTACCGACCCCAAACCCTCGAGCAGTACTCAGCGTCCTATATGCGGTCTCCTTCACAGGTGAACAACTCTTTCCTAAAATTGTTCCAATAATTGGAAGTCCACCATTCGCCTTCTCTACTACAGTTCTCACATGCTCGTTCACCTCATATCGTTTTGCAACATTATGTCTCGATATTTAAACGACTTGACTTTGTCAAGCACGACACTAGTAATAATGTATCGGAACATTAAAGATTTGATCTTCCTACTCACCCACACGAACTTGCATTTTTCCACATTTAGGGCTAGCTGCCATTCATCACACCAACTAGAAATTTTGTCTAAGTTAACTTGTATCTTCCTAGAGTCACTCAAATTCGATAGTTTACAGTACACCACGGCGTCATCAGCAAACAACTACAGATTGCTGCCCACCCCGTCCGCCAAATCATATATGTATATAGAGGACAATAGCCGTCCTACCACACTTCCATGGGGCGCTCCAGACGATATCTTTGTCTCTGATGAACACTCGCCGTCGAGGACGACATACTGTTTTCTATTATTTAAGAAGCCTTTTAACCACTCTCATATCTGTGAACTTATTCCATATGCTCGCATCTTTGTTTGCAGCCTGCAATGAGCCACCATGCTAAATGCTTTCCGGAAATCTAGAAATACGGAATCTGCCTGATGACCTTCATCCATAGTTCTGAATATATCATGTGAGAAAAGGGCAAGCTGAGTTTCGCACGAGCGATACTTTGGAAAACCATGTTGACTCGTGCACATAAGCTTCTCAGTCTGAAGAAAGTTTATTATATTCGAGGATTCCGCAGCAAACAGAAGTTAGGGGTATAGGTCTGCAATTTTTTGGGTCCGTTCCCTTACCTTTCCTATACACTGGAGTCATCTGCACTTTCTTCCAGTCGCTTGGGACTTTGCACTGGGCGAGAGATTCACGAAAAAAAGCAATCTAGGTAAAGAGCCAATGCCGTAGAGTACTCTTTATAAAATGGAACTTAGATTCCATCCGCACCTGGTGCTTTCATATCCTTCAGTTGTTTCTCTACGCTTATTACTACTTCTTCCATATGGGAGTTTCTCCCATGGTCAAATGGTGGTATGTTTGTACGATTCTCCTGTGTCAACGATCTTGAGCGTGAAATTGAAGGCTTCATCTTTCGTTCTGCCAAACCAGACTAGTCAACAAGGGACTGAATTGAAGCCTTAGACCCGCTTAGCGATTTTACACACAACCTCAATTTACCCGGTTGTTTTGCCACATCTTTTGCTAAGGTGTTACGGTGGTAGCTGTTGTACGCTTCGCACATAGATCTTTTCACAGACACACTAATCTCTACTAACTTTCGCTTGTCGTCATTTGCGCTTTCCCTTTTGAACCGAGAGTGCAACAGCCTCTGCTAACTCAGCATCTGCCGAATTTCGTTATTAAACCAAGGTGAGTCTTTTGCATTCTCCCCAGAGCGCGATTTACGGTCTGCTTAAACTCTGCCCATAATTCCTTTACATCCGTCTTACTGGAACCAAGTGATGGTAATTCACTGCCTAAGGAAGATGGTAATAAATGCTTACCGGCTCTATCTAGCAAAAACAATGTCCTAGCCTTATTGACTGACTTATTAACTGTTGTAATCATAGTTGCTATAATAATATGAGGGTCGCTAGTTCCCGTTTCTGTTATGACATTGTCGATAAGGTCCGTCCTATTTGTAGCTACAAGGTCTAATATATTTCCATTACCAGTGGGTTACCGAGCTAGCTGCTCAAGACTATTTTGAGAAAACGTGTTTAAAAGTATTTCGCTTGACTGTCTGTCTGTACCCCTCGCAATGAATCCATAGACATCCCAGTGCATAGTTGGCAGGTTAAAGTCGCCTCCAACCAGTATTGTATAATCTGGGTATTTAACCGCTGTTCACCGAAGACTTTCTTTGAATGGTTCTACAACTGTCACAGCTGAGTCGGGTAGTCGGTAAAAACATCCAACAGTTAACTTGGTTTGACCAACACCTGTTATACGAGACCAGATGACGTCGCTGTCACACATCAATACAGACAGTATTTTTGTTAACTGCAATAAACACTCCCCTTCCTATGCCCACTAATCTGTCTTTCCGATATACCTTCCACGTGCTAATTATCTCAGAGATCTCCACTTCGAGTTTCAGTCAGCTCTCGGTCCCAAGAATAATTTGAGCGGGAGAACTTTATAACACTGTATTCCACACCTACATCCATATCTACATCTATGTGATTACTCTGCTATTCACAATTAAGTGCCTGCCAGAGTGTTCAATGAACCCCCTTCAAGCTGTCTCTCTATCGTTCCACTCTCGAACGGCGCGCGAGAAAAGCGAGCATTTAAATTTTTCAGTGCGAGCCCTAATTTCTCTTATTTTATCGCCATGATCACTGCTGCCTAAGTAGGTGGGTGTCAACAGAATGTTTTCGCAATCGGAGGAGAAAACTGGTGATTGAAATTTCATGAGAAGATCCCGTCGTAACGAAAAATGCCTTTGTTTTAATGATTGCCACTGCAACTCACGTATCGTGTCAGTGGCACTATCTCCCCTATTTCGCGATAATGCAAATCGAGCCGCCCTTGTTTGAACTTTTTCGATGTCATACGCCAGTCCCACCTGATGCGGATCCCACACCGCACAGCAATACTCTAGGACAGGGCGGATAAGGGTGCTGGAAGCAATCTCTTTAGCAGATCTGCTGCACCATCTAAGTGTTCTGCCAATGTATCACAGTCTTTCATTTGCTCTACCCGCAACAATAGCTAAGTGACCGTTCCAATTTAGGTTGTTTTTAATTGTAATCCCTAAGTATTTAGTTGAATTTACAGCCTTCATATTTGTGTGACTTATCACGTAATCGAAATTTAGAGGATTTCTGTTAGTACTCATGTGAATAACTTCACACTTTTCTTTATTCTGCGTCAATTGCCATTTTTCGCAGCACACAGATATCCTATCTAAATCATTTTGCAATTCGTTCTGGTCATCTGATTACTTTACAAGACGGTAAATGACAGCATCATCTGCATACAGTCTAAGAGGGCTACCCTAATTCTCTCCTATGTCGTTAATATAGATCTGAAACTATAGAGGCCCGTAACACTTCCTTGGGGAACGCTGTATGTTACTTCTATTTTACTCGATGACTTTCCGGCTATTACTACGAATTGTGACCTTTCTGACAGGAAATCAAGAATCCAGTCGTACAACTATATTCCATAGGCACGCAGATTGGTTAGAAGATGCTTGTGAAGAACGGTGTCGAAAGCCTTCCGGAAATCTAAAAATATGGAGTCAATTTGACATCCCCTATCGATTGCACTCATTACTTCATGAGTATTAAGAGCTAGTTATGTTTAACAAGAACGATATTTTCTGAATCCGTGCTGATATGTGTCAATAAATCGTTTTCTACGAGGTGTTCCAAAACCCTACTGCAAATCGACGTTAATTATATGGGCCCGTAATTCAGCGGATTACTCCTACTTCCCTTTTTTAGTATTGGAGTGTCTTGAGCAAATTTCCAGTCTTTAGGTACGGAACTTCCTGTGAGCGAGAGGTTGTATTTAATAGCTAAATATGGAGCTATTGCATCAGCATACTCTTAAAGGAACCTGACTGGTATACAATCTGGATCAGAGGCTTTGCCTTTATTAAGTTATTTGAGCTGCTTTGCTACGCTTAGGATATCTACTTCTATGTTTCTCATCATCACAGTTGTTCTTGATTGGAATATAGGAATATTTACTTCGTCTTCCTTGGTGAAGGAGTTTCAGAAAACTCTGCTTTAGTGGCACTGTCGTCAGTGACTTCACCGATGTTATCGTGCAGTGAAGGTATTGATAGCGTCTTGCCACTGGTGTGCTTCATATATGACCAGAATATCTGCCAGATTCCGGGACAGAGTTTCGTTATGGAAATTATTAAGAGCATCTCGCATTGAGCACTATATTTCGAACTTCTGCAAATCTTTGCCAATCTTGGGGATTTTGCGTTCTTTTAAATTTGGCATGCGTTTCTCGTTGCTTCTGCAACAGTGATCTGACCCGTTTTGTGTACCATGGGGGATCAATACCATCTCTTATTAATTTCTGTGGTACATATCTCTCAATTGTCGTTGATACTGTCTGTCTGAAATCATTCCTCATCTTTTCTACGCTTACGTGATTACTTCGGCAGGAGTGGAGACTGTCTGTCAAAAAGGCGTTAAGAGCATTTTTATCAGCTTTTTTTTAAGTAGATGTACTATGCGTTTCTTTTTTATGGTTGTGGCTGTTACGGTAATTAGCCTTGCAGCAACAGCCTTGTGGTCGCTAATCCTTGTATTCGTCATGATACTCCCTATTTGTCCAGGCTTATTTGTTGCTAAGAGGTCTAGTATGCTTTCGCAACCAATTACTCTTCGAGTGGGCTCATGAACTAATTGTACAAAATAATTTTCGGAGAAAGCATTTAGTACAATTTCGGATGACGTTTTATACCTGCCGCCGGCTTTAAACGTATAACTTTCCAGCATATCGAGGGTAGATTGAAATCGCCAGCGACTATAATTGTATGAGAGGGGTACCTGACCAGGAGTTCTTTTCCTCCTGTCGCCGAAGTTCACTAATTTCCACTATGTCTAACTTTCATGTATTCTTTTCCCTTTTAAAATTTTCTAACCTAACTGCCCGATTAAGGGATCTAACATTCCACACTCCGATCTACAGTACGCCAGTTCCGTTTCTCCTGATGACGACGTACTCCTGTGTAGTCCCCGCCCAGAGATCCGAGTGGGGGACTATTTTCCCACTAGAATATTTTACCCAAGGTGATGCCATCATCGTTTAACCGTAATGGCTGTAGTTTCCCCTTGCTTTCAGCCACTCGCAGTACCAGCACAGGTAGGCCGTTTTATTTGATATTACAAGGCCAAGTCAGTAAATCATGCGGACTGTTGTCCCTGCAACAACTGAATATGTTGCTGCATCTCTTCAGGAACCACACGTTTGTCTGGCCTCTCAACGTATACCACTCCGCTGTGGTTGCACCTACCTTACGGCCATCTGTATCGCTGAGGCACACAAGCTTTCCAACCAACGCCAGGGTCCATGGTTCATAGGAGGCTGACCAAAGTACTTCATGAACAATCAGCCAAATTACTTCCACATCCGAGGATATGAACTTGCTCTTCTCGTTGCGTCGTCCAGTTTACAAAATGCAAACACTTCGCCAACTAGTCACCAATTGACTCTTACCAAAAAGAAGCCTTGCAGCTCGACCGCGAAATCCAACATTTCTCTTCCAGCCAAGCCAGGCTCGTTACAGAGGGACTTCCTTCCACAATTTACGTGATTACAAACCTACATGACTTACGCATGATACAGTTTTACAAGTAAAGTTGCAACATTTCCATTCATTTACAGAACGTAACTTTTAAAATTACATTCACAGATTAATTACATCAACATTTACATCTGTCTACGTGATTACTCTGCTATTCACAGTAAAGTCCCTGGCAGAGGGTTCAACGAAGCACTTTCAAGCTGTCTCTCTACCGTACCACTCTCGAACGGAGCGCGGGAAAAACGAGCACTTAAATTTTTCTGTGCGAACCCTGATTTCTCTTATTTTATCGTGATGATCGTTTCTCCCTATGTACGTGAGTGCCAACAGAATATTTTCGCAATCGGGGGAGATAACTGGTGATTAACATTTCATGAGAATGTCCCGTCGCAACAGAAAACGCCTTTGCTTTAATGATTGCCACTGCAACTCACATATCGTGTCTGTAGCACTATCTCCCATATTTCGCGATAATACAAAACGAGCCGTCCTTCTTTGAACTTTTTCGATGTCATCCGTCAGTCCCACCTGATGCGAATCACACACCGCACAGCAATATTCAAGAATAGGGTGGACAAGAGTGGTGTAAGCAGTCACTTCAGTAGACCGGTTGCACCTTCTAAGTGTTCTGCCAATGAATCGCAGTCTTTGGTTTGCATTATCTACTTGATCGTTCCAATTTACGTTATTTTTAATTATAGTCCCGAAGTTGTATTTACAGCCTTCAGATTTGTGTGAGCTATCACGTATCGAAATTTATGGGATTTCATAAATGGTCGTAGATAATGAATAAAACATTTACATAAATGTTATATCAAAGATCTTGGTGATACAGAAATCACATTAAATAAAAACAGACAAACAAGTGAGGTAAGATTAATTAGGTATTGTCCATAAACGTGTTACAGGCTATGTCGAAATATGTGTCAAGACTTACTAGAAATGTTTGTTATAGGATGTATATACAGCCACATCGGTTGCACAAAATTTTTGTCAATGGACCGTGGTTTCTATTGCACTACGCCAATCTTCATCAGAATAAAAAATTACTCGGAATACCTAAAAACTATAACGATATGGGTTGAAATAAAATACACTTCATAAGATTACTTCCATAAATTACGTACAATCAGAATGTACTTATATGTAATCGCACCATGGTTAAAAACGTCTGAGCAAAAGTGCTCTCGTCAAACAGAAATGTCACAGGAATAAAAACTAAAATGTAAAACTACAACATGATTGTCAACCATATTAAATACTCCATGGTATACAATGACAGCATCAAGGTCGCTTAGGGCCAAGAGCGGCATAACACTGTCAGACTATATGGCCAACAGGCCGAGGCAGCGACGACGCCGACACGTAAACACATTAGCACCACCTAGCAGGAAGTAATCGAATTACAGATAACTTAAGTGCAAATGAGGCATTGCATGGGCAATTTTAAACATTATTGGCAACGAATAGGAACCAGTGCATGAAAGTTGCAACGTAACGGAAGAGTCTTTTTTACAAAAGAAAATAAAGTTGAGGTAATATACAAAGAAAAGAAAACTGCAAGGGAAAACGATATTTAGGAGACTACTCTGAGGAGGGTGTCACCATTCAGACAATTTCAATTATGGGCTCTATACCGTGAAAAAAGTTTTTGTTGCTTAATTGCAACTGTTCTTTAAGACTGAGACCGTCGTTCAGAGATAGGTGTTTAACACTTTCTAGCTCTTCTAAGATGTTAAGCCCAAAGCCTTTATTCTCCGAGTGCTACATCTGGAAGTCTTTTACGTCTTTAGGATTGTGCCCAGTGATTAATAAATGGTCAGCGATAGTAGAATTGTGAACATTGATGCCTTTTTTTGCATAGAAGGGGTTCCTTCAATCTTATCAAAGCAGCTCGGCCTGTTTGCCCTATGTAACAGATGGGACAATAGTCGCAAAAAATTTTATAAACACCAGAATTTTGCAAAGATGAAAGCTTAGGTTTCACGTAATGTATGATGATATTTTTCACATAATTATTAGTCTAGAAGGCTATTCTACAGCTATACTTACGTTGAAGCAGACGCTGTATTTTGTAAGAAACTGGGCCCCGAAATGGTATAGAGAAAAATTTTTCTTTTAATTAGGTTCAGCATTAGAAGTGCCTAGTTTTTAGGTATTCCTAATAATTTTTTATTCTGGTGAAGATTTCCATAGTGCAATCGAAACCGTGGTCAATGGACAGAAAGGTTGTGCAACCGATGTGGCTGTACATACATCCTATAATTAAACAGCGAACGGTTGATGGATCACAGCCAATCAAAATGTTTAAAAGTTCAAGAAATATTTGAATTTAACGGAAATATTTTTTTTCGCGCTGAATTACACCAAAATGCGTTCTGATAAGGTTATAAGAATTTTAACGGAAATAGAATCCTGTAAATCAAGATTCTCGACACTAGCTTCTTTCGTGTACATTACTCATTATCTTGTTTATATCCCAGAAGTGTTACGTCTGTCTGGGTTTGTAAATCATAACTCAGTTCATAACTACCACAAAGAATGCACATATTTCGTTGTTACAAGCACTAACAACAGGATGGCCAACCCGTATGCCTTAATAGATATGTTATTACTTACACTGCTGTTTAAACTTCTTGTGTTTTCCGTTTCCCATTAATTGCAATTTTCAAAGAATATATTTTATTGCCGGAGATGGTTTACCTCCGACTGTCCTTCATGATTTTTATATTCGCTACCTTCTGTATTACGTGGACACTGCTGCGGTATTCCTTGATGCGATCAGTGCTACAGTTATTTCCTTGCCTCAGCGATGAAAATTTACACAGCTCCATCATCGTACCCCGAACAGCAAATGTAGCAGAGAACTTTCTTCTACCTTAGTTTTGGAATCTTCATCTGTAACGCACAGGGCTACTAGGTAGGTCTCATTTTGCTGTACTGTGGCATCCCTTTTTTTCTGGTTACTTTTTGATTAATGGATCTGAAGTTCCGTCCAAGATCACCAGATAATCTCATTTTTCAAACATGATTTAATATTCAGCACTCTTGCCTCCCGCTGACAGTAACTGGCTTCATATTCACAGGTTGCTCAAATATATGCACAATGTGCGCAATACGAGGGCGTGTTACCAATTAATGTTTCCGAATTTTTTATTCTTTTCTCAGTATCGGCTGAGGTTTTACATATCATGCATGTTACAATCCCGATTTTCCCGATTCGCTGACGCAAGTTGCAATCCTCTGTCGCTAGAGGACTCCGAATTGTAGCGTGTAGCATGGTGTTGTGTGTAACGTAACGTTGTCGGTGCGTGAGAAACAGCATGCTTTAATAAAGTTTTTAATCGCAGAGAATGTGTCTCCAATTGAAATATATAGACGATTGGAAGCTGTGTATGGTGATGATTGTATCGACATCAGTAATGTGCGACGTTTTGTTGCTGGTGTTCGTAGTGGAGGAAACGCTGATGGTAACCTCTACTTGGCCCTATCCGATTTTCATCTGTCGCCAAAACTTAAAGAACACCTTCAAAGGCTTCACTTTGATGCTGATGATGCAGTTCTAGCACGGGTGAGGTTGTTACTCTGTCATTAAAGTGAAACATTTTGCAGTGACCGTATCAGCAATCTCGACAGTCGTTGTGAGAAATTTGTTCGTGGCCAGGGTGACTATGTTGAGCAATAAATATGTAGTTATCAAAAATGAAGATGCAGAACGTTAATAAACTCTTTTTATTTAAAAATCTTTGAGTATGACATAAAAAATTCGTAGCATTTCTTTTCAACCGACGTAGTTTTCACAGTAGTGTCTTCTATATATTAATTTCGTGCACTTATATTTCAGGTGGACCGTTACCATGAGCGATAACAACTGATGTGGCTTCTAAATGTGAAACTTAACTTTTCCCTAATACTATGAAGTTATCCGTAGGCGCGTTAGCCTGTGTCCTTTGAGATCAGTATCTACTATTATTTACTTACATCTACATCTACCTTTATACTCCGCAAGCCACCTAACGGTGTGTGGCGGAGGGCACTTTACGTGCCACTGTCATTACCTCCTTTTCCTGTTCCAGTCGCGTATGGTTCGCGGGAAGAACGACTGTCTGAAAGCCTCCGTGCGCGCTCTAATCTCTCTAATTTTACATTCGTGATCTCCTCGGGAGGTATAAGTAGGGGGAAGCAATATATTCGATACCTCATCCAGAAACGCACCCTCTCGAAACCTGGCGAGCAAGCTACACCGCGATGCAGAGCGCCTCTCTTGCAGAGTCTGCCAATTGAGTTTATTAAACATCTCCGTAACGCTATCACGGTTACCAAATAACCCTGTGACGAAACGCGCCGCTCTTCTTTGGATCTTCTCTATCACCTCCGTCAGACCGATCTGGTACGGATCCCACACTGATGAGCAATACTCAAGTATAGGTCGAACGAGTGTTTTGTAAGCCACCTCCTTTGTTGATGGACTACATTTTCTAAGCACTCTCCCAATGAATCTCAACCTTGCACCCGCCTTACCAACAATTAATTTTACATGATCATTCCACTTCAAATCGTTCCGCACGCATACTCCCTGATATTTTACAGAAGTAACTGCTACCAGTGTTTGTTCCGCTATCATATAATCATACAATAAGTGGCTATCCGCTGCAAATCTTCCTGCATTTCGCTACAATTTTCTAATGCTGCAACTTCTCTGTATACTACAGCATCATCCGCCAAAAGCCGCATGGAACTTCCGACACTATCTACTAAGTCATTTATATATATTGTGAAAAGCAATGGTCCCATAACACTCCCCTGTGGCACGCCAGAGGTTACTTTAACGTCTGTAGACGTCTCTCGATTGATAACAACATGCTGTGTTCTGTTTGCTAAAAACTCTTCAATCCAGCCACACAGCTGGTCTGATATTCCGTAGGCTCTTACTTTGTATATCTGGCGACAGTGCGGAACTGTATCGAACGCCTTCCGGAAGTCAAGAAAAATAGCATCTACCTGGGATCCTGTATCTAATATTTTCTGGGTCTCATGAACAAATAAAGCGAGTTGGGTCTTACACGATCGCTGTTTCCGGAATCCATGTTGATTCCTACATAGTAGATTCTGGGTTTCCAAAACGAAATGATACTCGAGCAAAAAACGTGTTCTAAAATTCTACAACAGATCGACGTCAGAGATATAGGTCTATAGTTTTGTACATCTGCTCAACGATCCTTCTTGAAGACTGGGACTACCTGTGCTGTTTTCCAATCATTTGGAACCTTCCGTTCCTCTAGAGACTTGCGGTCCACGGCTGTTAGAAGGGGGGCAAGTTATTTCGCGTACTCTGTGTAGAATCGAATTGGTATCCCGTCAGGTCCAGTGTACTTTCCTCTGTTGAGTGATTCCAGTTGCTTTTCTATTCCTTGGACACTTATTTCGATGTCAGCCATCTTTTTCGTTTGTGCGAGGATTTAGGGAAGGAACTGCCATGCGGTCTTCCTCTGTGAAACAGCTTTGGAAAAAGGTGTTTAGTATTGCAGCTTTACGCGTGTCATCCTCTGTTTCAATGCCATCATCATCCCGGAGTGTCTGGATATGCTGTTTCGAGCCACTTACTGACTTAACGTAAGACCAGAACTTCGTAGGATTTTCTGTCAAGTCGGTACATAGAATTTTACTTTCGAATTCACTGAACGCTTCACGCATAGCCCTCCTTACGCTAACTTTGACATCGTTTAGCTTCTGTTTGTCTGAGAGGTTTTGGCTGCGTTTAAACTTGGAATGAAGCTCTCTTTGCTTTCGCAGTAGTTTCCTAACTTTGTTGCTGAACCACGGTGGGTTTTTCCCGTCCCTCACAGTTTTACTCGGCACGTACCTGTCTAAAACGCATTTTACGATTGCCTTGAACTTTTTCCATAAACACTCAACATTGTCAGTGTCGGAACAGAAATTTTCGTTTTTATCTGTTAGGTAGTCTGAAATCTGCCTTCTATTACTCTTGCTAAACAGATAAACCTTCCTCCCTTTTTTTATATTCCTACTAACTCCCATATTCAGGGAAGCTGCAACGGCCTTATGATCACTGATTCCCTGTTCTGTACATACAGAGTCGAAAAGTTCGGGTCTGTTTGTTATCAGTAGGTCCAAGATGTTATCTCCGCGAGACGGTTCTCTGTTTAATTGCTCGAGGAAATTTTCGGATAGTGCACTCAGTATAGTGTCACTCGATGCTCTGTCCCTACCACCCGTCCTAAACATCTGAGTGTCCCAGTCTATACCTGGTAAATTGAAATCTCCACCTAAGACTATAACATGCTGAGAAAATTTATGTGAAATGTATTCCAAATTTTCTCTCAGTTGTTCTGCCACTAATGCTGCTGAGTCGGGAGGTCGGTAAAAGGAGCCAATTATTAACCTAGCTCGGTTGTTGAGTGTAACCTCCACCCATAATAATTCACAGGAACTATCCACTTCTATTTCACTACAGGATAAACTACTACTAACAGCGACGAACACTCCACCACCGGTTGCATGCAATCTATCCTTTCTAAACACCGTCTGTACCTTTGTAAGAATTTCGACAGAATTTATCTCTGGCTTCAACCGGCTTTCTGTACCTATAACGATTTCGGCTTCAGTGCTTTCTGTCAGCGCTTGAAGATCCGGTACTTTACCAACACAGCTTCGACAGTTTACAATTACGATACCGATTGCTGCTTGGTTCCCGCATGACCTGACTTTGCCTTGCACCCGTTGAGGCTGTTGCCCTTTCTGTACTTGCCCGAGGCCATCTAACCTAAAAAACCGCCCAGCCCACGCCACACAACCCCTGCTACACGTGTAGCCGCTTGTTGCGTGTAGTGGACTCCTGACCTATCCAGCGGAACCCGAAACCCCACCACCCTATGGCGCAAGTCGAGGAATCTGCAGCCCACACGGTCGCAGAACCGTCTCAGCCTCTGATTCAGACCCTCCACTCGGCTCTGTACCAAAGGTCCGCAGTCAGTCCTGTCGACGATGCTACAGATGGTGAACTCTGATTCCATCCCGCTAGCGAGACTGGCAGTCTTCACCAAATCAGATAGCCGCCGGAAGCCAGAGAGGATTTCCTCGGATCAATAGCGACACACATCATTGGTGCCGACATGAGCGACCACCTGCAGATGGGTGCACCCTGTACCCTTCATGGCATCCGGAAGGACCCTTTCCACATCTGGAATGACTCCCTCCGGTATGCACACGGAGTGCACATTGGTTTTCTTCCCCTCTCTTGCTGCCATATACCTAAGGGGCCCCATTACGCGCCTGACGTTGGAGCTCGCAACTACCAGTAAGCCCACCCTCCGCGACCGCCCGGATCTTGCAGACTGAGGGGTAACCTCTGGAACAGGGCAAGCAGCCATGTCAGGCCGAAGATCAGTATCAGCCTGAGACAGAGCCTGAAACCGGTTCGTCAGACAAACTGGAGACGCCTTCCGTTCAGCCCTCCGGAATGTCTTTCGCCCCCTGCCACACCTTGAGACGACCTCCCACTCTACCACAGGTGAGGGATCAGCCTCAATGCGGGCAGTATCCCGGGCAACCACAGTCGTAGTCCGATCGGGGGATGCGTGGGACGAGCTGGCCGTCCCCGACAAACCCCCATCCGGAACCCCACAGTGATGCCCATTGGCAACAGCCTCAAGCTGTGTGACCGAAGCCAACACTGCCTGAAGCTGGGAGCGAAGGGATGCCAACTCAGCCTGCATCCGAACACAGCAGTTGCAGTCCCTATCCATGCTAAAAACTGTTGTGCAAAGAACGTCTGAACTAATCTACAGAGAGCGCAAACAAATCGACACAAAATTTAAACGGTTATTAAAATACAAGATTGCCTAGTAAATGCAGTAATGATGCTACTTGCGCACTGCTGACACACTGCTCGGCGGCGGAAGGAGACTACGCGGTTTTACACTATTCAGGCACTAAAACGCGATGCTACAACTCTCAAATACTATAATACGCCAGAAATTTATGAATTAGACAATGCAAGTACCAAAAACACGCAAAGAAATTAAGAATTAAACTATTTAGCAAATGAGTGAGCTAGGAGTATATGACTTGCTGCTGCAGCTGCTTATCCAACGACGGCAGGGAGCACAGTGACTGTGACCAACCGACACTGGCCGTTCAAAATAAAAAGAGAAGACAAGCGACTACACGAATTTACACTATTCAGGTACTAAAACGCGATGCTAAAACTCTCAAATACTATAATACGCCAGAAATTTATGAATTAGACAATGCAAGTACCAAAAACACGCAAAGAAATTAAGAATTAAACTATGTAGCAAATGAGTGAGCTAGGAGTATACGACTTGCTGCTGCAGCTGCTTATCCAACGACGGCAGGGAGCACAGTGACTGTGACCAACCGACACTGGCCGTTCAAAACAAAAACAGAAGACAAACGACTACGCGAATTTACACTTTTCAGGTACCAAAACGCGATGCTACAACTCTCAAATACTATAATACCCCAGAAATTTATGAATTAGACAATGCAAGTACCAAAAACACGCAAAGAAATTAAGAATTAAACTATGTAACAAATGAGTGAGCTAGGAGTATACGACTTGCTGCTGCAGCTGCTTATCCAACGACGGCAGGGAGCACACTTACTATCCTTAATCTAATTGACGAGTACATTCGTGTTCCAACAGTTTTCTTCATCTAATGCCAGGATCCCTTTAAATTAATCCACCGAAACCATAGCGGTAGTTCTTATAACGAGGACTACAGCCGACATTACTACTTACCAGTAGACTCAGATACTTAAATACTACTTTACATTGCTTGCTGTCGTGCTGTAGTGTGACAACAGAAACTGTAAATGGGAGATACCGATAGTTTTGGGCACAGTCTCATAAGTTCGTAGATTTTATTGCTGCGCACTTCTGTTTTCAGAGGACATTGACACAGAACAAGAGCACTTCAGACGTACAAACGAATGCCAAGTCAGCGGAGGGGCCCGAATAACGCAGTCTGACCCAAAACGCGGTTATGAAAGTTTTCCACTCACGTCCATAATCACACACTAAGTTCGTCCTCATCACGGAGTTCAACAGTCTAATCGAGCTTTCAGCATTAATACGCCGTCGCAGTACTGCACGATGTTAGTAACACTCTACTCGAATTACAGAAGATTCTGATCTAGCGGCCAACTGCCGGTCCTGTCCAGTGATTTCTCTTATATATGTCTCTCCTGTACCAGGTGATGAGTCCACATGATATGAGTGGTACCCGACGTGGCGGTACCTTTCCGAACCAATTTATACGTAGGATCGATGAGTGCTATGCTCCAGTGATTACCTGCGGCTGGACGCCTTCTGCTGGAAATCCCGTGAAGTTACATCAATTCGCAAAGCGATTTATAAGCAGTTATCTACCATAAATAAATGACTTCCCCTGGCTGATGGCGTTCACGATGATATAAATCAAATTCCTGAATTTTCCTATGAATATCTCCAGTTCTATGGATTTCACACGTCTTCATATCATTATGGGTTAAAAAAGTGGTGTGGCGTGATGAAGTGATGAACGGCAGCTTCCCCTAAATGTATAAAAATGATAATTGTGCGGACGAGTAGGAAAAACAATCCTGTAATATTCGAATACAATTTTGGTGGTGTGCTGATTGACAACAGCACATCCGCTAAATGTCTTGGTGAAACCCTACGAAGCGACATGAAATTGAACATGCATTTAAAATCGGTTACGGGGAATACGATTGGCCGACTTCGGTTTATTGGGAGAATTCTAGGGAATTAAACTATAAAAGAAACCACACACATAACACATTCCTATAAGAACTGCTGCAGTGTTTTTAATCCCCACCAGGTCGGATTAAAGGAAGACATCGATGTAATTTAGAGGCGTGCTGCTAGTTTCCTTACCGTTAGGTTAGATCAACAGGTATGAACTACGGTCAAGCTCCGTAAGCTCAAATGGGAAACAAACACAGAGTGCACGCTTTCACGGACATATTGGTGATATTTTATTAAAGGGAATTATGCCATGGACCACGGCCTTATGTGCATAAATCAAATATGAGCAATAATTCAAGTGGGAATCTCTGGACAGAAGAAGACATCCTTTTCGTGGAACACAACCCAGAATATATAGAGAACCGACGTTTTCTACAGAACGCAGAATGTATCTACGTTTCATCATTGTACGTCTTGCGTAGTGACCGCTAAGGCATAAAAGAAATTAGGGGTCGTACGGAATCATATAGACGACCGTATTTACCTCTCTCTATTTGCAGTAGGAACTGGAACGGGAAAGACTAAAAGTGGTGTAAAGTATCCACTGCCATGCACCTTATGGCGGCTTGCGGAATATATATGTAGATGAATATGTAGAAAGTTACGTTTCAACACATCGTATGAACTCCTTAGTGTAGTTGCAGAATATGTAATTTACACGCAGAAACTGTCAAACGAACATTCCACAGTCTGAATTTTTTCCAACTATTACCTTAAAGGAGAATTATCTGAATCTGAACTATGAGTAGGACATGTCCAGGACAACTAGACGACGCTCTTCTGTCGTCAGCACGAGCACAACACTTTTTCCGACTGAAGAAGGAATTTGGGCGCCAGATGTGGAGTTTGCAGCAGAATTGATTTTACGTATGTTTGCTAACCGACGTTCACCGTCCGGCAACCGCCATAGGTTAGATGAATAGATAACGTAAGGTTTCAGGGACCACACAGAGTTAAGTCTGTATTGAGCTGGAAGCTTGGAGCATGACAGCTTAAAAACTTCAGACGTAAGCGGATAACGAACGGAGAAGACATCTTGGACGTACTGAGGAGCAGCAGAGAATAACGCGGCAGGATGTGAAAGCTTCGCGAGGGATCTGCATTGGCAGCGTAAAAGCGCACCTGGCCACATAATTTCCTTAAGAGCGAGCAGCAAAAGTGGCACGAGTAGCTTAGAGTACGCTGTATTGCAGTGGAAAGTAAGGTAAGTTTTTGTCAGAAAAGATGCTGTGAGCTCTCAGGTTGCTTCGAGAAATAATGTTCAATCATCAGCTAATAGGTAATAAGGTACTGTCCCGAACTGAAGGCGTAATTTTTTCCCGAACTTCGACTACGAAAACTTATGGTTTTGCATCATAGCAACTACAACAGTACTGCTTATTCTTGTATTCGAAGTAGAGCAACAATATTATCCATGTTTGGAAACTGTTGGTGCTGTATGAACTATAAATCTAAACAGTCCACGTTTCATTTAGGTAGTGACTACTATAATGCTCACATTTCCTTTATTTTACACCAGACGACAAGTACCCTTTTCCTAGAGCAAAGAGCAAAATTTAGTCTTAACCAATGAGTGGTAAAGTGGAAGGAAAATCGTCAAAAAACTTCGTAACTCGGTGCAGTTAGGAGAAAATTTAAAACTTAAAACGTCCAGTCACTCATTAGGTAAAGAGAATGTCTCACAGAGGACCTGGAAAGTACGTTTTTGCACTGACATTGGAGAATAAGCTGCCAGCTACCGTTTCATCAAGGATATCCTATACAGGGCTAAAAATTACGAAATATCCTGAACTTGAAACCAGGTTTCATTCCTTTGTAACAGATAAAAGGAAAGATGTGATACCTATCTCTAGACAGACAGTGAAGCGAAATGCCTTGGAAAGTGAGAAAGCCTTAAACATACCAAGCATCGAATTCCGTGGAAATATCGGTTTGTGTGGCAATTTTATACTCGTAAGAAAGCACTCTATCTGAAAAAATGTCACTAGCACAGAGACTAGCAGAGGATTTTACTGAGAAACTCATCGGCTTCCCGTCAAGTAATCCGAACGCTGAATCGCAATTTATAGTAGCCCCGCAAGTAATTTTAAGTAAGTAGAAGAGCCACACTACGCCATAGTAAGTTAGGAATAAATTCACCAGTAGAATATGTTCCTAGAACACCAAAGAAAAGGGAGAAGAACCATAGAGCACAAATTTTGGTTGAAAATTTCTTGGAAGGGATGATACGGAATGTTATCTCGGGATGGCCCAGAATTTTATCTTGGAAATGAATCATCGACAGAAACAGAGGTAGCTTCATGCATGGCTCACGGCTGTGTGTTAGAACCCTTGTTATTCGTGTTGTATCTTAATGAGAAAAACGGTAATATTAATACTAATTTCAGATGTTTTATAGCTGGGGCAATTATCTGTAATGAATTATCTGTCCGCTGTGACCGAGCGGTTCTAGGTGCTTCAGTCCGGAACCGCGCTGCTGCAACGGTCACAGGTTCGAATCCTGCCTCGGGCATGGATGTGTGTGGTGTCCTTAGGTTAGTTAGGTTTAAGTAGTTCTCAAGTTTAGGGGACTTATGACCTCAGATGTTAAGTCCAATAATCCTTAGAGCCATTTTTTTATGAATTACGATCTGGAAAAAGCTGCACAGATATCCAATCAGAAATGGCTCTGAGCACTACGGGACTTAACTTCTGAGGTCATCAGTCCCCTAGAACTTAGAACTACTTAAACCTAAATAAACTAAGGACATCACACACATCCATGCCCGAGGCAGGATTCGAACCTGCGACCGTAGCGGTCACGTGGTACCAGACTGTAGCGCCTAGAACCGCCCGGCCACTTCGGCCGGCTTATCCAATCAGAACTTGACAAGATTTATCAGTGATGCAAATGTTGGTAGTTTGTCTTAAATATTCATGTATATTAAACTGAGCTCTTTACAAAACAAGGATCGTAGCATCATATGACTACAACATCGAAGAGTCACAATTTTAATCAGTTGACTCACACAAATACCTGGTTGCACAATATGTGAGGATAAGAAATGAAATGAAGTGATCACAAAGTTTCAGTCATAGGAAAATGAGGTGACAGACTTCGATTAATTGGCAAGATAGTGGGAAATGGATTCAGCCTACAAAGGAGATTGTTAACATACCATCTATGCGTCCCAGCTTACAATACTGCTCAATTGTGTGTGACCCATAACAAACACGACTAACATTATACAAAGAAGTGCAGTACAAACTGGCCTAGGTTTGACTCACGGTAGAGCATCACGAAAATGCTAAAACCGTCATCAGGCAAATAACTGTACATATACATCATTTGTCCCACGAAAGACTATTTACAAAGTCTCAGGAATCATTATTAAGTGAATAATACAACAGATATTCCTCAGTTCTCTACGTATCGCTCTCTTAGGGACTTTGAAGGCAACATTAGAATAATTTCAGCACGCACAGATGCATTAAAGCAGTCACTCTTCATATGTGATTGGAATGGGAAAAATTCATAACATGAGGTTTCATTCTAAGTACACGTTGCCTTACACTTCATGTGGGTTTCCAAAGGATCGACGTAAATGCAGATATACCGTGGTGTGCAAAACGTAAGGACGAAAGTAACTTTCGCTTAATGTGCCACTGGCAAGTAACATAGCTCGATGGAACTTGGACCATACATAGAAAGAACTGCTACAGTATAATACAGAAGGTCACTGCAGGAAATATGCAATGAGACGAACAGGTATGACACTTTTATTCAAAGTCAATAATTACACTGTAGTCTCCGCCATTTACAATAGTCAACTGGATATTACAAATGTGGGACAAAGTTCTGGACAGGTTGTATGATCGCAACGAACGGCAATGCATGCTCTGCAGAGTGTTTCAATGCTGAAATGTTGGTAACGAGTTCTTATCTTAAGGTGTTCTATTTCTTCACCATTGTGATTGACCACTGCTAGAAGGTTGTTGGTGCGTGTGGATGAGCTACAATACGTCTGCTCCACGCATCCCATAGTGCTAGATGGGATTTACGTCGAGAGAACTGTCAGGTCAGTCCATTCGGCGAATATCCCGTCGTTTCATGAGGTCCTCCTCCCACGCAGTTCGATGCGGTTGCGCATTGTTATGCGTAAAAGTGAAGTCATGATCGAATGTGGCGTACGCATGGCTGGGCTCCTGCGTCCTCGCTCACTACTGTTTCTGGCACGACGCCTATGCCCAGCGGGTGGTCGCCTTGTACCCCGTAGGGGCTCCTCATTTGCGGGCAGTTAGGCGACTAGCCAGTACTTCGTGAGTTCTTCCGCGGGTCACGAGTTTTGCAGATGCCCACGGATAATTCTTCGTTGTGTTATACTTAAGCCGTGGCGTGAATTCCGGATGACAGCTGCAGTCGGAGCTCTGCTCGCTTACGGCGTCCCATCTGGTGCAGTCTCAGCGGACTCTTCAAACCACGCCACATCGCTCCGCTACCCTGCCAGGAGCCTAGTGCTCCGGGATAGTTGTAAAGTAGTGATTAAGTTACGACGTACGACACTACCATGTCACGACTCAGTTCACGACAGACTCTTGGTTTAGCTACATTCATACTTGATCAAGGACGATCACTTGTGTTATTATTTTTTTTTTCATGTGGAGCTTACTCTTCTTGGTGAGGCAGGAATAAATGCACATTTTCTAACCAGCTGTACAATCAACGGGCATCTGTATGCAGTACAGACTTTCGTCCAACCTATAGAAGTAACAGAGTGCATCCCTGAAAAGACGCACATGGGGAAGCAGTTTAGTGTCACATAAACCTTGACCAATGAGCGTACCGTGTTCATAGATTTGGAGGTCAGCAATTTAAGTTCAACAATGTTCCTGGTATTGTAGTACGCCCACATACACCAACAACCATGTAACAGTTATCAACCGACCAGGTGGAGGAATGGAACATCTTAACACAAGAACTCTTTACAAACCTTAAGGCCAGCATGGAAATACGTTGCAGAGAATGCGTTGCCAAGTCTGGTGTTCATACACATTATCAAGGACCTTGTCCCGCAATTTTAATGTCCAGAGAACTATCTTAAATCGCGTGTCATTACTATCTTTGAATAAAACTGTAAATTCTGTTCGTCTCATTGAGGTTTTTTTTCAGGTTTCTGCACTATACAGAAGCAGTTCTCTTTTTATATACGGTTCATGTTTAATCAAGAAATGTTACTTGGCAGTGACACATAGTGCGAAAGCTACTTTGGTCATTAAGTTTTGAAAACTAATGTACTATCATACCCAGAAGTATTCGAACGACCTGAACTGCGATAGCTATTGACCAAAAGACGTCAGGTAAAGGCTTTATTGCTTGAAGAAACATCGATCTGGCTACAACGATTTTGCACATTCATTAAGCCCCAATAACAGACATATGTGGCAGAGTGCGACCATTTAAGCGTCGTGAGACATTTGCAATCAACAGGCAAAGTTCAGCAATTGGGAGCAGTTGAACTGTGTGCTCTAATTAAAGAAAAAGAAAAAAACAGAAATCCAAGTCTGACTATTAATGCATTTTCACTTGATCGTCATCAGTTGCCACACTGAGATATCTTTATACAAGCTCTTTAAGAAGAATTAACAGCTAAAAACTAACAGAACACATATACTCGAGCATACTGCAGTGTGGATCTAATATTTTGCCTATGGTGGCTCAGAAAATCTTCCCTAGGAAAGAGTATATCGTAGTAGGGCTTTTTCCAACACCTAAGGCCCATATCGGTGCCAGTGTAGAAAATACCACTTACAGAAATTCATCACATGTTGATAGTATCCAGGAGTTTGAAAAGTCATCCATCAAACATCTATTATTTTGATCTTACCCCTTCAAATGTTTACCTTTCAAGCTCTTTATCGGAATACGGTCACGAAACTTCCTCTCAGGACGAAAATGAGCTTCAAACCTATTTCGACGACTTTTTTAACTCAGATCCTGTAGGTAGGCATGGAATCGGTAAACTACTTGAGCGTTCTCAGACTGTTTTAAATAATGCAGTAGAATATCCGGATACTGATTAATTTTTCTTTGATAATTATCATCATTTCCAACAAAATAATAGACAACGCCATTAAAATATCCACCGAACTAATGCAAATGAAACGGAGATTACTGAGAAATCCTTATAATGAAAGTCTATTTTAATGAAACATGAAAGTACCTGTAAAAGAAGCTTTCTTATATCAGCACGAATTAGTAGAATATTACTCAATCAGGACTTTCAACGATCAGTGTTAACTTTCTGTCATGTGCCACAATGAAGTAGTATGGAAATACGATAGTTCTTAAAAGAAAATAAAAAAAGAAAATAAATTTTGTTGTTTTTATTCAACTTGATCCCTTATAGCTATGACAGAAAACAGCTGAACATGTATTCTCCTGCGAGGCTGGAACGGCGAAGCAAGGCAGACACCACTTTACATGTGACGACGTTATCTCACAGCTAGCGGATTATTACAGCGTTTCGCTCTCCCTTATGGCTTCAGTCCTGGCTAGGACGCAGAAGCTTGTAACGTAAAACACGAAATTAATAGCAATTTGCACGTAGAATGCTATTCCTGACCTTAAAACAATGAAATGATAACCTTATTTCATACCTTATGGGAAAATCACTCAGAGTTTTTAGTGGAAATGATACGAATATATCAAGTTAGTTTTGTGGGCTGATTTTGTGTCATCGAGCCACAGGGTTGCCAAACATATCTTCCGCCGTTACCAAGATTCATTTTTACTTCCAGCTGGAAATACCGGCCTAGTTCTCTCTAGCAGGTGGCTACATTTCGTATCTCAAAGGCTTCACGTAGGAACGTCGAAATACCGAATGTACAGTCGTGCTAAAAAGTATCCGAACGACCTGAATTGCATTTCCCCTGATTCGCATGCAACCCGCATAACGCAACTGTCTAGCAGGTCCTCTAATAGCTCCTCGGTACAGTCGTTTGACTATTGAAAACGGTTCCAACAAGTCACCACTAGAAAACACTGCTCTGTATCGCAATAACTCAAGATGTAAACTGCAACCACGATACTACAAGTATCAGGGAACATCCTATCACAAATAAGACCGTCCTTAAGGCTTGTAAGCTCACACTTATTACAATAAATGACATACCTGAAATGTTACCACTCTCATTATTACGTCAGATAAGTAATGCACGTAGTAAGTTTTCATGATCTCCTCTTCAAAGTAACATACAACACTTATTATCTAACACAAAATGACATGTTATTCAAGAACAGGTAATTGAGAAAATGTATGAACTTCAAATGATGGCTCTGAGCACTATGGGACTCAACTGCTGAGGTCATTAGTCCCCTAGAGCTTAGAACTAGTTAAACCTAACTAACATAAGGACATCACACACATCCATGCCCGAGGCAGGATTCGAACCTGCGACCGTAGCGGTCTCGCGGTTCCAGACTGCAGCGCCAGAACCGCGGGGCCACTTCGGCCGGCGAACTTCAAATGACACGACGAACCGTCTCGTTCTGCATATGGATTCCAAGACAGGTCATGCAAACTATGACTGCCGGAAACTAACAGTCATTCCTGACTAGGCATACAAAGAGTGATATACCCCGATTTTAGACAGTATCAGTTAGCAAATATCAACTTTAAATTACACAACGCAGACATTTTTAACGGGCGCGAATTTCTACCCAGCATCTACTGTCCCTGTTAACGAACTACGAGAGATGTTAAATATTGCTTGTTTACAAGTAACTTACTTGAAATGCCGTGAGGTAAAGCCCTGTGTTGGACAGGGATTGCAACTCAGTACGTAATCGAACTGATATCGAAGCACAATCATACTGTGATATATCGAATTTTCTTGTCAGTAGCTAGATGTTTTAACTGAAATGACGAGATGAAACATTAACTTTTTCTCCTTCCCAGGACTCCAATCCATCACCTATCGCTGTTATATTCTAGAGAAAACAAACGTTAAATACGGGTTTGTTACACCAGCAGCAACATGTGAGCATGTCTGAACTAGAAATACCATAACGAAGAGTTAAGTGGTCACTGGGAATCGAACCTCACACATATCGTTGTTGACTACACACAAACAGACGTCAGCTATCGAATTTTTCTCTACCAGCAACTCGTAATAGCATCCTTGAACCTACAGTGATCTTGCAAATAGCTCTGTGTCTCACTGGGAGTCAAAAACGTCAGATATCGTTAGTGTTAACAACGAATGAAAACACATTAAAAATCTAAATTATTATCCACCAGCAGAAAGGTGTTCTCATGCTAGAGCTTGATAATACATAACGAAAACTTTAGTGCCGGCCAGGATTCGAACCCATTCACGAACAATATGCGGAGATGTTGAGGGATCTGCAGTTTTTAACAAACAACAAATTGTATTCGAGCTGTATTGTCACGAATGGATCAAACTCCGCGTTAAGGGCGGTCGCAGTTGCATTCCCAGTTCAGAAAAAATTTAATCGACATACAGTAGCCCAAGTAAAAGCGGAATAAGTGTCCTGTGACGCTATATAGCGTTTGTTTCGTCTCTAGGAATGAATCACTAGTATAAGAAAGGTTATTGGTGATAGAGTTGGTTCAAATGGTTCAAATGGCTCTGAGCACTATGCGACTTAACCTCTGAGGTCATCAGTCGCCTAGAACTTAGAACTAATTAAACCTAACTAACCTAAGGACATCACATACATCCATGCCCGAGGCAGGATTCGAACCTGCGACCGTAGCGGTCGCTCGGTTCCAGACTGTAGCACCGAGAGCCGCACGGTCGCAGGATTCGAACCTGCGCCCGCAGCAGTCACGCGGTTCCGGACTGAAGCGCCTAGAACCGCACGGCCACCGCGGCCGGCGTGATAGAGTTTCTACATGTCGCCACTCCTGACTTTATTGTAGTTCAACCTAACGTCTACTTGGTAGAGAGCGAATACCATGATTAATGTGAATTTCAGACCACAATGCCAGTATACATTCTTCATTTGGCGTGGCCAGAAGAGAACAGAATCTGTCTCTTCCTATCAAAAAACATCGGCAAAAGTTGGAATCGAACCCAGACCATAAATATACGAACCTACCATCAAGTCAACAGTTCACCAAATCGTCTGTTCTATGGCCCATTTTTCTTTCGTAACGCTGTTGCGCCACACTGGATGAGAATTCTGGCACACAGGCTCCCTATAGTAGTTTGCAGCAGGTGCAGTACATTCATTTACTGGGTTGACCGAATCGTCATGAACTAACTGCCTTGGGTACCCAGTGCATACATTCGACTCTATTTTGTAATCACCGAAATAAATTCACGTAACTGCCACCTACACAGAACTGCCAACGGTGTAGGAACCAGTAATTTAAATAAAAAGTGTTCTTTTCCACTTGAGCTACTCTATTGCGCTATCTGTTTGTTGAAAACGTCATGCAGTGAAAAAGGAAAGCTGTAGCTGTCTGTCTCTCAGAAGTCTATATGTGGCCATATGCATTATCTCACAGCACTGTGGAATGCGGAAATTCTTGATGAATTGTTATTGACTTCAGGAGGTGCTGTGTTTATGTGTTAGCTAGTAGCGCTACGGTAAGCTTCGCGCCTGGTGGATAAGACGTCGCGAATTCGAATACATTCATTACTACATTTTTAAAAAACACAATTCTGATTGGTGCTGAAGTTATCAATCTAATGGAACTTTGAACATAATTCCCTTCAGTTCTCAACTCAAAAAAGTCGCATGTGGTAAAAGGGCTAACTTCTGCGACATTTTGTTCTTTTCAGATTTAATAGACGGCCAGGCAGCAGATGCAGCTAGAAGCTTCCGTATTATGTATGGGGAGAGCGAATCCTGCCAAAATACGTGAGAAAAGTATTTTCTGCATTAGCTGTCATATGATAGTGGCATTTTATTCTTCTTCAAACCTTGTTTGACAGCTTTAACTCAGAACAAGTTTTCTACATGCATGTAAGCAATGAACTGCATGTGCATTGTCAGACTGTTGTAGATAACATCAGAGAATTCGCATATATCGTTGATGTTTAATTTCTCTCTCATGTTTACTATTGTTTTAACAACACTAAAAGAAACCTTACGAAAATTGTGCACTGTATTATAAGAAATAACCTTACGACGAAAGTCTGTTTTAATAAAACTGAGTATCTGTGTACAAGCGTGGATCTATCGGCACGAATTAGTAAAATACTACTCACTTAGATTTCGATTGGGTCTGTGGATAATTGGTATGCCGTGCCATACTCAAGAGGTATGCAAATGTGGCATTTCATAAACAATGTTATGTGTTCCTAGAAACCCAAAATTTGCTTGTCAGCAGCGGAAAGAGGCGTTACCTGTTGTGCAGCACTGTAAGTTTCTCACCATTGCACTATGAGCCGAAAGTATTTTCTTGTGATTTCCTTATCGATGTGTTCGATATCGATGTGTTCCTTATCGATCTGGCTGCTTGTAGCTCTTTCACAGAATGGATAAAAACGGTACAGTCAGCGAGAGTGGAACTGCTAACCGTAACAGATGCTTCTACACAAGTCAGCACGCTACCACGGCGCTTGCGAAGAGGTATGTGTCTTGGTTTCCTCTTATGAGGCCAACAGTGGATAGAACTCGTAAACCGCTATTTAAAGGACGAGATTAGTTGCGATATCCAAGTATAACGACTTTCCTGGGTTGAAAACCGTACATTTGCAATCTTTTGTTACACTTCAAGCAATAATAACTCAGATTAATCAATGCAAATGACAGGAAAAATCAAGTGAACTTTGAGAGTTAATTCCGTGCACGTTAGGTAGTAACTCGTCGTTCACAGAGTAGCCAAACGAACTTTGCCTTTTTGCCAAATCTCAGTTACTGAAGCAGCGGGAAGAAGACGAACCGATGTGATCCCATAGCGGACTGGGAAGCGACCATAGCTGGCGTCTCAAAGACGTGGCTGCTACGGCCTCGAATACGTAATGCGTCTGATTCGCATTTCTGTATCTATGTTTAGGGACTGGAGCGTAGTTACTAATAATAATCGGGACTGACTGCAAACTGAGCTTCATAAATCAGTAACTCTCATAGTTGTTTTCATACTTCTTTCGTAAATGAAATCAAAACTAAGAAACTCATTCACGGACGTTTCCGTCCCTCGCCGATAGTTGAGCCCAAAAACAAATAAAAATAAAAAAAGAATGTGTCTGAGTGTGTGTGTGTGTGTGTGTGTGTGTGTTTGTGAGAGAGAGAGAGAGAGAGAGAGAGAGAGAGAGAGAGAGAGAGAGAGAGAGAGAGAACAGAGAGAGAGACAGAGAGAGAGAGAGAGAGAGACATAAATATAAAGAAGAATGAGAGAGAGATTAAAAAATTGTTGTAAAGAAATTCAATCATGGTATTTAATGAAATCTTTCATTAAAATGACACGTTCCACATCATTACAAAACGTCGTATTCATGATGTATGGGACAAGTATTAATCTAATCAAATGTAATCTAATCTAATCATGTAATATTGCTGACTAGCCATGAAGAGTCATGAATTACCGAAATTTTCACCAATATCAGAATCCAAATCTAAACTTGAAAATAAAAGACGACAGTTTTTGTAATAAACCGGGACTCCAATCTAGACCCTTTCGTCCCTGTTAACTGACCAAGAAAGATGTCTGATATACCTCCATTCAGAAGTAACAATGTGTGCATGCATTTAAAGATGAAGCGCATGATCTGAAGTTCTGTGACAGATGTACGAACCCAAGACGTAATCGGATTGTTAGCTACGTAAAATCAAATGTTATGTATCGGTTTTTCTTACCAGCTGCTAGGTGTCTCAATCCATAATAAGGGTACAATTTTGTGCCTCGTTGCTAGGTGTTTGAATCTAAAATAAGGATACAAATTTTTGTGCTTGGGTGACAATCGAACCGCACACCTACCGTCCTTGTTTATCATCCACGAATATAGCTTAAGTATCAATTGCTAACTCACCAACAGTAAAATTTGTGCATGTTTGACCAGAAATAACGATGCTTATTGCGATTGTTGGCAACACATTAACAGACATTAAAAGTGCACGTTAACTTTCACTAGCAGGCCGGTGTGCACGTGATACGGCTTGAAATGAAATTATGAATATTTTTGTACTGGATCAGGATGCGGACACACATACTTACCTTTGGAGGAGACCTAGAGAAGATTGCAGTCTTGGAAAAAGGTACGAAATGATTGAATTATACTGTTCCGAGAGATTCAGATCCTCGAATGAAGAGAGACGATTTCGAATCACAGTGCAGCACCAAATTTTTCAACGTCTCTAGTTCAATCAAGTACAAGTAAAATAAGAGCCCTGGTCCTTTAAATGGGTATCGGTTTATCACATAAAATAAAATTTTCCAATGAAAGTAAGTTTACTGGCGACAGTATTTCTGTTTACCATGACTTCCACCTATGTCAAATCGCAACGTAAACCAGCTCTGCCCAGTTGGTAATGAAGGAATGTGATGTTTAATGCGGATTATGGATTATAACGTCTTTCTCTTAAGGTTACCAGAGGTAAAGTAAATCTGTTTGTGCCTCTTAAAAGTAAGTGCCTGAACCTACGCATTGCACCTGTGATAGTTCGTTCCACCATACCATTGTGGCCACATTTCCCAGCTCCAGGAGTGTGCTGTAACGGGTGATGTGCTAAGCTTACAAAATTAGTCACGGTGGAATAAATGCGAGTCTATTAAATGGTTAAGTAGAAGTAAGCTTCAGACGCGGAGGTTATACTATTCTCATGTTAACAGGATGTAAAGACTCTTCCAGGCATCATAGCCTCGATGTGAAACCGTTTTGAAATTTTCACTAATTCAGCAAATTTCTTAGTTCGAGAAAATCCACTGTGAAGTGTGAAGTTACCGGATTATTCGATTATTACCATCATTATTACCATCATTTTCTTCATACCACTGCTGGTAGACATGTGCTTGAACATCATTTAATGTCTTTTGCTCATTATAGAAGTAATTGCCCAAGAACAGGTTCTTTCCCTGTCTACGGAATCCTTTTCTAATTAATATTAAGCATCAGCAATTACTCGTAGATTACATTAAAACTAAAGTAATTGACAAAGACGTTACTTGATAACAAAAACGAGCTGCCTTTCTGCACTTACTTGCGCCTAGAAATGGCTGTCGAATACTGCCAAACCAAATGCCTAGGGATCTTACTGCCTTCCGATATGCGTCGCTCTCAGTTCTTCCATATGGTTTGGTCAACGTGACTTGTGTCATGTGGTGTATGACGGAGAATATTTTAGAAAATCAATTGCTTTCTTTTGCAATAAACGGAAAGATTTTCATTCTAACAAGGGAACCTCCCCATCGCACCCCCCTCAGATTTAGTTATAAGTTGGCACAGCGGATAGGCCTTGAAAAACTGAACACAGATCAATCGAGAAAACAGGAAGAAGTTGTGTGGAACTATGAAAAAAATTAGTAAAATATAATAACTGAGTAGTCCATGGGATGATAGGCTACATCAATGACAATAGGAGTCAAGGAGCGCCGTGGTCCCGTGGTTAGCGAGAGCAGCTACGGAACGAAATGTCCTAGATTCAAGTCTTCCCTCGAGTGAAAAGTTTAATTTTTTATTTTCAGTTTATGTGACAAACTCTTATGTTTTCATCACTTTTTTGGAAGTGATTATCACATCCACAAGAAAACCTAAATCGGGCAAGGTAGAAGAATCTTTTTACCCATTCGCTAAGTGTAGAAGTTAGGTGGGTCGACCACATATCCCTGTCATGTGACGCACATGCCGTCGCCAGTGTCGTATAGAATATATCAGATGTGTTTTCCTGTGGAGGAATCGGTTGACCTATGACCTTGCGATCAAATGTTTTCGGTTCCCGTTGGAGAGGCACGTCCTTTCGTCTACTAATCGCACGGTTTTGCGGTGCGGTCGCAAAACACGGACACTAAACTTACTACAGTGAACAGAGACGTCAATGAACGAACGGACAGATCATAACTTTGCGAAAAAAAAAAAAAGTAAAATTTTCAGTCGAGGGGAGACTTGAACCAAGGACCTCTCGTTCCGCAGTTACTCACGGTAACCATGGGACCACGGCGCTCCATGGCTCCCATTGTCATTGATGTTGCCTATCATGCCATGGACTACTCAGTTTCTATATTTTACTAATTTTTTTCATAGTTCCACACAACTTCTTCCTGCTTTCTCGATTGATCTGTGTTCAGTTTTTCAAGGGCTACCCACTGTGCCGACTTATAACTAAATCTGAGGGGGGTGCGATGGGGAGGTTCCCTTGTAAGTTATCCAGGTTCAAAATTTTCGCAATAATAGTTCAAATTTAATATTCGCTTCTATAATGTAGGAAAGTATTTCACAGTTGCAAAACCCGCATCCGACTCACTGACATTACACTTAGTCGCTGACCATAAATTCTAGCTCAGAGTGACACCAGTTTAAGTAACCTAATGTAGCGACGACTGTTTGCCAGTTTCTCGCTGGAAAATACGCAGTTCACTCATTGGGCTCCGTAAGTACACTGCAAAAGTAATTTCTGTATGTATGCAATGCATACAGATGGTAGAATTTAGTGGTCCTCTCTCTTCCACTTCTGTATACAATATGCCTGACCTAAACGGGCCTTTTGTCATTACAAGCCCTGGGCAGTGCAACACCATACTGACAACAGTAATGTGCTTATACTGACTACCTCATCGTTCGTTTTACCTGATTTTGTAATCATTTAAATAAAACAACATGACCTTCCAGTGGGAGACATTTCGTTCCCCTTTTCCTTCTGTGAAATTTGTCAGTAAGCTTCAATCGAAATGCGGCAGAGTACGGCCGGTAAACGATTCACAAACCACGATTGAATACCGTTAAGGCGATTACTTTAAACATTGTCGTAGTTGAAGGAATTTAGATTCTTCTTAAATCGTCTTATGCAGCAACTGTCACAGATATCTCAAATAGGAAAAGCTCTTCATCCAGGTACGAAGGTTGTTTTTTGATAAGGAGAGACAGATTCTATTCTCTTCTGGCTACGCCAAGTGAAGAAAGTATAATGGCATTGTGGTCTGAAATTGACATTAATCATGATATTCGTTCTCTACCAAGTAGACGTTAGGTTGAACTACAATAAAGTCAGGAGTGGCGACATGTAGAAACTCTATCACCAATAGCCGGCCGCGGTGGTCTCGCGGTTCTAGGCGCGCAGTCCGGAACCGCGCGACTGCTACGGTCGCAGGTTCGAATCCTGCCTCGGGCATGGATGTGTGTGATGTCCTTAGGTTAGTTAGGTTTAAGTAGTTCTAAGTTCTAGGGGACTGATGACCACAGCTGTTAAGTCCCATAGTGCTCAGAGCCATTTGAACCATTCTATCACCAATAACCTTTCTTATACGGGTGATTTATTTCTAGTGACGAAACAAACGCTATGTAGGATCACAGGACAGTTATTCCATCTTTTATTTGGGCTTCTGTATGTCGATAAAAATGATTCTGTACTGGGAATGCAACTGACACCGCCCTTAAAGCGGAATTTTATCCATTCGTGACAATACGGCTCGACTTCAATTTGTGTTTTTAAAAACTGCAGATTGCTCAACATCTCCACATATTACGCTTGAATTGGTTCGAATTCTCGCCCGGCACTAAAGTTTTCATTATCTATTATGAAGCTCTAGCATGAGAACACCTATCTGCTGGTGGATAATAATTTAGATTCGTAATGTATTTTCATTCGTTGTCAACACTAACGATATCTGACGTGTTTGACTCCAAGTGAGACACAGAACTATTTGCGAGATCACTGTAGGTTCAAGGATGTTATTACGAGCTGCTGGTGGAGAAAAAATCGGTAGCTGACGTCTGTTTGTGTGTAGTCAACAACGATATGTGTGAGGTTCGATTCCCAGTCAGCACTTAACTTTTCGTCGTGTTCTTTCTAGTTCAAACATGCTCACATGTCGCTGCTGGTGTAACAAACCCATATGTAATGTTCGTTTCCTCTAGAATATAGCAGCGATAGCTGCCGGTACTGCGTTTGAATCCCGGTCCAACACGAAGCTTTACCTCACGGCATTTCAAGTACGTTACTTGTAAACAAGCAATATTTAACATCTCTCGTTGTTCGTTAACAGGGACAATAAATGCTGGGTAGGAATTCCAGTCCGTTAAAAATGTTTACGTTTTGTAATTTAAAGTTGATATCTGCTAACTGATACTGTCTAGAATCAAGGTATATCACTCTCTATATGCCTAGTCAGGAATGACTGTTAGTTTCCGTGAGTCACGAAATCTTTGCATAGTCTGCATGGCCTGTGTTTGAATCCATATGCAGAAGGAGACGGTTCGTCGTGTCATTTGAAGTTCATACATATTCTCAATCACCTGCTCTTGAATAACATGTCATTTGGAGTTAAGTAATAAGTATGGTATGTTACTTTGAAGAGTAGATCATGAATATTACAAACTTACTACGTTCATTTCCTATCTGACGTAATAATGAGAGTTGTAACATATCAAGTATGTGATTTATTGAATTAAATGTGAGCTTACAAGCCTTAAGGACAGTATTATCTGTGATAAGGTGTTCCCTGATGTTTGTAGTATCGTGGTATTAATTCACATCTTGAGTCATTGCGATACAGAGCAGTGTTTTCTAGTGGTGACTTGTTGGAACCATTTTCAATACTGTACCGAGGAGCGGTTAGAGGACCTGCTAGACAACTGCGTTATGCGGGTGACATGTGAATCAGGCGAAATGCAATTCAGGTAGTGTGGTTAGTTTTGAGCATGACTGTACATGTCTATGAGGCTTATTTGCGTTTCTGTAACTTTGGTTAGGCACTATAGCGTTGCCATTAATAATATTGAGATGTGCCAACTGCAAAGAAAACAACAAAAACTATTGACTGTCACAACTGTTTCTGTTTTTCTGTCATAATCCTACTTAAACCAAAAATCTCAGGGCGAGACATGTTTCACATTTTTATGACAATTCCAGTAGTTATACTGTAAATGTCATGAGTGGGGAACACATATTTTTTATAATGAAAGACTTGTATAATATTTTTGTTGGGATTAATATAAACGCCACTATCCATGAAATACGTCGCCTGTAAAGTGGGATCTGCCCCGCTTCACCGTTCCAATCTCGCTTGAGGATAGATATTCAGCTGTTTTGTGACATAGCTATAAGGGGTCTGTTGGAATATCAATAACTTTTTTTTTTGAAATATAGCATTTCCATACTACTTCATTGGGACACATGACGGCAAGTTAACACAGATCATTCAAAGTCCAGAATGAGTGATATTTTGTTAATTCGTTTTACAGATACTTTATGTTCCATTAAAATAGACTTTCGTTATTAGAATATCTTGGTAATCTCCGATTCATTTGGATCAGTTCTGTTGATATTTTAATGGTGTTCTCTATTATTTTATTGACAACGACAATAAACATCAGTGAAAAATTAATCACTATCAGGATATTACACTGCATTATTTAAAACAGTTTGACAACGCTCAAGTAGTTTACCTCTTCCAGTTGTGACTGCATTTTATCACATTGGAACAACGTTTATAAGTTTCAGGCATGCAAAGTCCACGTCGTAAATGAGAGATAAATACAAGAACTTCAAATAAGTAAATGATCGTTGATTAATACACTCACAGCGCCGCGCCACGTTCACCTAGTTGGAGGCGTTTGACGTTGGCAGCGGGCAACAAATGGTCCGTGACTGACAGCTGCTGTACGGCGAGTAAATTCTCGTGCGTTAACTGTTGTAATATTGACGCAGCTACAAGCTGCTTGGAGGAAATGTTCCTTGAACTTTTTCTGTAGCAGGTGGGTTAGTAAATAAACCTAATTATTTACACAATTCCGAAATGCGATTTAAAGGAACTAACGAATAGAGTGGACTTGATCGCGCTTCTTTACGTTTACAGAGCACAACGCTTACCACTACACCACAAGCAGATACGTTCAAAAAAAATGGTTCAAATGGCTCTGAGCACTATGGGAGTTAACTTCTAAGGTCATCAGTCCCCTAAAACTTAGAACTACTTAAACCTAACTAACCTAAGGACATCACACACATCCATGCCCGAGGCAGGATTCGAACCTGTGACCGTAGCGGCCGCGCGGTTCCAGACTGTAGCGCCTTTAACCGCTTGGCCACCACGGCCGGCAGATACGTTCAAATGGTTCAAATGGCTCTGAGCACTATGGGACTTAATATCTATGGTCATCAATCCTCTAGAACTTAGAACTACTTAAACCTAACTAACCTAAGGACAGCACACAACACCCAGCCATCACGAGGCAGAGAAAATCCCTGACCCCGCCGGGAATCGAACCCGAGAACCTGGGCGTGGGAAGCGAGAACGCTACCGCACGACCACGAGATGCGGGCGAGCAGATACGTTTCTGTAACACCTCGAGAAGACTGACAGAAATTCCTTGACTCACTTCTACATCCTACAGTGTTGCAGGTCGTGGATGTGACCGAACTCAAAATTCTGAGAGGTGTCAGGAATATTTTCCTGCCTCAAGTGAAAGACTCAGACTTCGTATATGAGGCGGCCGGCTGGTGGCCAGTTTTTATGTCCAATACTGTACTTTCTTATCATCTTGGTATAATATTCTAAATATCTTCCATTTAAGATGTGACACTGAGTCAGTAAAATTCATTAACAAAGATTTTACCTTTGGCACCTAAGCTGAGATTTTTCTCTAACGTTACGTTTCGAATAACCTACATTAGGAAATACGGACGTAATAAAAGAAAATGGCTCTGAGCACTATGGGACTTAACATCTGAGGTCATCAGTCCCGTAGAACTTAGAACTACTTAAACCTAACTAACCTAAGGACATCACGCGCATCCATGCCCGAGGCAGGATTCGAACCTGCGACCGTAGCGATCGCACGGTTCCAGACTGAACTGCCTAGAACCGCTTGGCCACTCCGGCCGGCGTAATAAAAGAAAGTACACCGCAGTAGTGTCATTTTTGACTTAGTGGTAACATGGTCGTTGGTCACTGTGCTCTTTGATATTCAAGTCAGTTCGCATCACGCTGGAGGAATATTGCTGTCTATAAGTCCCTTTTTTTTTATTCGATCTGCATACTGACAGATCGAAATTCAGTGACTAAATCATAAAAAAACCTCTGCATAGTAAGACATCTCACAACCTCCATTTACTACGTCGTAGGATTCAGCACACGTGGGTGTTTCGGTTAAACTATGTTACTCCACAAGAGAGACTTATTAAAGGCTCCATAGGACCATTAATGACAGTAATTTGTGTGTTGTTTGTCATTCAGGCATTCATCACCCGAGACAAACGTTATAGATACTGTGAACATATAAACATACTGATGTACATGCATGTCCTGTACGTCCGAAGAAACATTCACAGCGGATACTACAGCCGTTATGAAATACATTAAATGTATTCGATGTTGTTAATGTGGACATGTATCAGCTGTATAATGGAATGACGCTAGTGAAAATTTATTCCGAGGCAGGACTCGAACCCGGACTTCCCTCTAATCGCGAGCGGTCGCCTTACTAATTAGCTATCCCAACACGACTGAGGGCCAGACTTAACCTTTTATGTGTCGTCAACCATTGGGCGCTGATGACCCCGCTGTTTAGCGCCCGTAAACCTCAAACACACACACACACACACACACACACACACACACTCGTCAACCATGTGTCTTCAAGCTGTACACATGCATCCATTATGTACATTCTCGTGCAGGGGAGACATTTTACTTGAAAATCGTTTCTCCTGTGTCGGCGGATAAATACGGTATTGCAGTGACTATGTTCTTCCGAATTACGATGCAGCGTTGCTTTGGACGTGGGTACATGCATTGTATTGCAAACCGGAATGACACAGGCCCTGCAATATCGTTTTTGTCCGCGAACACCTGACAAACGACTGTCAAGTAAATTATCTCCACTGTACTTCAATATACATAACTAATATACGAGTACAGGCTGGAGACAAATGGTTCATGAAATGGGGGAGTCTGAGTCTGGCTGTAAGTCGTGCTGGCATTGACAACTGATAAGGTTACCGTTCGCGGTAAGCAGGAAATATGGGTTCGACTCCCGGTCCGGCACAAATTTTCATTGTCGTCATTCCATTGTGTAGCTGATGGTGGTCCACATTCACTATTCCGAAAACAGTTGCTGTATTTCATAACGTATGTAGTCGTGGCAGTGCCTGCTCCTTCGTACAGACATGAATGTCCGAAGGAACATCACATAGTAATTCGGAATAACACAGGCACTGCAATATCGTAAAAAAAAAAAAAAAATAGTTTCACGTTTGTCTCAGTCTTTTTCATCAAATGTAAAATAATTTAAAATCAGGACGCTACTGAACGAGTGAAGTAGACAGCCGAGTTTTAATGTGTAATCTGTTCCTTTTTCTTCAAAAATAAATAAATAAATAAAATAAAAACGATAGAGGTAAGGCAAACGAATTTACCTCCTCTTTGGGGAGAACTAAACGTTCATTTGTCATAATCAATTTGTCCCTAACGGCACAGTAGCTCAGTACCGCGTCTAGTTTTCTTTTTCCACCGCAACTGCATTTAGCCGGCATGAAATAGAGACACAAATTTTCCAATTTAATCTCTATTCTACAACTCTTCCCACGCGTCGTGAACCGTTTCGAAAAGCAATGTCTTGATTGTCGTTGCTGGTCTTCTAAACCTAATAATTCCCCATCTCTATCCATACGTACTCTGTGGGACCAAGGTCAGCACCTTTTGGAGGCCAGTCCAACAGTTTAAAGTCTCCATCTATTCGAAACCAGTGTTTCACACAGTTCGACTATGGACATGAGAACGGCCATGCTGGAACATTAATCTGCCGCCCGAAAATCTCTGATAAATAGAAGGTAACATAACGTCCTCCAGTATTTCATAGTAATAATGACTATAAAATCACTGTCTAGTAGCACAGATCGCCGCAACAATTTAACGCTAACTAAATATTTCTCTGTATTTGGGCCACAGCTTCTAAATATGACCCAGAAGCTTTAAATGTAGCAGCAGCAGAATGAAGAAGTTAATAGTAATAATGGCAGTAATAATCGAAGTATTTGGTTACTTCAGTCTCTTCAATGGTGTGTCTTGATGTAACCCATTCCTTGAAATACTGATAATTTCAAAATGGCCTCCAATAGACGCTATGATAGCTAAAATCATCTTTACATCCCCCTAAAACGATTCTAGAAGCCTCCTGATAATTGACCAGTTACTACAGAACTGAATTTTTCACCGTATCTAAATACGTTATGACAAATCATTAAAGTAGCAAATTCGAAATTCTGCGGGTGGCTTGATTCCATTTTTTTAGTTGTGGGATATGGGTTCGACTCCCATTTCCCGCTTGTATTTTAAACACATACGAACAGGTCTCCTTCACCGCTAATAATGCCAAGTAAAGGACCTCAGGTTGCACCGTAGTTAAGAATCCGCATTATTAAAGTCAAATCCCTTCGCTACCAAATAGGGCAGAGCCGGTTTAGTTTGGGCCATAGCAGAGGCGGAAGTGGCGGCAAACAGTATCAGGAACGACGATTCATAGGTATGGAAAAACCTTTTAAAGAGTAAAAATACGCTCATGTTCAGAAAAAACAGAACACCTTGAACGGCTGGGGATAGTACGTTCATATTCATACGACATGTACATTAGTATTTTCTGCAGAAAGCATTAGCATTTATTTGAACCACGTCGACCCGCAGGTTCAAGGTCAACAGCGATATCGTAGAGCAACACCACCTACCGGTAAAATGTGCATGCGGATCTCGTTGCCGCTATAAACTGAAGGTAATGTATTAGTTCACCTGAGCAGACGTACAGGATGCCTCGCAGACGTATGTGTGAACCGTACCGTCTAATCAGAATTTGAAACAGGGCATATTATTGGCATGAGAGAATGTGATGTATCCATCCGGTAAATTGCTGCTCGTGTTGGGCAAAGTGTTTCGGCAGTGCAACAGGTGTATGCAGAATGGTTCACGGAAGGCCAAGTCCGTAGGACAAGACGAGATGAGTCAGGACGCACCAACCAGACCACCCCTCCCCCTTCCCAAGACCACCTACCCACACCCCGTGAAGATAAATGCCTCATCCGAACTGAATTGATGGAAATATCTGCGTCCTCCTCGGCTCTGGGGCAACAGTGGAACACGTCTTACACTGTTAGAGGTGACAGTCCGTTACTGTTTAATACGACATGGGTTCTGTGGGCGTCGTCCACTTCTCCACCTACCATTGACGAATGTGCAGAAACATGCTATACGAGTGGCCGTGCGGTTCTAGGCGCTACAGTCTGGAGGCGAGCGACCGCTACGGTCGCAGGTTCGAATCCTGCCTCGGGCATGGATGTGTGTGATGTCCTTAGGTTAGTTAGGTTTAATTAGTTCTAAGTTCTAGGCGACTGATGACCTCAGAAGTTAAGTCGCATAGTGCTCAGAGCCATTTGAAAGATGCTAGACGACAGTGGTGTATGGAATGATATCGCTGGGGATACGAATGGCATCAGCTAATGTTTTCGCATGAATCCAGGTTCTGTTTGTTTGAAAATGATGGCCGCATTTTGGTTCACCACAGATTGTAGGAGCTTCATCACCGTGACTGCATTCGCACAAGACATACAGCGCCAACTCAAGGCCTTATGGAGTGGGGTGCTATTGGGTACAGCCACAAGTCACAGTTCCTGTCTGTCCAGGGCACTGTGACCAGTGTGACCTACGTGAACGACATCCAACGACCCGTAGCCATACGCTTTCTGTACAACACTCCCGACGAAATTTTTCAGAAATACGATTCACGACCACACATTGCAGCACGAACACTTGCCTTCTTGGTGTCACAGGATGGCAGCGTTTCGCCCTGGCCCACCAAATCGCCAGACTTGTCGCCAATCGAAAACGTGTGCCATGTGGTGAAACGACGAGTTCAGCGCTGTGACCCATTGCCACCCACCACTGATGAACTTTCGAACCAAGTGAATGCAGCTGTGAATGGCTATACCACAGGATGCTATTCGCACCTTATACGCGTCGATGCCATCAAGCATGGAACAAATTACCAGCGTCCATGGAAATCCTGTACCTACTAGTCAACAGGACAGATGCTGAACAGAGGTGACTGAAATGCTAATCATTTCTGCAGAACATACTAATGTACATGACATGTGAATGTGAGCGTCCTATCTCTAGTCGCTCAAGGTGTTCTATTTATTATGAACATGAGTGCACTTTGAATTATCATAGAACTTCAGGAGTCCAGATATTGTCTCAAAACCACTTGTCCATAAAAATATTTAATTTTGCCTAAAGATTTCTGGAATGGTTTATGTGACGGAGTCAGTTAACTCAAATTCTAATGAGTGTGGTAGCGACTTTAAATTGCATTTGCTATAAAAGAATTCAGTTTACTAGCTTTAAGGGCTGTCTCAACTCTAATTATACATTTACTAGTATTTACAGCTTTATGTTGATTTACTGATTACCTGATAGAAGTGTTCTCCAATGATGTCTTGTGGTATTCACTACGTATAGTCAAACGACTGCACTACAAAGAGATTGGAAGATCTGCAAGGCAAATACTTTATATGTACTGCATGCAGATCAGGCGAAACGCAATTCAGGTCTTTCGGATGCTTTTCGGTGTGGTAGTAAACGTAGGCTACAAGAAAATGTTATACCGTACCTGCTTTAAAGATAATTTAGTTTGTTTAGTAATTGCACAAATTTAATATGATCAGATAAAGTATCAGAACCGTAATGAACACTGATGAACATTCTGTTGAAATTAAAAAATCTTGATAATTTTTATATGTTAATGGAATCAAATTGTTTTCTGTCGTAGCCATACATCAAGTAGGCACGTCACTGACGCAAATTACTGACGTATGGATGACAAAATCGACGTGATGGGGATTGCCGAAAACACAGAGAGCGAATGTAAGACCACAACGATTGTGGGCTCAAATTATTCCAGTCCCGATGAAAAAAGCAAGAATCGCTTTAAACAGCGACACGCAGAATCAGAGATCCAGGATCATTGTCCAGGCGCACAAAAGTGATCTAACAGTTGTACTAAAGTATCAGCTTAAAGTATGCTACAATGGGGAAATATGAACTGACTATTCAGCTGCTGGGGCTGCTATTTATCGCATGTAGTGGATTCAAACCATCCTTATGTGATGTATTTACCCCGACCTCTGAACAGCAGCCACAGCAAGCGGAACTACACTAAGGTGACAAAAGTCGTGAGATACCTCCTAATATCGTGTCGGACCTGCTTTTGGCAGGCGTAGTGCAGCAACTCTACGTGGCATCGAATAAACAAGTTGTTGGAAGTCTCCTGCAGAAATATTGAGCCATGCTGCCTCTAAAGCCGTCCATAACTGCAAAATCGTTGCCAGTACACGATATCGTGCACGAAGTGACCTCGTGATTATGTCCCACAAATGTTCGGTGCGATTCACGGCGAGCGATCTGGATGGCCAAATCATTTCCTCGAGTTGCCCTGAATGTTCTTCAAACCAGTTGCGAGCAACTGTGGCACAGTGACATGGCGCACTGTCATCCATAAAAATTCCCGTTATTTGGGAACAAATGGTCTCCACGCAGCCGAACGTAACCATTTCCAGTTCATGATCGGTTAAGTTGGATCAGAAGACCCAATCCATTCTACGTAAACACAGCCCACACCACCAGTTTGCACAGTGCCTTGTTGATAGCTTGGGTCCATTGCTTCGTGGGCCTCTGCCACCCTACCATATGCTCTTACCAACCGGAAACAATCCCCTAGGGTCCAGCCGATATGGCTGTATACGTTTTCGTGGTGTAAGCGAAGGCACTCGTGTCTTTCATCCACTACCATAACCCATTAACGCCAAATATTTTGTCATACTGTCTAAACGGATACCTTTGTCGTACGTCCCACAATGATTTCACCAGGTACTTTCAGGCAGTGTTGCTTGTTTATTAGCACTGACGCAAATACCGCTGCTCTCAGTCGGCAAGTGTCGGAAGTCGTCCACTGCTTTTTCCTTGTTGTCAGGTAACGCCAGAAATCTGGTATTCTTGCCACATTCTCGGAATATTGAAACCCCGGTGATTTCCGAAATGGAAGGTCCCATGCCTCTAGTTCCAACTACTATCCTGCGCTACTTTCGAAGTCTGTTGATTCCCGTTGTGCGACCATAATCGCATCGGACACCTTTTCACATCAATCACCTGAGTACAACTGGCAGCTCCGCCAATGCACTGCCCTTTTATACCCTGTGTAGGCGATACTCCCACTATCTGTATATGTATATATCGCCATCGCATGACTTTTGGCATCTCAGTGTATAGGGGGTCGACAAAAAGCACAACACAATACCATGCCTAATACAGTACAGAATGACCGTTGGCATCAAAAACGTCTTGCGGTTGTCTCGGAATTGATAAATGTAGGTTCTGTGGCGCTTTTAAGGTAATCTTATACGACTCTTCATGTAAAATAGTGGCAAAATCAGGTAACGATGATGGACACTTCTCTCCAAACTAGTCGACAAATGCTCAATGATGTTGGGATTTGGTGATGTAGTAGTCAGGCAGATGCGACAGTTTATCCTCGTGCTCAAATAACCCAGTCCTAGAAGATGCAGACTGAGTGAACTGGGGCTATATCATCTTGGAAGACAGCACCACCACTCGGCAACAAACAATTTACGATGGGATGGACCTGATCAGGTAAACTGTTGCATAATCCTGGGCAGTAATACGATCTCACAGAATAACAGTGGCGCCTATGGAATCTTACGATATGGCTGCCCAAATCATTATCGAACCCTGTCGCCATGTATCACTCTTGGGAAGTAAATTCGACCAGAGGTCGGTGACTGTGCAAAAAGACTCATCCGATCATTTCTCGACAATCCAAGTTTTATGTCTGTGACACCATGTTTTTCTGTAACGGGCATTTTCATCACTGATGAGTGTTTTTTTTTTAATTCCAGTTTACCCTGAAATTCCCTATTTATGGAGTTCTGGAACTCTCTTCGTATTGTTTTTGTGCTGACAGGGATCGCGAATGTTACATTTCGTTCTGCAGTGACTTTTGCAGCGGCTGTCCTCTTATTTTTCGTCATATTCCTCAACCACAGTCTCTCACGGTCACTCAGCATAATAACAGAAAAACTCCACAACAAAATGCAGAAAAAAACCGCAGACCCACGTCACAGCAGTCACTTCAAGCCAAATCAGTGTGCCACAGAAGCCAAACCTAAATATGCTGCTATCCCATACATAGGCCCACTATCATACCAAATGGCAAACTTATTTAAAAAGAAAAATATCACAATCAGCTTTTCCACAAATAATAAATTACAACAAAAAGTAATCCATGATGTAAATACCTCGAAGAGTCCCTACCGTAAATCAGGAATATACAAACTCAAATGCGATACATGCCCAAAATTCTACATTGGACAGACAGGCAGAAGTTTTGAAATTAGACACAAAGAACACATTGATGCTTTAAGACTTGGTACCTTGAACAAATCTGCATTTGCAGCCCATATTGCTGAAGAAAATCATTCAGTGGGAAACATTGAGAACAACTTAAAAATTTTACACCTAGCAGAAAAAGGAGCCACTGTGAATATATGAGAAGAAATAGAAATACACACACACAAAACCAGCACCCCAGACTATATCCTTAATGAACAAACAGAGTTAGCTAACACCCCTTTCCTGAAAATTTCCAAAAATTATTTTCCAACGTCCAAAGCAAATAATATTAGTACGTCTATTTGCAGATCAAGTAGCAAATTAATATGTTACTCAAATGGTTCAAATGGCTCTGGGACTTAACATCTGAGGTCATCAGTCCCCTAGAACCTAGAACTACTTAAACCTAACTAACCTAAGGACATCACGCACATCCATGCCCGAGGCAGGATTCGAAGCTGCGACCGTAGCAGTCGCGCGGTTCCGGACTGAAGCGCCTAGAACCGCTCGGCCACCGTGGTCGGCTATATGTTACTACAATTCTCATGATGGTAAATGTAATTAAATAATGTACTATTTTACCTATACAGTACTAAAAAACAAAAAAAAACAACTTTGTATTAATGTAACAGAATCAACTCAAAAAAATCAATGTCTCCGTACTAGTGTAAGAGGCATTTGAGTTGCGTCAGTGAATATATGATCCCTTCCAAACATAGGACATCTTCAAATGTTACGATATATCATAGCATCTTTGATACTCATATGTTTGTAAGCTCTTTCTATGTATCAAAACATGTGGTGCGTTGTAGAAATCTTCTCGGTGACAAATCTAAAGTGTTCAGTGAGAAAAATTTACGTGTGCAACAATAAGAATGCAGTGGGAATGTATTCACATCTGTTGGACGAATGTTACGAAAACAAATACTCCAAACCGACATGTCACGTAAGTCACATGCAACGAAAATCTGTAACGCAACCATCTGTGTATGGCGTGCTTATAATTATGTATTATTTATATTTTAGGACAACTAATATGTAAAAACACACCACATGTCATAAGGAAAGCGTGTAAACCGTCTGAAGATGAATCATTACGATTTGAAACCAGTAACGGTACCCTTTGAATAAAGGAACTGAAAGTAAATTTGTGGCTGGTTGCTGTCCTAACACCATCAACATTTGTCTTCAAATAACAGCCACGGTCTCCATCATATAATCATATGACAAAATTGCACTCAGCACACAGTTTTGTATGCTATCTGACTTCTCGACTGATATTTTCTCGGTTTGACAATACGCGTTGTAAATCTTCGATACGGAGCCTCTTGAAACACCTAACATTTCGGGTAACGTAATCATGGAAACACCCACTGTACGAGTACCAATAATTTGCCCACGTTCGATTTCACTTAGCTCCGACATAGTGTACTCGTTACGACACAGAACACGGTTCTGTGCGCGATTGCTACTTGCACTATATTGAGGACACCGCACAGGTGGCGTTCCTGGTCGAATACAACAGCGCAACCAGCAGGCTTGGCTAGCAACTGCAGTTTTGTTCAAGCACGCATTTCTCGTACTGTTCCAGCTTCTGTCCACCTTAGTTATCCACTGTATGGATGAAAGGACGCCAGTCTCTTGCTTTGTTACCTCATGGGTGGAGTGGTGCAATATTAGAGCTGGCGGACGTCCTATTCAGAATTTTGTACGTCTTTACAGTAGAGCATAACGGGATGTGAAGTGCTGGAGCAATGATACAACATGAGAAAGAGGGCGAGGCAGCTTTCCCATTGCTTAAGAGATAAAGGTAATGAGCCGAATTGAGAAGGAAGAACGTTGAATGAGTCCTCCAGAACTAGTGACTGATATGGGCATGCAGTATCCAATAGGCTGCAGTTCATAGTGAGGCAGCTATTAGTTATAGCTCCTAGGAGAAAGAGGCTGTTGTAAAGTAATTTAAGGATGCACCCGTAGGAGAGACATCCGATATTAGTCTGACACAGTGACAGGATGATGAAATAACGCGTATGGGAATGTAAGATGGCCTACGTAGACAACTTTATTCGACAACATGTTAGTCGAAAAAAGAACAACAGTAAAATTAAGACGTCGTTGTAAGTAACAACCATAGGAGAGCAGCTTTCCGAAATGTGGGATACATATACATCTGCGGACGTAATGGAGTGGGTATAGTGGGGAAGAATATTCTAAAGCTTGACAAATCCCAAGTACTACTATGTGACATGAGTAGAAAATTTATTTGAGGAAAATGAGCTAAATTCTACAAACGAAATGATCGCTGGAAGGAATCCATTGGACACCAACCGAACAGCGGCGATTCTGTGAACAAAATGCAAACAGATCAACATACATGGATCCCATATGCTGTGTTCATATACAATACTAACCAACTAGTGCAACAGGGTCATCAAATCCTCAGAATATCACGAAAATTTGCCAGAATATTACAGAGAACACTGCAAGTACCACAAAACAATGACGATGAAGATACTAAACAGCAAAGGAATGTAACTGAATAACGCATAGTAAGCCATTACGTCACATGCATCACCGGCCGCCGCCACACTGTGTGGTAGTCGATTGCTTTGGACATCACTGCCCCTGATCTCGAATGGGCCTCGACTTTAGAGAATCGTTGGTCTCTGATTTTGTGGCCAAAACACGCCACACCATTCTCACGCCATCTATATATATTCATCGATTTACTGTGCTAGCCACACAGTCAGCAAACCAATACAGAAGTGTCAGCTTTAATAAAGATCATCTAGCTCGTGCATCACGTATCAGGGAGCACAAGAATCACTGCGTGAGTAATGACTCGGAACCATGTTTTAGCACACATATTTCTCAGCAATCTAGTACAGGAGGCATAGTGTTACTGTAAAACAAAAATGTACCTCGTGGTAACTGAAGAAAATTACGTAGCCAGAAGAAATAGGCCCATATCCTACGACAAATGCCAGTACAACGAATTTTACTCCCAAGAATACAACTTAATGAAAGTACGTGTGAACAGACTAAAGCATTTCTTTTAACTGTAGATGGAAGTGTTGTATGTCATATTTAGAATGGCCTGGTCCTCTACAACACTGTAGAATCTGTAACCTACATCTTGCTTGCCCTTGTCTTCTGTCGAAAACAAACGTCCTGGTTGGTACCTCATCCAAGAAGCTTCAAGTTGTTTTTCACCACCACGTAGCCGAAACCACCAACGTATACAGTCATATCTGCTCACCCTGTTGCTAGGACTATGACATGCATCACTCACTGCTGTTGTTCATACTATATGCTCCTAAATTTAAAGTGGATAACTCACCGTTGTATCATCCATTAATTTTTAGAATCTCTAGAGTACTTCATTAGGGCTGTCAGTAGGTTACACCTCTCTGTAAACATCACTGTATATGAAAACCTTAGAGGGGTGCAGATATTGTCTGCATTTCTATTTGTGTATATTATCAATGGCACCAGTGCTCTTGGAAGAGTTTCGTATGAAAGAACAGTAACATGCCATACGAGACTTTGCGACAGAGGTCGAGCGATATGACATTTATCAGCACGGCAGACGTGTTTCAACTGGAGCTACACTGTTAGTAATATAAAAATTAGTAACCGAGCGCTGAAACCACTAAAATCAATTTTCTGTCCTATTTGTTGTCATGGGCTCTCTCGAAGAGAAGTAACTGTTCCTTATCAGTAATAACAGCTCACAAAACTTTAAAAAGAAAGGTAAGTTCTGTGAGAGCATTCACAATGACGTAATCCAAATACGGTTTTTTGTGGATATCTGAGTATGAACTGAAATTTCATGAATTCTACCGACTGGATGTAGATAGGTTTCACTTTTCTGAGAAAAACGTAACAACATCTTTGACGAAGTATAGCACAAAATTTCGCCTTTCAGTTTCCTCTGCTGAGACGCTATTCAGTACAATAACATTAGTGCAGATACATACATATACATACAAATATAGCGGTCACAGGCCTTGCAGACAACGCGCTGCTTCCACAAATTTCCTCCATTCCTTTCTGTTTCGCGCCCGGTTCTTCAGGGGGCCTTCAATCTCCAGGGCTGCCAAGTTCTTCCAAAGGTCTTCCATCCAGCGCTACCTTGATCGTCCTATGGGGCTTCTTTTGTTTGGTTTCTCCTCAAATGCTTGCTTCACCTGTATTTCTCCTATTATACAAGCTACATGGCCCGCTAATTTGACGCTTTTGCTCTTCAGCTTCTGTAGTGTTGTAGGTTGTTGCATAAAGAGGTAGATTTTCTCATTCCTGCTTCTTCTCCATCCTCCTTTACCTACGATTGATCCCCACATCTTCCTCATTACTCCTCTTTCAAATATTTATAATTTTTCCTATTCGTGTTTTGTCATGATACAGGCTTCTGAACCGTAAATGACTGGTGGGCGTATCACTCTGTTATACACTCCTGGAAACAGAAATAAGAACACCGTGAATTCATTGTCCCAGGAAGGGGAAACTTTATTGACACATTCCTGGGGTCAGATACATCACATGATCACACTGACAGAACCACAGGCACATAGACACAGGCAACAGAGCATGCACAATGTCGGCACTAGTACAGTGTATATCCACCATTCGCAGCAATGCAGGCTGCTATTCTCCCATGGAGACGATCGTAGAGATGCTGGATGTAGTCCTGTGGAACGGCTTGCCATGCCATTTCCACCTGGCGCCTCAGTTGGACCAGCGTTCGTGCTGGACGTGCAGACCGCGTGAGACGACGCTTCATCCAGTCCCAAACATGCTCAATGGGGGACAGATCCGGAGATCTTGCTGGCCAGGGTAGTTGACTTACACCTTCTAGAGCACGTTGGGTGGCACGGGATACATGCGGACGTGCATTGTCCTGTTGGAACAGCAAGTTCCCTTGCCGGTCTAGGAATGGTAGAACGATGGGTTCGATGACGGTTTGGATGTACCGTGCACTATTCAGTGTCCCCTCGACGATCACCAGTGGTGTACGGCCAGTGTAGTAGATCGCTCCCCACACCATGATGCCGGGTGTTGGCCCTGTGTGCCTCGGTCATATGCAGTCCTGATTGTGGCGCTCACCTGCACGGCGCCAAACACGCATACGACCATCATTGGCACCAAGGCAGAAGCGACTCTCATCGCTGAAGACGACACGTCTCCATTCGTCCCTCCATTCACGCCTGTCGCGACACCACTGGAGGCGGGCTGCACGATGTTGGGGCGTGAGCGGAAGACGGCCTAACGGTGTGCGGGACCGTAGCCCAGCTTCATGGAGACGGTTGCGAATGGTCCTCGCCGATACCTCAGGAGCAACAGTGTCCCTAATTTGCTGGGAAGTGGCGGTGCGGTCCCCTACGGCACTGCGTAGGATCCTACGGTCTTGGCGTGCATCCGTGCGTCGCTGCGGTCCGGTCCCAGGTCGACGGGCACGTGCACCTTCCGCCGACCACTGGCGACAACATCGATGTACTGTGGAGACCTCACGCCCCACGTGTTGAGCAATTCGGCGGTACGTCCACCCGGCCTCCCGCATGCCCACTATACGCCCTCGCTCAAAGTCCGTCAACTGCACATACGGTTCACGTCCACGCTGTCGCGGCATGCTACCAGTGTTAAAGACTGCGATAGAGCTCCGTATGCCACGGCAAACTGGCTGACACCGACGGCGGCGGTGCACAAATGCTGCGCAGCTAGTGCCATTCGACGGCCAACACCGCGGTTCCTGGTGTGTCCGCTGTGCCGTGCGTGTGATCATTGCTTGTACAGCCCTCTCGCAGTGTCCGGAGCAAGTATGGTGGGTCTGACACACCGGTGTCAATGTGTTCTTTTTTCCATTTCCAGGAGTGTAGATTCACATCTTAGTATTCGCTGATTATGATTTTGAGCTTAGCGTCTCCCTAAGAAAATACAGACATTTCATTCCTACTGCTATTCTTTGCTCCATGTCCATTTCTGTGTTGCTGTTGCTGGTAAACCAAGAACCCAAGTATTTGAACTGGTGAGCTCTGTTGAACCTGGCGCCATCTATCTCAAGAAATTCTTGCTGCCCTTGTCTTTTTGCTAGTTGCATGAACTCTGTTTTGTCTAGAGTCACCGTTATCATAACTTACTGTGCGTAGTTGTCCATTTTCTGGTACATATCTTTCAATGCGTGGACTGATTGGCTCTGCAGTACTACATCATCTGCATATACAAAGCAACTGAAGTTACCATCCGTCTGTACTCCAGCCCATTCCTGTGGTCTACATTCACTTGTCAAATTCTCTATGACGACGTTGAACCGAATGCATAAAAAAGCATCCCCTTGTCGGAGACCTGTCTCAGTCTCGAACGTTTCTGTTGTGACTCCTCGGAAACGCACTGTTGCCCCTGTTGTAACCACACAAGACTGCACCAGTCTCACTAGTTTCTCAGCGCTTCTGAAGTAACGTAGTGCATTGTACAGGCTATTTTTGTGGATGTTGTCGTATGCAATACTGTAGATACTTTCATCATGGTCCTTGCGTTTTCGAACAATTCTCTTAGGGTGAAAATGTGATGTACTGTCGATCGGTTTGTTCGAAAGCCAGCTTCTCTATGAATGGTTGTAATTTTCTGAGGATAGTGATAGTACCTTATGAGCTGCATTGAGCAAGCTGATATCTGTGTAATTACCTTCTTGGGTACCGGGCATATTGTGCCCAATTCCCATTCTTCTGCCAGTGTCTCATTCTTCCACATCAACAGGATCAGTTTATATATTTCTAAGTGCAAGCTCTCACTTCCATCATTGACTAATTCTCCTGTTATTCTGGCCTTCCGTTGGGCCTTGTAGTTTAGGAGTTTTTCGATTGCTATCTTCATATTTTTCAGTCACTTCCCATTCTTTTTCATCTTTCCTTTCGTTCGTGGTGTCTGCAGGTGGCATCTTATATGATTCTGGACGATTCAAGTCTGCTGAGAAGTACTTTGTCCGTCTTTCTACAGTTCTTGTTGTTGTTGTTGTTGTTTGGGGAAGGAGACCAGGCAGCGAGGTCATCGGTCTCATCGGATTAGGGAAGGACGGGGAAGAAAGTCGGCCGTGCCCTTTGAAAGGAACCATCCCGGCATTTGCCTGGAGCGATTTAGGGAAATCACGGAAAACCTAAATCAGGATGGCCGGACGCGGGATTGAACCGTCGTCCTTCCGAATGCGAGTCCAGTGTTTAACCACTGCGCCACCTCGCTCGGTTCTACAGTTCTTTCCTTGACATTTATCAGGCTGCCGTTTTTATCTCTAATGAGACAGGTTAGGCTCTAAAATTTACGTTTGTTATTTCTGTTGCGCTCGAAAAATTGTCTTGTTCTAATAAAATGGTCAGATACACTGATCAGCCAGAACATTATGACTACCCACCTACTATCGATATAAACCCATCAACGCATTAGCAGCGTCACCTGGCGAAGAATGGCTTCTAGTCAGACACACCCAGAGGGCTGCTCGTGTGTAGAGGGGGGAAGGGGCGCGAGCCGGCCGCTGTGACCGAGACGGTTCTAGGCGCTTCAGTCCGTAACCGCGCTGTTAATACGGTCGCAGGTTCGAATCCTGCCTCGGACATGGATGTGTGTGACGTCCTTAGGTTAGTTAGGTTTAAGTAGTTCTAAGTCTAGGGGACTGATGACCTCAGATGTTAAGTCCCATAGTTGTCAGAGCCATTTGAACCGTTTGAGCTATCTGAACCATTTGGGAAGGCCCGCGACATATCCGAATTTGTCCAAGGACAGATTATGAGGGTGTCCGAGGGATACTGTGGTGAGTGTCTTCAAGATGTGGCGAAACCAAGGGGAAAACACGTTCAGACGTCGTGGGGTTGCGCACCACCTATCGCTACAGGTGCCGCACGTCATAGGCTGGGCAGATTGGTTATTTATTTATCGTATGATGTGTACATTGATTTACATTTATATACAATATTTTCAGGACTAAAATGTACAATCACAAGTTCGTACAATTTTACAGCTCTATGTCTAGTTCTTCAATCCACTTGACTGCTTCATCCGATGTACGATGAATGTCCATTAAAGTTCCTCTGAAAGTACGATGAGGGCAGTCAGCAACAATGTGATGAATCGTCTGTGAGGGGGCACCACAGTCACAATTTGCAGAGCCAACCCATCCCCATTTGTGCAGTAGATAGCCACATCTGCCTTGTCCAGTTCGAATGCGGTTAATGATCCTCCACTGACGCCTTGGAAGATCAAATCCTTGCGTCTGCTTGGAAGGGTCCTCGACTAGATGTTTATTGGCTACTGAAGACTGATCCCACTGGAGTTTCCATGAACTGTTAATGTTGAAAGCAGATCCTTCAAGGTCGAGTGCTGTGCGCCATGGTGGTTTCCTCGATTTCAAGCGTTGGTGTGTTCCTTGTACAATATCTTGATGGATGGGGAGCTGGGGGTTCTGCTGAATGTTTTTCCACGTCTTTAGGAGAGCTTCTGATCTTCTTAGGGCTGGAGGTGGGATATTGCTTAGAACCGGCAGCCACAGCGTGTTTGTGCTCCGAATACATCCTGTGATTAATCGCATTGCCTGATTGAGTTGCACGTCTATCTTCTTAGTGTGAACACTGTTGATCCAGGTTGGGCAGCAATATTCAGCAACAGAATATGACAGAGCTAATGCTGTAGATCTCAGGACGTTAGTATTGGCTCCCCATGATGTACCAACAAGCTTCTGAAGAATATTATTTCTAGTTTTAACTTTAGCAGCCACATTTGATAAATGCTGCTTGAAAGACAGAGTTCTATCTAGTGTTAATCCCAGGTACTTTGGTGTACTACAGTATGGCAACACTTGGTCTCTGAATACAACTTCTGGTTTGTAATTTGACTGTCTGTTACGTAGGTGGAATGCAGATATAACTGTTTTCTGAGGATTTAGGTGGAGGCACCATTTCTTGAAATATTTGGGTCTGCGTTGCTTCACGTCCGTAGGTATAACCTTTAAATACCCTACACGTGACCCCTGGGTGGTGCTAAGAAAGCAACAACGATAAGATGAGACCGAACTGTCTGAAAAGACCTCTCGGTCAAAGAATGACGAAGGACACGTGCGGTCCTATTCAGGACCCACAAGCTCGTAGAATTGGACCATCTCTGCGCATCTGTCAACTGAATATCGAAGGCAGATTGGTAAAACACAACAGGCGGCAGGCTGTGGCCGAGCTAACATCAGACTTTAAGGCAGGGCCGAATACAATTGTGCCTGAGCACATAGGGCACGGAACATACCTAACGATAGGCCTCCGCAGCTGACGACGCATGCATTTGCCTATGTTAACACCACAACAACTGCGACTGAAATGGGCACGTGACAATCGGCACTGGACGTTGTCGCAGTGGCAATAAGGTTGAATGGTCTGATGAATTCCGATACCTTCTTCATCATGCCGATAGGAGAGCGCGAATCGGCCGTCTTCTAGTGAAACAGCTCCTTGACAAGTGTACTGCAGGACGCAGATAAGCTGGCGGCTGCTACATTATGCTCTGGGGAACATTCGCATAGGCATTCATGGGTCCAGTGGAGCTCGTGCAAGGCACCATGACGGCAGATCACTCACACCCTTTGATGACAACAGTACTGTGATTTTTCGAAAACATAATGCGCCATGTCATAAGGCCAGGAGTGTGACGGAATGGTTCGAGTAACACAGTGACAAGTTCCAATTGATGTAGTGGCCCCCCAACTCACCAGAACTGAACCCCATCGAACACATCTGGGATGTGATTGAACGTTGCATCCCGTGTGATCGCTACGGTAGCAGGTTCGAATCCTGCCTCGGGCATGGATGTGTGTGATGTCCTTAGGTTAGTTAGATTTAAGTAGTTCTAAGTTGTAGGGGACTGATGACCACAGATGTTAAGTTCCATAATGCTCAGAGCCATTTGAACCATCTGAACGTGGCATCAGAGCTCATAGACCCCCTTCCCCGAATTTACGGGTATTTGGTGACTTGTGTGTTCAGATGTAATGCCAACTCTATCCAGCGACCTACCAGGGCCTCATTGTTTCCCGCCACAACGCGTCACCGCTGTTTTCGGCTCCTAAGGTGGACACACTAGCAATTAGGTATGTGATCATAATGTTCTATCTGATCTATGTATATTCTCTTCTCTGTTCTCAGGATTCGCTTTGTCTCCTTCCTGTCGGCCGATGTGACTGAGTGGTTCTAGGCGCTTCAGTCCAGATCCGCGCTGATGCTACGGTCGCAGGTTCGATTCCGGGCAAGTGTGTGTGTGATGTCGTTAGGTTAGTTGGGTTTAAGTAGTTCTAAGTCTAGGGGACTGATGACCTCAGATGTTAAGTGCCATAGTGCTTAGAGCCATTTGAACTATCTTTTTTTTTTGTCTCCTTCCTGACGTTGAGAAAATGTTCCAGGTTTTCCTCATTCTGTCTGTCAGCCAGTCACTCTTCCCATATCTTTCTTATATTTTCTATAGCCTTCTGCCATGCTTCTTTGAACTTTTCTCTCTCCTTCATTCCCTCGTTTCATCTCAACGTATCCTCCGCTACGCTTAGTACCGTGGCCTTTCTTACTTATCATTTTCCTCTTCGTTCTCTCTTGCTTCTAAATTTTGTTGGTCCTCAAAACGATTTTTGATTTCTATAGCATATTGTTGTTTAAAAGGAACCTTATGGCAGTTTTCCAACAATAAAAGCAGGTTCTAATGTCTCTGTCTTCATCCTATACATATACTTGAATACCATTTTAAGTCTACACACAACGAGGAAGTGGTCTGATGCACAATCGGTTCATGTGTTTGAATTGCGACGAACTTACTCTCGGATTCTTTGAGATAGCTGAGTTGATCATCGTCTGACCATCCTCACTGCTCTCGTTATGCAAACTGTGCTTTCCTATAATTGATATGTTCCTTTCAGACCCACTGGCTACAGATTTGTACATTTAAATTTAATGCCTCTTAGTTGCTGCAGAAACATTTTTCCTCATTAGAAACATCATGTTCACATATTTGACTGTTTAGTATTTGCATCGTGTACAGGTGACGGCACCTGTCCAGGATCACACTAAAAATTTCAACAAGTGAATGTAGGAGTGTGCTGCTTTTTGTGGCCGCCAAAATACGCGAAAGACGTTGGTTACTTACAATCCACTGTATAATTGAAACATATTGTTCTTTTGCGGGGTAGTTATTGAATGATTCGTTTATTTATTGCAGCAGTGAACGATTCAAAATTAATAACTTCTGCATAAAAAATAAAGCTGTGTTTAGAAAGCATTTTTTGATATCGGATGCATGTATTTCTATAAATACTGGTCGGCCGGAGTGGCCGAGCGGTTCTAGGCGCTACAGTCTGGAACCGCGCGACCGCTACGGTCGCAGGTTCGAATCCTGCCTCGGGCATGGATGTGTGTGATGTCCTTAGGTTAGTTAGGTTTAAGTAGTTCTAAGTTATAGGGGACTGATAACCCCAGAAGTTAAGTCCCATAGTGCTCAGAGCCATTTGAACCATATAAATTCTGCTTATAAAATCATTAGAAAAATCACTTAGGAGCATTAGAGCATAGATACGATTTTTCCTGCCTCCAGAAGAAAAGTTTAGGTCTGAAAGGGATCCCCCGGAGGTTCGAGTCCTCCCTCGGGCATGGGTGTGTGTGTTGTTCTTAGCATAAGTTAGTTTAAGTAGTATGTAAACCTGGGGACCGATGACCTCAGCAGTTTGGTCCCTTAGGAATTCACACACATTGAACATTGAAAAGGGATATAGGTTTCTTCTTTTCCTGGTTTTGCAGTACACTAACCAAGAACTATTTTCATATCTCAAGTTGTGCGCTCTCAATTGTTTGCACTAGGTAGTCGTAGAACTCTTCCTTATCCTCATTTGCTGTATCTTCTGTCACGTATCACAAAACCAGTGCCGAATTCATGTTTATCTACACACCCTCCATAAGATAGTACACATCCACCGTCTTTGTGAGTACCATAACCCAGCCATTATGTCTCTTGCACTGCCACCAAGACCAGTTTATACACCTTAATTCCTGAGACCACAGTATGGTAGGTACCTGATCTGTATAGGCTTTGAACATTCCTAGATTCAAAATTTAAACTTGCAAACCGTAAACCGTTTGTCCTTCGCGCTTTTCGTCTTCCACTGTATTCATCCGTGTTCGAGGTAAGTTTGTGTTTCGTAACGAAGACCTTTTTAACGGGATGAGTTGCTAGCCCAATGCCCAAGTCTTCTCCTTCATCCGGCCCTCGGACCGGTTGTGGCTGTTGCAAGGCGACTGACTCCAGGCGGAGTTAACATTAGTGCACGTAAATATATTAAAGGCGTTAGAAGGCTGCTACAAAAAGTAAGCAGTTCTACTCTGCTTATGTAACAATTATATCCTTAAAAGTCTAAATGGCATTTTACAATAATTTTATTTCACAGTTTACTGTATAGGTCAGATGTCATGACAACTGCAACAAAATTTTTTGATCTGAAATTAAATTTATCGTAATCAGTGGTGTAGTAATAAGGTGACAAATATTGCGTTGATCTAGAAGACTATGAGGATAAGTTGGATAGCGAAGCGTCCTTCTTAGCTTCTTCCAGCTGTTCATTTATTCCTGACTATAATTTTGTTCCTGAGCTCTTTTGTACCTGTAACAAAGTTGCCTGATTGTAAATTGATTAAAAAGTTTCAAAAACTTTAAGTAACGTATGACTGAGTTCATTGTGTTTCAGTTACAGATTAATACGTGTTTATCCAGGCACAATCGGAAGTTCTGTTGCAGTAACGTAAACAGTTCCCGTTTCCTCTATTTCGAAGAGGTGTAAAGGGCCTCTTCAATATTTGAAAGCGGCAGGCTGAAGCGGGATCGACCGTATACAGTTTATAATACTGCAAACATAAAACAAGCAGGCGAAAGAAGTAGTGCTAGCAGTTTTTTTAAGGAAGATACCTACAAGTAGTCAATTCTTTGCCGAGGCAGGCCCCATCTATCAATGGGAGAAGTGGCCGTGATTGGAGAGTGACAGTCTGCAGTTATTAAAGTCAACACTCCTACCACTGGTCACTGAGACGAGATGAAGCGATCTTCACGTGGTTCTGAATGTGGCTTTGTCCGATAACGCATGTGTTCAACCTCCGGCGTGAGGACTGGCCGATGTAAAGTACTTCCGGTGTACAGGTGCGAATTATACCTTATTTTTTAATACCTTACATTCTATCATGGAGCGCACTATATCATGACATCGGGGAAGGAACCGATTTACCAGCCAATCTGCTCTCTATTTAGGTGACTGTGAGAAATTGTGGGTTATCACTGGCATTCTACGTAAACTGATACGTACGAGATTTTAATGGTGGGCTCATATTTCCTTTCCGGTGGCGATCAGCCTGCTACAGCATCTGCAATACTTCAGAGACTGTATTATTCTTCTACAAATTGATTCAGCATTACTTACCGGTGGTGATCAGCCCACCAAGTAGTCTGTAATACTTCAGAGCCCGCACTGTCGTCCTTCTTTTAATAATAGGTTAACATGGATAATGTAGAGCTATTTTTGTGTGTTGGGTGCTTCTTTGTGATTATATGAATGAATGTGAGTGAGAAATGGAAAATTCCGATCAGGAATCATTTAGGCCCAGAGGAACAAGGGATGCCGATCTTCTGCCGTGTTATTTCCGAAAATAAAGCGACATTTGGCTGCGGTATGGTGGATCATAGGGTAAGCACAGCACACTCCCGGCCGTTGTCAACTTTCCAGACCTTGGAGCCGCGACTTCTGGATTAAGTGATTTCTCTTATGATCTCACGATTTTGTGTACGCTTTGTTCCTTTCCTTTCACCAAGGGAAATAGCTGTCAGTATCGCAGTTTTCAAAACATTGACTACATTCGTCTCGCAGTAGTTTGGTATGTTTGTTAAGAACCAACGGTGATTACCCTAATTTAAATAAGTCCTTCATTATGCTTCAGTTATCCTTTATTTGTAACGTGCTGTACAAGATGGCAGCCAATCAAGGAATATTTAGGAATTTAGTTTAAAAGTTTTTATTTCAAAGACATCAACCAAGTCTTCATAAGTTTTCTCCCAGAGTAACTTCGGCTGTGGTTACGTGACCCAAGCTCCCTGCCTTTCAGAACCAAGGCACTTTTATCCATTGAAGCTGCTGCACTAGATTCCATCAGCCCACTGCTGAAGTTGCTTGCCAACTGGCACCACTGGCTTAGAAAACAGCGAGCGTGGAAGGCAAGTCACATGTGTGGACGTAGGAGGATTCTGGAGAGGAGAACACAGTCGCTTCTCTATCTTGTGATTCAGAACTCGATTTTACCAGATGTCGTTCTTGCGAGACAGATCCTCTGTCTCTGTGCTCCATGACCGACCACGAACGAAACGTATATGAATCGCCACCTCTACCGCTGCCCATTTCTTAGTTTGTTCGATCTCCTAGACTGGCCTACACCTGACAACTTCCTACCCTAGGCTCACCCCATGTATTGCGTAAACTGAAATATATGCTCCTTATTTGACCTAGTATCCTGTTACTATTTAACATCAGCCCCGGGCCCTCACTACCAAGTACTGACCTCTCGACAACCTGTTCAAAATATGTCGTCAAAAGAGGGACGCAACATCCCTTTCCTCGATTCTGCACAATATTTACGTCTTACTCTATGGAGCTGTGGTACTAATCGTCTGACTGCCCAAAAAGACAAACCTTCTTTAGTTCAGTGTTTTCTTCGGTACGTATCGCTTCTTAACTTATCAGCCCATGAACACAAGCACAAACGTTGTTATTTAAAAGTGGGTCACTTGACAGTTATATAACTGATACACTCATACAAAACTGATCATAAACATCTCTTAAAGGACTACTCTATATCTAGAGTTGGGCAGATGATGTAACCCTGATGATATGTGGTGGTAAGGTCTTATGGGGCCAAACTGCTGAGGCCATCGGTCCCTAACCCCACACACTACTTAATCTAACTTATACTAACTGACACTATGGACAACTCACCCACTCATGCCCGAGGGAGGACTTGAACCTCCTACGGGGGTTGCCGCACGGACCGTGACAAGACGCCTCAGACAGGAGGGTTACCCCGCGCGGCCTTGATGACATGATTACAGTTGAATAATTGACGTAGTTCAATGGCACAGAAGTTTACAATATTTGCAAAGAGATGATCTGAAAAAATTAGCGTGATACTGAGCGCTGCTTTGCGTTTAGCACTCTATTTCCAAGACATCGCTGGTCATTACAGCTTGATACTGAGCGCTGCTTTGCGTTTAGCACTCTATTTCCAAGACATCGCTGGTCATTACAGCTGCCACAGCAGAATACGTGAAATTTTACCTGTTGTTTACATACAGCATAGTAGGAAGTATTCATGATTGAATTTGTAAGTGGTATAGCGGCAAACACGGTGCGAAATTTAGTGCACAGTGCTGCCACTTGTCACAACAAAATCCTAGCTACAAGGACTCTATCCCGACAGTGTAGCCCGCATCTCGTGGTCGTGCGGTAGCGTTCTCGCTTCCCACGCCCGTGTTCCCGGGTTCGATTCCCGGCGGGGTCAGGGATTTTCTCTGCCTCGTGATGGCTGGGTGTTGTGTGCTGTCCTTAGGTTAGTTACGTTTAATTAGTTCTAAGTTCTAGCGGACTGATGACCACAGATGTTAAGTCCCATAGTGCTCAGAGCCATTTGAACCGACAGTGTATGACTATAACTAAGGTTAGATAACAGGTCTGAGTATGTAATTCCATGCTGCTTCAACTCTGTATTTGGTGGAGGGACGTGGCGTACCAATCACTGGCAACCCAAGACCAGATATTTTCATTGAGTGAGAGACCTGGGAAACGTGCTAGCCTGGGCAACAGTCGAACATCCTCAGTGTTGAGGTAGGTTAAGGCAGCATGGGCAACATCTGATCAAGGTTTATCCTGTTGGAAGACAGCTTTATAGAAATACTAAGTATGGATAACATGTCAGAAACGTAATGCCTGCTGTCCAAATTGATTTTGGGAAATCTGCCAAAAGAAATAAAACAAAATGAAAGAAAATGAAAATAAGGGATAAAAACAAAATAAGAACAACAACAACCCGCCTCCACGAGGCGGGGACACGGGCAACGGTGCGACTGGATGCGGGAACCGGTGTGGAGGTTCAAGCCACATCAGCGCCCGTACACCGATCGCAGTGGCTAAAAGGTCAAATAAGACCCATCTTAAGTAATTAGGTGGTGGGTCGTTAAAACAGGGCGGAAAGTGTCCAAATTGATGACTGTGCATAGCAAAGATGATCGTTTTGCGTACCAATAGGTACTGCAACCCGTCACGCCTGGAGCTCCCGTAGGACAGTAGCGAATGCAATCCTGCTACGTTCGTTCTCCTCGGAGCCTCCACAAGAGATACGATTATTATGGTGCTGTACACAAAATCAAGACTCGTCATTAAAACGACCTGTTGCCACTCCTGTGCCCAGCGTCGTTGCTGGACGAACAACTAACGGAGCGTCTTTCTCTGCTACAGCGTCAAGAGAAGCCAAAACAATGATCGCTGTTCTGACGGTCCGTGACGCTTCAGAAGTCGTCGCACTAACCGTGTGGATACTTGTTCTGCTGCAGGTAAGCGCATTTCCCGTCTAAGGGTACGTGACTTTGGATCCTGCGCGGGTGAACGAACAAAATGTATGCCCTATTGGGGATTAGCCACGCGAGGCCACTGAGATACTGTATGGCGTTGAATGTCGCCCTCCTGGAGCCAATGATTCCATATTCGCACGACAGTCGTGGGAGTCTGAACAAGGCGAGCAGCAATATTTTGGAACAACAAGATCGTAGTCTCGACAGACTACGAACCCGCCGCTGAAGAACTCTGTCGTGTCGTAGTACACGCTTCTCCTTCTCAAACGAGGCACAAAACGATCCTCTCACGAACAATCAACATTCAAACACAATATTCGAATGAGAAACCCACTGATAATCTTTCCTTATTTGCAGAATGTGGATCGCTTCAGTGCTGGCTACTTAGTGCAGGTGCGTTGAAATGGTGATCATTTGCATACTCAATACGTAGTACGCTCCACGCCATTAGGGTCCTTTGTTGCATGCCACATTCATGGTCTCACAATTTTAATGGCCAGCAGTGCATACGGTCCGAGAATACACATGTTTACATTTAGATAATGCGTTGGTATTGTGGGAAGAGTGAGTATGTCGTTACACATGATCCAAATTGCGAACTGTAACAGCTGGAGGTGGGCTATGTGGGATGCGCCCGGTATGCGGGTGTCGCTAGTTCACTACTGGCGTGACGCACGCCGGACAATTGTGGCGGCTGCCACATACCGAGCCGCGCTTCTAGTTCATGAATAATGCCTGTCAGGCGCTCAGGCGCTCCCGCTTCCACTGAGCCAGCGTGCTCCATCTCCATGACGTTTCTGCTGCACTCCTGTGAAAGCAAGAGAGCGCCGCCCGCAACATTAATGTGGAGCCTTCCTACCAAGTCAGCTAACATCTTTCCATACAAGTAAGGCCCTCTGGGCTCTACATGACTTCCTTTGCTTTCGCATTTCTCTGTGTAATACGATTTGCGACAAATGCATACCACTAATTCTATATGCGGTGTAACATCCTTTCAGTCCTTTCCGAGCAAACCTCTTTTCGCTAAGAATTGTGAATACTGTATCACTTAGAGAAATTCCTATGTGACTCATATCTGCGTTACGCATGTACCACAGATTTACTAGAACTAGAGGACTGTAGGCCTATACAATTTATTAGGATTATCTAGCTGTATATGTTCTCTGACATTAAGGATTCAACATGATGTGTAACCCCATTATCTGAATGTAGTAACGCAGAGTGATGGATAACCTGGACTCTGTATGAAAATTCACAAGACAGCAACTGTGCCTTAACGAACAGGTAACCACCGAACCTTATTTCAAGCACGTCGGATGAGCGACATGTCAGCAGATGAATACAGAGCCCACAGTGGTCCTCGTCGTTCCTTGAAGTAGTCTCTCTCATTCCTCGTCAGATATGGTGAGCATTATCCTCCAGAAATATGGCGTGTGGAACTACGAGAGGAATAGACAGTCCGCCACTTTGTAAGGCCTCCGAAGTGTACGATGAGCAGTCATTCAGTTTTAACTGTTGCTGTTGCTGTGGTCTTCTGTCCGAGGACTGGTCTAATGCTGCTCTCCACACTACTCTCGTCTGAAAGAGTCTTCATCTCCCAATAACTAGTGCATTCTACAACAATTTGAACCTGCTTGGGCCCCCTCGGCGATTTTTACCCGTCACACACGTTTTCAGCACTGAATTAACGACTCCTTCATGTCAGAACGTGTTCTATCAAACGATCCCTTTTCTCAGTCAAGTTATGCCACAGATTTCTATTCTCCCAATTCCATTCGGAGCCTCCTTATTATTAACACTATCTGCCCATCTAATGTTAAGCATTGTCCTGGAGCACCACATGACAAAAGCTTCTACATCGTATTGTCTGAAATTCATATTGCACATGTTTCTCTCTGTACAAAGGTATACTTCAGACAAATTACTACAGAAAAGACGTCCTAACGCTCAAATTTACATTCGCAATTAAGAAATTTCGCCTGCTCAGAAACGGATACCTATCCATTCCCAGACTACATTTTATATCCTCTCTACTGTGGCCACCGCCAGCTATTTACTGCCCAAGTGATAAGAGGCCGTGCTGAAATGTAATGGCTCAGAATTATTTATTCTGCCATAAATACCGGTTGATAAATTAGATATTATGCATATCACTTGGTTGATTTTCCCGCTTCGCTGAAGCAAATTGCAATCCTCTGAGGCTAATGGGTTCCGAACTGTAACGTAGTGGAACATAGCGGTGTGTAAAGCAGCAATGTCGGTCCATGAGAAATGGCGTGCTGTAATCCAGTTTCTAACCGTAGGAAACGCGCCTCCAATTCTAAGGTGGCGTTATTATACAACTTACAAACCGCGTTTACATCCAATACGACTTAACTGAGCCACTTCAATGATAGAGAAGACTGGTTTGTGCTCGTTCATTAAAAACATGTATATCACTGACATCGTCTAGTACACTTAATTTATGGTATCATGTCTGCATGTTGGGTCAATTGGGGAATAAGCAGAGCTGTGAAACTCGTGGTAGAACGGAAGGACACAGGAAGCGCACACATTCCTTCGGAACACTGGGCGGCACAGCCGCTACCGGCGCTAATCCCTAGTCCCGCCCAAGACCTGGGCCACCTGCAAAGTGAGAACGCATGTCCGACGGGAAAGCGTGAGAAGGCTTCCTCGTCGGCCAAAAAACACATGGCAGCAGGTATTCGCGTACTTTCCTACGGCCATAGAAAGAACTTCCAGAAACTTCGATCTGGATTCTAAACTGCGATTGGTCGGCGTTCAGAAACGAGCTCCTTCCAGAAAGATGATTCGCCACCCAAATTGAAGAGGGAGAAAAGACTTTGAGCAGCGAAAAGAGGAGAGAAGAAATGAGAGTGGTTGCGGGGTCGTGGAGCAGGAGAGTCGTCTTGAAGGTCCACAGCAGTCGACGGATGTCTTCGGCTGTAATGGTGGTGAAGTACAGTTTTTTTATTGTCTCGTTGAGGTGAGGAGTCCTGCGGTTATAGCTTCTGATCATTACGGAGATCTTGCTTATGCACTGCTGTGTGGGAAGGTGAATTTACATTGGTGAATCACGTGTTCTACTCCGTTCTGCAACAAGGTTTCACACAGCTCTTTGAGATATCAGTTACTCCACGCATGATCACATATCGCGAGTACATTATAGGGCAGAGCCACACAGTTTAAGGGCCAGTATTAATACAGAGAGAACCTGATATTTGTAATCCTTACTTAGTTTCTTTAAATTGCTTTTATGGTGAATAAATGTATTAAAATCACGGCATTTATCTTTTAGCACGTAGTATTTTCCTGTACCATTTAATCTTGTCTCTTGTGTACGTTTTATAACTTATTCATTAAAAGGGGGACTGGATTTTGTCGGCTTATCCTGACATTCTATCGTATCCACAGGATAAGATTAGGAAGCGGGTAGGTTATCACATGACAAATTTACATAATTAATGAAAATAACATGCTCCTACTGGGGGACATATAAGTGCCAGGACAAGAACTTGTAAAACATATGAAGAGATCCGCACAGCGTTTCTCAATAAGTACTGGTCTAGAGAAACTCAAGACCGAATTAAGCAAGAGATGATGATGAGCAGGAATTTCGAAAATTCAGCGTTCCGCAGTCCGGTCAAGTTTCTCGAAAGATGACGAAAAAGAAGCAATACTTAGACGAGCCATGTAGTCCGGCAGAAATTATTTGGCTATGTTACATGAAGTGATCAATAAGATGTCAGCAAACGCTAGCCGGTAGGTGCTGTGACAATATGCATTTAGCGAACAGCAGAACAGGGACAAAAGGAATCAAAGAGAAATCCAGAATCCGAATCGGGATAATCAAAACTGAATCAATAGAGCCCAGGATTGGAACAATAAAGGGTACAAACAAGAACTACAAAATTTCCAACGAAACAATCAAGCCTGGAGCAATCCCCCTTGGGAAAATAATAGAGACAGTAGAGAGCTACACGAACAGAGAGGGAACACGCGAAAGCAGTGGAACTGGAGTCCACTAAAACGGGGAAGTCACTTGGCTTACATCACGTAAGCCATATCAAAGGCTTGGTTAAGTAAAAGCAGGGGACGGTAAACCAGTAACTGGAGAATGGGACGTCCATCGTGTAAATTATTTATAAGTTTAGAGATTAAGTGGGTGTTGAAATCTGGTTCAAATGGTTCAAATGGCTCTGAGCACTATGGGACTTAACATCTGAGGTCATCAGTCCCCTAGCACTTAGAAGTACTTAAACCTAACTAACCTAAGGACATCACACTCATCCATGCCCGAGGTAGGATTCGAACCTGCGACCGTAGCAGTCGCGCGGTTCCGGACTGAGCGCCTAGAACCGCTAGACCACCGCGGCCGACTGAAATCTGGTAAACAGTGATTAGAATTAAGCTGTGGTAGGATGAACAATGGTTAAACTGATAACCAGCAAGTACAAAACCATTTAGTGATTCGATATTCTCTGTGCCTGGGAAAGACAGAACAATCCCATTGAGTTTATTTAAGAATAGCTATCTCTCTTTAAATATGTTCATAGTGATATGGGTGCTTAATAAAAGGATTACCTGTACAAATGGGATGACAGTTTTCGGAACGACAAACTGTAAAGAAATATTTAATTTGCGTGAGTACACGATGTTACCAGTGAGTGATTTGATAGGCATTGTTTACGGAGACAAATATGTATGCCTCCCGTGTTATTTAGAAGTGTTGATGTTAATATAATTTGGTGGCCTGCACAGCGTAAAGTACGTAAGAACGCACTGTGAAAATGTAGAGTGAAACTCTTAATTGTGTTTATTGAGACGGGAGGTTAATAATGGTGGCCTGATATGCGCAATGGCGTATGAAAGCACTAAAATCTGAAAAGTCTGTGGTGACGCGACGTCAGAATGTTAAGTATAGATACTTAATCACGTAAGATCAAATACAGATAGCTAACACAACAACTATAGACCCAAGAAGTACTAAAAGTTGTCGCTTGAGAGAATGTACTAACAATAAGATCCCACTGTGGCAGCCGTTATACTGAGCAGTGATCACAATATGACGCAAAAGATTCATCTGTCTGCAGGTACCTAAGAAATACACAGTTAACGGCGATCACAAGAAGAAAGAGCTGGATTACCAACTGAGAAAATGACTAACCGTAATCTATGCGCCGTGGCGCATTCTGTTCTTACGTTCACAGGGAAACCCACAAAACTTTCACACCCAGAGAACCATGGCGTGGAAGAATGCTTCTGAGATCATAGAAACAATAAAGGGGGTTTAGTAGAATAAGAGTAGAGTAGACACGCTGGCCAGCGAGTTTTGTTTTCTTTGTGTTTGTTTAATTTTAACGAGTAGCGTACCAGTTATTTACCACATGTCATGGGCCTTGGTGTTGGAGTGCACTGTTATGTCCTCATGAAAATATTTCTCCCACGTAAAACAAGTCCAGTGGAAATGAGGGCTACGTAAAGTACATGTACTTATAAAATTAAAACTGAAGTAATAATGTAAATGAGAACATCGGCCTTAAAAGTCCCTGTCGTCCATCTGCAACAATCAATGTAATGCAGCATTAATGATTTAGACCGTGTGCATTAGTGGTGCAGGTATTCAGATGACCGTCACTAGCCTGATGAGCTGTTCGCGGTAACACTGGACAAAAGGAGCCAGCTGGTGTGGACGCCGACGTTAAAACCGCTCCTGACCAGCGCATCACTGACAAAGGGTGACGGGACAGCGGACACTCGCCGTCGCACTCCCAGGTATCAATTGGGCTCTCGCACTTTGCTAATGATATACAGAGTGGTGGCATGTTCAACAAGGCTTCGACAACAGATGACATGACAGATAAACTGATAGGATCACAGTCGCCGCAGGCAGGCCTCACACAGATGAAGTTTGTGTACTGCAAAAGAAACAATTATCGCACCATCAAAGCTTAAAGACTGACTTTTACGTCACGAACCCAATAGTTTAGTGTCTTCTGACACCATCCAACGGGAACCGAGGCAACCACAAAAGTTCGCGTTTCGAAGCAAAACTTAAATCAATCCTAAAGATCAAATGAACTTTCAACGAAGTATGTTCCTTACCTAATTACAATAGTTTACAAGAGACAGAAGATCACGAAGCAAGTAGATTAGGAACACTAACATTAATGGCTGAAGCTGAAAGACACGAAAAGTGAAATAGGAACAGCTACACATACTCTTAATCAAGGCAGAAGAAGTATAGGTTTCCTAATGCCCACTGCCTGCACCTGTGTACCTTCCTATCAAACAATTATCTGTACCGGCGAAGAACACCAGATGAGACTGCCCATCAATGCAACACTCTACCTTGCTGCGCACCTTTTCAACAGACATGCCATACACCGACATAACTGTACCTCGTTGATCAGTGCTAATCGACGAGAAAGCTCAGAGCCCATGGATCTTATTACAAATGCACTAGAGTTACTTCACTCCAGAGATGCAGCTAAGTTCACACGACATACCACCACACACATTATAGTGTCATCCTGTAAATAAACTATCATCAGTAGTGTCAGTGAAGCGTCAATCAGTGACATAGAAGGAACTTCCAGAAACTTCGATCTGGATTCTAAACTGCGACTGGTCGGCGTTCAGAAACGAGCGCCTTCCGGAAAAATGATTCGCCACCCAAATTTAAGAGGGAGAAAAGACTTTGAGCAGCGAAAAGAGGAGAGAAGAAATGAGAGTGGTTGCGGGGTCGTGGAGGTCCACGACAGTCGACGGACGTCTTCGGCTGTAATGTTGGTGTAGTACAGTTTTTTTATTGTCTCGCTGAGGTGAGGAGTCCTGCGGTTATAGCTTCTGATCATTACGGAGATCTTGCTTACGCACCGGCGTGTGGGAAGGTGAATTTACATTGGTGAATCACGTGTTCTTCTCCGTTCTGCACTGAGGTTCCACATTGCTCATTGAGATCCTTCTTGCTATATAGTACACGGGGGATGTCAGTTACTCCGCGCACAATCACAGATCACGAGTAAATTATAGGGCAGAACCACATAGTTTAAGGGCCAGTATTGATACAGAGAGAACCCGAGATTTGTAATCCTTACTTAGTTTCTTTAGATTTCTTTTATGATGAATAAATGTATTAAAATCACGGCATTTATCTTTTAGTACGTAGTATTTTCCTGTACCACTTAATCTTGTCTCTTGTGTACATTTTATAACTTATTCGTTAAAAGGGGGACTGGATTTTGTCGGCTTATCCTGACATTCCATCATATCCGCAGGATACATAATTGATGGGAATAACGTAATCCTATTGGGAGACATATAAGTATCAGGGCAACTTCAGTAGCGTTAAAACATCCGGGGCTCAAATTATCACTTGTACGTACTCATAGCAAGTCTCCGCCATCAATAGCCAGTAGAAGAAGTGGAGGTACGTTAGACAATTGAATCCATAGAAGAATGAAAGTTGGTACGGTGATGGTTGTATTGACAAGAGTAATGTGAGAAGTTGGGTCGTTCGTTCTCGTAATGATGGAAACTGTATTGCTAACATCAACGAGTGTGAGAGAGCTCGGGGTGGACGACCACGTATGGCAACCGAGGAGTCTCATCGGAATCGGGATGCTCATCTCATTAGAGGAAATCGTCGGGCAACACAGACACAGCTCTCAGACAAGTCTGGTATATCACGCGGGCGTGTAGAGTTCATCATTGTAGAACTGCGGTACAGAAACCTACGTGCACGTTGGACGCCTTGATTGCTTACCCCTGACATGATACAGAGGTGATTGAGCGTCAGCAAAAATTTCTTCTGCGGTATGGACGTGAAGCGGATGGGGTCCTTAACATTTTCATACGTGATGAAGCTAGTTTCACCATTTTTGACCTCGAAACCAACAGAGCATCAATGAAGTTCCGCAACACAAGGTCATTGGCGCCGAAAAGGTTCAAGATCAACCCATCTACAGGCAGTGTTCTGGGATGTTTAAGTTGCGCTGGATTTGGAATTAATGCCTAATGGTATCACCATAAACTTTTTAGGGTAATGTGCGATCCTCAGTAAGCTGAAAACACTAATACCAAGCTTTCATCCACACACAGAATTCCCTGTTCTTCAGCATGACAGTGGGAGACTACACACGAACGCAGCGACATCTGCAACAATCCGACTCCTTGGGTCCACTGTCATCGATCATTCTTCTTACAGTCCAGATTTGTTCCCATCCGATTTTCATCTATTTCAAGAATTTAAGGAAAACCTTCGAGATCTTCACTTTGATAATGACGAAGCCGTGCAAGCAGAGGTAAGTTTGAAACTTCCTAGCGGATAAAAACTGTTTGCCGGACGGAGACTCGAACTCGGGACCTTTGCCTATCGTGGGCAAGTGTTCTACCAACTGAGCTACCCAAACATGACTCACGCCCCGTCCTCACAGATTTAACAGATTTTCTTCTGCCAGTACCCCGTCTCCTACCATCCAAACTTTACAGAAGCTCTTCTGCGAACCTTGCAGAACTAGCACCCCTGAAAGAAAGGATATTGCGGAGACATGGCTTAGCCACAGCCTGGGGGATGTTTCCAGTCTCGGTCCGGCAGACAGTTTTAATCTGCCAGGAAGTTTCATATCAGCGCACACTCCGCTGCAGAGTGAAAATCTCATTCTGGAAACATCCGCCAGGCTGTGGCTAAGCCATGTTTCCGCAATATCCTTTCTTTCAGTGGTGCTAGTGCTGCAAGGTTCGCAGGAGAGCTTCTGTAAAGTTTGGAAGGTAGGAGACGAGGTACTGGCAGAAGTAAAGCTGTGAGGACGGGGCGTGAGTCGTGCTTGGGTAGCTCAGTTGGGAGAGCACTTGCCTGCGAAAGGCAAAGGTCACGAGTTTGAGTCTCGGTCGGGCACACAGTTTTAATCTGCCAGGATGTTTCATATCAGCGCACACTCCGCTGAAAAGTGAAAGTCTCATTCTAGAGATGAGTTTGTTGCTGCTTCAACGAAGTCAAACATTATATAGTGACGATATCTACAAAGTGGTCTCTTGGTCGGAGGAATGAGTTCGTTTACAGGATGACTATACTGAGAAATAAAAACGTAAACATGAAGAGCAAAGGCGTAGAATGTTCGTAAAGTTTGTTTAACTTAAAAAGCTTTAAGGGTTTTCACGTAAAACTCGCAGGCAATACTTTTCATCATGCCCATTTACAAAAAAACATATTTAACTGTCACATGGGAAAAAAGCTTAAGTTTCGACCATAATACTAGGTGCTGGTGTTGGTCTATCTCTGCATACACTGATAAGTCACATCATTATGACCACTGCCCACTGCGAGGATGGATTCCGTTCGGTAACGTTGAGGGCACGTGCGAAGATACGGGCTGCTAATGCGGAAATTCTCTGAGATAAGAGACTTTGTCAAAGGACAGATCATTATTATGCAAAGCCTGTGAACGAGTGTCTCGAATACGATGAAGATGATCGAATGTTCAGGTGCTTCTCTCATGGGCATCCACGGAAAGAGATAGAAAGACAGCGAAACTTCCGCTAGGGCAGGGCCGGCCAAACGCTGCACAGTGTGCAGACGTGCGGAAGTGCTGCACATGTGCGCACGTGTGCGACAGGGAGCGACAGCTACATCTGTTATTAGACATGTGTCCTAAATGAACGGCGGCGGCTCCAGTTCCCTGTTTATGTGGTACAAGCAAGAGGAAAATTGGTCATTAAGCCGATTGTTTCAATGTATACTTACATTTAGGTTTTTTTTTTTAATGTGTGAAGAGCTACGCTCAGCTGAAGTCGATAAAACATAACATTCATCTAACTGTCGGTTACTATTCAGATTTCAGACGGAACTGATGAAAGATATAGCAATAATGGTATTGAAATAATAGGTGATCATCGAGAGGTCTGCGGTTATCATTCAGTTCAGAGGTCAGTGAGACAGAAATTATGTGGGTGTAACTGAGGGCACCGAGAATTAGTTATAGGAAACCTTGCATTAGTTTAATGTTATTTGAAATCATGAATAAGGTTCGTTGGAAGTCGCTAATTGCTCTCTTTCTTAAATACTAGCTCAAAAACATTACGCTTATTTACGTGCCGTCAGTCAAGCTGCCTTAATAAAAACCCACGGTTGTTAACTGTATTACATGTCTTACTGGGTTAAACTGTTAACATAAAAGTAGATGTCTCAATGAATAGACAGTGACAGTATTTTAAATGTTTAATACGCGAAATACCTTCCCATGGTTGGCTTGCAAGCTGTGGAAAGAGCACTAGAATGCGCCGGTACAGAGTATCCCAGCAAGTAGATGAAGCGACATCTGTGCGTAGAAACATGCACTACATGAACGCTAACGGCTGCGGCGTGCACGCTGTGACCCGGAAGTTGCACATGTGCAGGAGCACCGCACGCGTGCAGAATTTCTGGCAGGCCCTGCGTTAGGGGCTAAATGGTTGGACGTCAATGATGCTTCACAGAACGTGGTGTCCGGAGGCTTGTCTGCTCTTTAAAGTAGACAGATGACGATCTGTAGCATATCTGCTGAAAGAGCACAATACTTGTACGATTATCATGCATTGTTGAATATGGAGATCCGCAGCAGACCGCCCCTACATTATCAGATGATGACCCAACCAAAACATCAATTACGATTGGAGTGTGCACGGAACCATTGGGATTCGACCGTCGATCAATGGAAACGTGTTGGCTCTTCCGTTGGATCACATTTTTACTAGACTAGGTCGGTGGTGGTCTCCACGAACGCAGTCATCGAGGGCAAACGGCTGCTAGAAACGTGCAGCGCGCCACGGAAGCAGATCCGTGAGAGCAGTATTATGCTACCGGAGACATTTTCTATTATTCTGTAGTAGTGATTCAGACAGCATTACATTACACTACAGTAACGTAAAAGAATTTATATTCTATTCTAGTTTTCCACCGACATACCGCACATTATACAATATTATCATTTTTACAGTTGCTCCGTATTGTAACAACAATGAATGTTGGATAGGACAGAGTGTTGCTGTGTATTGACTGACTATGACGACAGGGTGCATATACTTGCATGATGCAGGTTTTATTCATTCTGGGAACTGAGTGATTATGTTATAGTCTTACAAAGTTGGTAATATTTCTCAATGCTTTTTCGTGAAAGGTGGAAAACTATAATTAGTGTGAGGGAACCGACAAAGTCTTCATTTCCACCGTAGCTGGGTAAGTGATTTAACTTGTTTCATAGTTCCTTCACGCTATATTTATAGGATAGAGACACATCGAACAGTTACATGGGAAGTCGGACGATAAGAACGAATCTTGGAATATTTGTATTTGTGACTCGAATTAGGTATAAAGAAGAACGATTTAAGTACAATATGAAATATATATGTTACCTCACAATATATATGTAAGCAGAAGGCGTATCGTTACAGCTTCGTTTTCTATAAACACATTTCGTCAAGCAGAGTACTTCGTTTACCTCTTTTTCAGTTTGGCACAAAGAAACACTGAGCAACAGTGGTGTCCAACTTAATACAGATAAATTTTCATTTGCAGCGTCATAGCGTTTGTTCAATGATATTTTGAACAGCATGATTAAACAGAAAGAATAACGTAATTAGCCTATGGCGGAAACTTGCTGCTTAAGGTTCTGAAAACTCAAGACGAACGGAAAGCGGTTTTCTTAATTATTTCAAGCATTTGTTCATCCATGTATCTCCAGTGGATAAATCAAATTGGCCCATACTAACATTAAGCGGTCTTTACGATTCTGTTAGCATGTGAGAGATAACAAGACAGTTCAGTGCACTCCAAGTGACCTGCTTCCAGTCAGGGTGTGTGTTTGTGACGCATACAGAAACAGCGGATCAGTCGACATGTTTTGGCGATTGGATTAGCATTGCAGCTGTTGAATACTCTATAAATTATCCATAACATTTCTATCAGATATCAACATTCCAGTCCACCTTCAGCTTCCACTTTGGCAAACATCATCTCTTGTGACGTTCTGAAGCATATCCATCATGATTTTCAGTACGTTGAAATATATCTGGGAAACGTCACAACTGTTGGAATATTTATATGCATTATTTTTGGAAACATTCATCTTTGTGGTCAACAGCATAAGCTTTCGTTGTACATTCATAGTTTCATTTCTGGAAAATTACTACTTTGTTTTTGTGTCGGCATCTAATTATAAAGAAACGCAGTTGACTTTCTGGATGTTAACTTCATATACAAGAAACAAATAGCACACACATTAATATCTACATCTGTATGTGCATACAGGCTCTGACAATATCTGTGAGGTGCATGGAAGAGAATAATTAACATTGTACTACATATTACGGTTTCTTCTCATTCTACTTGCATTTGGCGAAGGAAATTAGGATTATAACTTTTTAAAAGCCTTTGGTTGCCGACGATCAATGTATGCCGAAAACACTCTAAAATTTTACGCATTTTATTAAATTGTGGAAAAACTCTCGCACATAAGAATACGTTTTATTAAACGGGAGTATCTGAAGGAAACTTACACAGCTTTCATTTGTAAATTAAATACATCACACAATAAATGACCAAAAGGTTTTAAATTTGGGGATTACTGTTTATGACCCTTCTGTTAAGATATTTGTTACTTTTACAAGTGCTGTGAATCCTTTCTATGAGCTTTACATCTCTTTCGGACACCATATTTGGACGAGGCGCATCAACCACTGATCGTACATTTTTTCAGTCTGTGGGAAAAGATTTTAAAGCCTTATGGCACTTCAGTTTTAATACAACAGCTTTCAGGTCATTGTATGTGTCCTCTAAATAGTGAAATTATGCCTTTGCCCATTTATGTTGCGATGATGTGACAAGCAGCTTCGAGCTTATCTCACCATTTCGGAAAGAGGGAAAAAACCATTGAAGTAAAGATTTCCTGTGAATTACACCTGGCACTATCAAGGGAAGGTAACCTCTGCCATCTTATTAGAGGTCATTTTTTCTCTTCCTGATAGAAATAATATCCTTCACAGAGTTGAAAGGAAAACTGAAGTAATGTTTCCCTAACTTGGGATTCACGTGTCGGTGTCTTTTCTGAGCCAGAATAGTTTCTTTGTACGTCTACACATACGGGCATAATATCTTCAATGAATTGGCAGCTGACGCTGGCTCAACATGATTTTGTCCGGAACAAGGAATTATCGAGTGCTATAGAATTAGTTCCAGAACATGGTGATGGCACCCTGTAAACAGAGGCTCTTGTATACCTCTTCTTCTGAACTGTCTCTGGAGTCTAGCAACTACACCACTTTAGTACCCCGTAGCGTCTGCTGTGGTGCCCGAAATAAAGATAACCTCAGCTGATTCGCTTTCACAAGCCAAAATTCCGCGATGCGGAGTTCTTCCAGATTCCCTCAGACAGACCATCATATATTCTCTATTGTCAGTTCTCTTCCCATCAAAATTCAAGCAGAATTCCTCTTCACCAGTAAGTTCTTTGATTCGGTTCTTGATTTCCGCATTCTGGATCGCTCGACGCCACATCCCTTTTGTGATGGTGTAGGTACATCTATTCCGTTTCCAACCAAGTTTTGAAGAACTTTTGATGCTTTTCCTGTTGACAGGTATAATTTTGACGATAATATGGCTACAGATTTTGTAGGTTGATACTTTCGTTTTGCAGTAGGGCAGTTATCCGCTGTATCGCTGTCAGTGCTGCTAGTGCTATTTGTGTCTCCTTCAGTACTGCTATTACTACAGTTACTGAACCGTTGCATTTGGCTTATTGATTGATGTGACGAATTCTTTCGACGTTTTGGAGGATGGATAGTTGTCATAGTAGCTACCTTCTCAGTACTGTATCCCACTCGCCCTTCTGCCTAAACATGTTTTCTGCAAAGTTCTTTGTATTCACTGCAAAGCCAGTTCCCACTCGCTTACGAACGATCGAAAATGTAAGATTTTTTTCACACACTGCAGTCCTCCGCTTTCTATAATTTTCGAACTCTTTTATGATTTTGTCAACTTTTGCATAAATTTGCTGTGTGTACAGAAAATGGAAGAGGATCTTTTTTCAGAGCTTCAGCAGTTCTTGTGATATTTTATTCATACGGTCAGCTTGCTCTTTGAGTTTGTCGTGCAACCCAAAAAATCTACCAACGACGTCTCTGTTCAACGGCATTTTGCACTGAATCTCATTCATGTCCTTTCTCATTTCTGGTATGTTGGGATGGAAATGTAGTTGTCGAATTTCTCGTCTACATCTTTCCTGCCGACCCTACTGCTGATTTCAGTCGTTTAGCTTTATATGACGTACTTAAATCTGAGAATAGGTTAAATGCTATTAGAAACGAAAATTAAGAAAGCACTGCTCCAAAAAACTCTATTGTGTTTATTTCCTATACCACATAAATGAAATTATATTGGGTATTGGAGGATTTTACATGGTCGTGCCAAAAGAATACCAGAAATGTAATATATAAGCAATAGTTTATCAGACGCAACATCATTGAAGTTAATATTTTGAAACAAGTGGATAAATCATAACCCTAATGGAGATACTGACAACCTACATAACGCTCTGAGGAATGTAATTACTCCAATTGCATCTTTGTGATTGCTACAGGAGTAATAATTTGGGGGCTGAAGGTTATCTCAAGTTTCTCCATTTGATACTGGTTCTTTAAACACATTACGTAGGTTTTCATAGGTAAACTGACATCTATCTTCAGGTGTCTGCTAATTCTTATTTTTCAGCATTATCACAATGATTTTTGGAGTGTCAAACCTGTGACCATTTGTGCTGTCCTGCATTCAGCATAAACTGTTGTTTAAAACGATGGCATTTGCCCAATATTCTTCTCCAGAACCAAAATCAGTCACCAGCTCTACCTATGAATAAGCACATGTGATCATTATATTTCACCTTTCTATAAATATTTATTCCAATGTGTGTGCGTGAGTTGACTGATTCCCGATGTGACTCACAAGTGCTTTAGTCACAGCATAATACTTTTCAGTTAACATGTCAGATGTGCTACCAATGTAATCATTTGTGAGTCAATGGACGTTTCAAACACACATTAATTGTTTGCAGTTTTAACCTTCCACCAGGCGCGCCGTTTTTCGTAAGATGAGAGGGCGTGCGGCGTACTTTGTACTCATCTAAGGAATAGCAGTATTTATGTTACCAAGGTAAACCTGTATGAGCAAAATCACTGTCAAATGCTACGGTCGCAGGTTCGAATCCTGCCTCGGGCATGGATGTGTGTGATGTCCTTAGGTTAGTTAGGTTTAAGTAGTTCTAAGTTCTAGGGGACTGATGACCATAGATGTTAAGTCCCATAGTGCTCAGAGCCATTCACTGTCTAGTCTTATTTTAGCTAAACAAAGATAAAATAAACTTACATAATATGGGTGTGGCATTGTTTAATTAAATAATAAGGAAATAACCTTTCATTGTATCATTCTGTTGCTATCGATAGGTGTTGTTCCACAGCAACGACCCATTAGAAGCATTAAGCAGCGCAGTTGCATCATATCCCAGCCAACCCCTTATTCGATTAGTAATTACCTCGTAGACAACTGCCTTATTATGGAACCGTACTGCTAGCGATGCGATCTACCATGTTTACAAATTGGCCACAATCCCTTTGTCTCATGGCTTCTTGTTCTAGCGCGACAACCTGCTTTTATATTATTACCATGACACGTAATTATAACGAAAAATTTTTAACAGATTGTAGTTTATATACTGACAGAAAGGCGGCTCTGCGTTTAAACGGGGATTTACCAGCATTTTACGTAACGATGGAAAGAGCGTAGTGCGAACTCTAATGTTATTTAAATCATCAGAACTACGCCCTACAAGATTGGGTGGGTGATCTGAATGATCTGCAGAATGGCTGGCTGATCCTAAATGCTGCGCTATCCACTAGCAATATACGTATGAGTATTTAATTTTACTCTATGTTTCTTTATGATATGTTCCACATTTTAGAATAATTTACTATGATAAATTAAGAGCTTATATGTGTCTAATTATCTGTGTGTGTGTGCATTATTACACTCATCCAAATACTTTTATGTATGACAATGACTATGTCACTCCCGTTTTGCTACTTAGTGGTTAGCCAGCCAGACATACCTGAGAAACAAGGATTTTATATGTTTTCAACACATGTCTCCTCAAATAGTATTATAGGATACTGACAAGCTCGAAGCGAACGCCCTAACCAGTTTTACAAACAGGGTGTTAAACTTACACTTATGGAGCATACGCAGCAGGACTATAATATACCAAGGATAAAGCATGAAGTTAACGGGTAACGATCCAGCCGCAAATGAGTTGGAAGTCGCCAGCAACAGTAGTACCAAGTTTGTAAACAGTATTTAGTTTATTCATTTTCTGACGGGCTTCCCTAAAGAACTGAATAGTAACTGGGTCAAGTAACGTTTCTTAACTTCTGTCTAAGAGTATGCGTCCTAGAAACACTTAGTGTGGCGTGAGATGACTTCAGGGCCGGCTCCAGGTATTTTGCCGCCCCGTGCGAAAATTTGAATCCCCGCCCTCTCTCATGACCGCTCCATCTACCTCCCTCTCCTTGCAAACTTTTTCGACAATGTCATTTGTCCATGACTCCTTATTTTCGCATATCACACCTACTCACACGTGTCAGACGCGAATACGTCATTCAGACAGGAGACAGGTGTGAGGCACCAGTCGACGAAACAGTGGAACGTTTACAGCATAATCCATTCCGAGTTATAGCTCTAAAATTAAGTTGTCACTCGCAGAATATATAACTAAATTCTATTCACTTCTTCTCATTCCCTGAACAGAGGAGGATGTGCAATGCGGGGCGAGAAGCACCACGACCTGGGCAGTGAGAGTGACAAGCGGGGAGCAGAGTTCTCGAAGTGCTTCCAACGCTCACGGTTTGCGCATCGTACCGATTGCTTGCTGCGGTGTAGATGACTCGCGGAAAAGACATGTTTCTCGAAAACTCACATCCACATAGACATTTATCTTAAAATGCGATTCATATTCTTAGCACACCACAATAACAAAGAAACAAATGCGCACCTGTTCACTGCAGACAGAACGAATGTTCACTGCAGAGCAGAACAGTGGTAGATCGCATCCGTTGGCAGAAGTGGCAAAACGCGATAGTTAGAAAAATTTGGGAAAAATGTTATGAATTTAAATAATGAATAAAGAAAATTAACGGTTGCCAGCTAACTATGTGAGCAAAATTATTGTTTCTCCAATTACTGATTCGTATTTCTAGTAACAATGTTAAGAATACTTGGTTTGCTATCAGACGAAACCAGCACTTTATTGTGAAATATTACGTTGGGATATTTCATATAGACATATCACACTTACAAAATACATTTCATTTAAATCATAAAGCATGGAAGCAAATAGTAATAAACAGAGAACAACAAAATTTCATTAGCTGTGAATGGTTGCGTAAAACGTAAAAATCGTTACGTCACTCATTGCAGTGCTTACTGTCGTTGGCCCTGCGCAAAAGGCTTTTGTACTTATTCATTACCAAATGCTGTCATTTAAATTGGAAAACGTAGTGATTAGAGCCTTATTCAGTAATCACTTTCATGCAATTCACAGTTACGTAATCAGCAAAGCCACTTTTCAATTGCAAAGGTATGTCAAAATTCGAGAAATCATTTTACTGACTTGTTGATCTCAAATAACTTCAGCTTTCGCTATTATTCATTACAGTTACTGATAATCACTTTGTACAGTTACTCTCATATTTACTCATGACTTAAGAAAGTCTTATGATTGGTAGCACCTGCGGAAAATTAATATTTATTTATCACCGAAAAAAAAAAATCCGAAAATATCTTTTATTGTACTGCCGGCGCGCTCGCAGTCCCAGCGATAACGCGATGGCAACTTCTCTTTACCCATTGACAACAACGTACAACGTTGACTGAGCCAGCATGTCTACATATAGCTAGTTTCCGTTTAATACTCATTCAGTCTTAGAACGGAAAAACGGTATAATATTTCAACATTTCGTGAGAATTTACAATGTTTGTTTCGCAGAAAAAACACATCGTAATAGCAAAAGCTAGAGGAAAGCATCAGTAATCCCCATAGGTTACACCTCAACCACGTTTTATGAATCGAAACAAGCAGTTCTGAAAACATTTCCGTGAAAAGTAAGAGTTCATTTATAGCTGAAGTGGTTGGAAGGCAACGCAACTCAGTGGGAAATAAACAGTTCATGCAGTGCACATTAGTTGTTTCAGCTCCAAAATGCGGTTTCATACTTTTTTCCGTTTGATCTTGATGTTAAATCTATTACGACTCCAGCACCTGGAAGGAAAGTGAAATGAGGGATAACTTAAAAGAAGTTACAGAAAAAGTAGTGAAATTTAGTCCAGTGGAATGTGTCAAAAAGAAAAGCATTTTAATTGTTGCAATTGCGTCGTATGATGACATGTTTGCAGACCGTGGGTGTTATTTGAAAACAAATGTTGATAGTGTTGAGACAGCAACCAGCCACAAACTTATTTTAAGTTCCTTTATCAAACAGGTACCATTACCAGTTTCGACTCACTACAATTCATCGTCAGACGGATTTCATGCTTTCATTAGGTGGTGCGTTTTTTATTGATTAGTTGTCCTAAAATATAAGTAATACATAATTATAAGCACGCCACATATATGGTTACGTTAAAGATTTGCATCGGGGTATGACTCAATCGAAATGTCAGTCTGGAGTATTTGATTTCATAGTTTTCGTCCAACAAATGATGTTCGTAGTTTTCACCACCTTATTATCTTGCACAACTAAATTTGTATCATTGAGCACTTTAGATTTGTCAATGAATACATTTCCACCGCATTCTTATCGTTGCCCACGTAAATGTGTTACACTGAGCGCTTTAGATTTGTCACAGAATACATTTCTAACATGAATCACGTATTTTGATAGATACAAAGTGTTTACAAGTACATGGGTGCCAAAGGTGCTATGATGTATCGTAACATTACAAAAATGTCCCATGTCTAGAAGAGGATCATATATTCACTTCTGCAACTGAAACGCATTTAACACTACTACAGAGAGACGTGGATTTAGTGAATTTTATTGCGAATACTGTTATGACATAAAGATGTTCCATGTCATAGATTTTTTTATAGGGATAATACAGTACATTATTCATTTACATTTATCATCATGAGAATTGTAGTAACATAAATTTGTTACTTCATCTGCAGATTGGTGTAGGAATATTATTTGGTTTGGAGGGAGCAAAATAATTTTTGTAAGTTTTTCTGGAAAGGGGTGTTAGCTAACTCAATTTGTTCATTAAGGATGTAGTCTGGGGTGCAGTTTTCGTGTGCGTGTATTTCTATTTCTTCTAATATATTCATAGTGGCTCCTTTTACTGCTAGAAGTAAAATTTTTAAGATGGTCTTAGTGTTTCTCACTGGATGGTTTTCTTCAGCAACATGGGCTGCAAATGCAGATTTGAACAAGTTGCCAAGCCTTAAAGCATCAATGTGTTCTTCGTATCCTACTTCAAAACCTCTGCCTGTCTGTCCTTTGTAGAATTTTGGACATGCATCACATTTCAGCTTGTGTATTCGTGATTTACTGTAGGCAGCTTTGGAGGGATTTACATAATGCATTACCTTTCTTGTGTTTTTTTTATGAAAAAACTGAGTCTGATATTTTTCTTTTTAAAGAAACTTGCTATTTGGTATGATAGTGGGTCTACGTATGGAAGAGCAGCATATTTAAGTTTGGCATCTGTGGAACACTGATTTATTTTGCAGTGCATGTTGCGTGGATATCTTTTAAGTAGATCCATGGTTTTTGTTTGCTTTTTTGTGGAGTTTCTTTATTATTATTGGATGAAAGCCATTATTATGAGCAACTGTTTTAATTATATTTATTTCATTTTGTTGGTCTGTGTCATTCGTTGTTACTGTTATAATTCGGTGTAACATGACTCCCAGATATGCCATTTTTTGATGGCGTAGTGGGAAGATGAGTTGCCTATGTTGACATCTGTGGTGGTAGGTTTTCTGTAAATACTAAATTGATGTTTATGGTTACTATTACAGATCTTCAGATCAAGAAAGTTAATGCTTTTATTAGTTTCATCTTCAACGGCGAATTTTTGTTCTATATGGTTAATGTAAACATAACCAATATCCCAGCTAAGCTACTTCCCATTGCCAAACCGTCATGTTGCTGGTACAGCTTGTTGTTGAAGCTAATGTAATTATGCTCTAGAATAAGAGTAAATATTTCTATGAGCTCATAGATCTCAGCAATACTAATTTTCTTATATTTAAGCAGATTCTTTTCTATAATGTTAATAGTTGCTTTGACAGGGATGTTCGTGTATAGGTAGATTACGTCTAGTGATGCTAATTAAGCTGTTGGTGGGATGTGGATGTCTTTAATTAAGCTTATGAGTTCATGTGTGTTATGTACGGTGTAGTTATTTTCAAATGTATAGTATTAGGTAATGGGGCCTTTTAGTCTACGACTTATGATGAACGCAGGGTTGTTTTTGAGTTAACAATGGGACGAATGGGACAGTTATCTTTAAAAACCTTTGGCTGTGCACGTTGTTTTGATGCTGAAGGTTTCATTGTTATACAGTTACGTACTTCATATTTATTTAGTAAAATGTTACAATTTTGTAGTAGCTTACGGGTTTTAGTTTGGAATTGTATTGTAGCATCTGACTTTATTTCAGTAATACTGTTGCTATTGAAAATTTGTAATATTTTCTCTATGTATTCTCTTTCATGCATTACGATTAATGTATTTCCTTTGTTGGCCTTTACTATAATGGTTTACTTTCAGATAGTTTGCTGTTAATATTTTACAAATCTTCGACTTCATTGCTTAGGTGGGTATTATTTTTTTTAGTTGTTTCATCATCAGTTTATTTGCCTTGTATGCGAGTGCATTTTTCTCACATTTGTCTAGTTTTGCTGTGTCACATGCAAGTAAATTAGTGTTGACTTATTCCACTTGGAATTGTTCATAGACTTTAAGGTTTCTATTTTCTTTTTGTGTTTGAATAAGATAATCTTTTTTGCTTTATCTACTTTATCGTCTATATGCTGTAGGATGTGTGAGAATTGAAAGGGTGAGAGACTGTGTCCTAACTGCAGATGCCCGTTGTACATGACATTGTTTAAGTTTTCTTTTTTCTTGTATTGCATTTTTATGTCTGGTTTTAGATAAATATAGTTCACATTTTTGCTTATCTAACCTGGTAGCTTTAGTTTTGCGGTTAACATTGACTTCGACATATTTCGGAACTATATAAAGTGGCACACACTCTTGCTGTATCTACATCTACACACGTACTCCGCTAGCCACCAAGGGGTATGTGGCGGAGGGCAGAAATCGCGCCAAAGTCATATTTCCCCCTGTCTGTTACACTCGCGGATCGCACGAGGGATAAACGACCGTCTGAACGCCTCAGTACGAGCTCTAATCTCCCTTATCTTTGAATGCTGATCGTTGCGCGATTTGAAAGTTGGTGGTAGTAATATATGCTGTACATCGTCGGTGAAGATCGGATCTCGGAATTTAGCGTGCAGCCCCTTCCGCTTAGCGCGCCATCTATCTGGAAGTGTGTCCCACTTGAAACTTTCTATGAGATTTTTAATGCTCTCGCGATGGCTAAATGTACCAGTCACGAATCTTGCCGCTTTTGTTTCGACCTTCTCAATCTCTCGAATCAGACCGAACTGGTAAGGGTCCCATACAGACGAACTGGACTAGACTAAGACTCGACGAACTAACGTATTTTTAGGCTATTTCCTTTGTTGAAGGACTGCATCGCTTTAGGATTCTACCAATAAACCGCAATCTAGAGTACGCCTTATCCGTTACTTGTGTAATCTGATCATTCCATTTGAGTTCATTTCAAATAGTCATACCCAGATACTTGGCGGATGTTACCGCTTCCAAAGACTAGGCATTTATTTTGTACTCGTACGTTAATGGGTATTTTCGCCTTGTTATACGCAGTAGGCTACACTTACTATTATTGAGAGGTAACTTCCAGTCATTACACCACGCATTTATTTTAGCTAAATCCTCATTGATTTGTTTACAACTTTCGTGTGATACTACTTTCCTGTAGACTACAGCATCATCGGCAAACAGTCTAATGTCGCTGTCAATATGATCAATAGATCGTTTATGTAAATCGTAAAAAGCAGCGGACCTATTACACTGCCCTGGGGCACACCTAGATTCACGTCTGTTTCTGTTGACGTCACTCCGTTCAGGACGGCATACTAATCCCTGTCTGTTAGAAAACTATCTATCCAACCGCATATGTCATCGGATAGGCCGTAAGCGCTCACTTTTTGGAGCAAGCAACAGGGCGGAACTGAGTGGAACGCCTTTCGAAAGTGGAGAAATATGGCATCAACCTGGGAGCCGGCGTCTAGAGCCTGTTGTATATCATGCACAAAGAGTGCCAGCTGTGTCTCGCATGACCGCTGCTTTCTAAAACCGTGCTAGTTTCTCAGCGTCTGGAAAGGTCATTATTTCTGAACACAAAATATGTTCCATGCTACTACAACAAATAGATGTCAGTCAAATTGGCCGATAATTATGTGCCTCCGATTTTCTACCATTTTTATAGATTGCTATGACCTGGGCCCTCTTCCAGTCCCGTGGAACTTTCCACTTTTCCAGTGATCTCTGATAGATGATGGATAAGAATGGTGCTATATTTCTGGCATAGTCAACATAAAATCTTACGGGGATACCGTCTGGGCCAGATGCCTTCCTGGCGCCTAAGGATCATGACTGTTTTACAATCCCAGATGCCTAAACACTATGTCAGCCTTCCTTGCGTTTGTTAGATAATTGAAAGGGGGAATGGTGCTGCAGTCCTCTACCGTAAACGAGTTTTTGAAAGCTAGGTTTAGAATTTCAGCCTTCTGTTTATCATCATCAGTTACATTGCCCATACTGTCAGCAAGAGGAGGTATTGAATTATTTGTAGGGTTCATAGATTTTACGTACGACCAAAATTTTTTGGGGTTATTTTTCGAATCTGCTGATAAAATATTGCTTTTAAATTCGTTAAAAGAATCTCTCATTGACCTTTTGACAGCTCTCATAATTTCGCAACAATTTCTGTTTATCAGCGGGGCAGTGACTACGTTTAAAACGACAGTCCAAAATTCTCTGCTTTCTCGGCAACTTCCTAATATGTTTGTTGTACCAAGGTGGATCCTTTCCCTCCTTTATTCTTGCTAGGCACATACTTCTGTAGTACATGGTGGACAATACCTTTAAATTCTGACCAAAGATGCTCAATATCTTTGTTCCCCGCGGTGAATGCTTGGAGCTGACTATGAAGATATTCGTTTATGACACTTTTATTTAGTTTCCCTAACAAAGAAAACTCTGTTTTTTTTTGTGCAGCTTCCACTGACATAGAAGCCACAACGACATTATGGCCGCTAATACCTTCTTCTAGATTAACTTCCTCAAAAACATCAGGTCTGTTTGTCGCCAAGATATCTAATATGTTCCCATCTCGAGTTGGTTTTACAACAAATTGCTCAAGGCTCTATGTTGAGAGCGCTCCTAGAATAACTTCACACGAGTCTGTGCTTCTGCCTCCTGTGATAAACGTGCTATTTTCCCAGTCAGTGGATGGTTGATTAAAGTGTACACCTATAATTAATGGATAATTTGGATATTTATTTCCTATGTACTCAAAACTTTCCCTGAAACGTCTTGCGCATGCTGGTGGTCTATAAAAACATCCTAATACAATGGTTAATCCTTGTCTCATTGACAACTTTTTCCAGACTATTTCACAGTCCGACACAGTATCGATCTCAACTGCCTTTAAACAGCTTTTAACTGCAATGAACACACCACATCCCATAGCATCAGTCCTATCCTTCCCAAAAATTGTCCAATCCGAGTTAAAAATTTCGCTGCTATTTATGTCTGGTTTCAGCCAGATTTCGGTACCTAATACAATATTGGCATTGCTACTGTTTATTTCGTAGAGTAACTCGGGGATCTTTTTACAGACACTTCGACAATTTACTGACATGAGATTTAGCATATTTAAACCCTTTGGACCTGTTTAGGCGAACTAACAATTTTTACAGTTGGCACGACAACATCAGTGCCATGAACTGGTAATTCCTCGGAACAACGGTTTGTTTCCCGTAGGAATTTAATATTAAGAGACGTTTCCATCAGGTTAATTATAGGTTTTCTGAGAGTTTGTATATCTCTCATTACCTGGCGGGGCAAGCTTAATGCAATTTTGTTATATGATGACATGGTTGGAGACTGTGGCTGTTATTTGAAAACAAATGTTGATGGTGTTGTTGTCAAAGCAACTATTAACATTATAGAATAGAATCTGCTTAAATATAAGAAAATTAGTATTGCTGAGATCTATGAACTAGAGCACAAACTTATTTTACGTTCCTTTATACGAAAGGTACCATTACCGGTTTCGAATCATTACAATTCATAGTCATACTGTTTTCATACTTACATTCGATCATGTGGTGCGTTTTTATTCATTATTTGTCCAAAACTGCTTGCAAAACCAAAGGTTTATAAAGAAAAGTGTCCCATTCGCCCTAATGTTAACTCAAGAAACAGCACTGCATGCATTATAAGCCATAAACTAAAAGACCTCATTACCACATACTACACATTTGAAAATAACTACACCATACATAACACACATGAACTCATAAGCTTAGTTAAAGACATCCACATCCGACCAACAGCTAAATTAGCATCACTAAAAGGAATCTACCTATACATGAACATCCCTGTCAAAGCAACTATTAACAATATAGAAAAGAATCTGCTTAAATATAAGAAAATTAGTATTGCTGACATCTATGAACTAGAGCATAATTACTTTAGCTTCAACAACAAGCTGTACCAGCAACATGATGGTTTGGCAATGGGAAGTACCTTAGCTGGGATATTAGTGATATTTACATGAACCATATAGAACAAAAATTCTTCTCAACCAACCAGCACGTCTCAAAAAAAAAAAAAAAAAAAAAAAAAAAAAAAACTACTACAGAAGATATGTTGACGATACAATCTTCCTTTTTGTTGGTACAAACAGTGAACTTGATACATTAGCAGCAGATAAGAGCAAAATACACAAAAATATTAAATTCACCATTGAAAATGAAACTAACAGAAACATTAACGTTCTTGGTCTCAAGATTTGTAATAGTAATCATAAACACCAATTCAGTATTTACAGAAAACCTACCACCACAGATGTCAGTTTTGACAACACATCTTGCCAACCCCGCCAACAAAAAATGTCATATCTCTGAGCCATGGTACACTGAATTAAAAAAGTAACAATGAATGAGACAGACTAACAAAATGAAATCCATATAGTTAAAGGAGTTGCTTATAATAATGAATATAGTCCAATAATAATAGAAAGACTCCACAACAAAATGAAAACAAAAATCATGGGTCCTCTTAATAGCTATCCATACAACATGCACGCCAAAGCAAGTCAGTATACCACAGAAGTCAAACCTAAATAGACCGCTTTCCCATACATATGTCTACTGTCATACCAATTAGCAAACTTATTTAAAAAGAAAAATATGACAATCAGATTTTTCACAAATAGTAAATCAGAACAAAAAGTAATCCATCATGTAAATAACTCCAAAAGTCCCTACAGGAAATGAGGAATATACAAGCTCAAATGTGATACATGCCCAAAATTCTACAATGGACAGGTATGCAGAAGCTTTGAAGTTAGGCCCAAAGAACACATTGATGCTTTAAGGCTTGGCAACCTGAACTAATTGGCATTTGCAGCCCATATTGTTGAAGAAAACCATTTATTGAGAAACACAGAGAAGAACTTAAAAATTTTGCATCTAGGAGAAAAAGGAGCCTATATGAAAATATTAGAAGCAGTAGAAATAGACACACATAAAAACAACACCCCAGACTATGTCCTTAAAGAACAAACTGAGTTAGCTAACACCCCTTTCCTGAAAAATTTACAAAAATTATTTTACTCCCTGCAAAGCAAATAATATTCCTACACCTATCTGCAGATCAAGTAGCAAATTTATATGTTACTACAATTCTCATGGCAGAAAACGTAAATGAAAAATGTACTGTCTTATCCATAAAAAAATTCTTTGACATGGACCATCTTTATAATGTAACAGTATACGCTCCAAACTTCGCAAAATCAATGTCTCTCTGTACTAGCGTAAAAGGCATTTCAGTTGCATAAGTGAATATATGATCCTTTTACGGACGTGGGACATCTTTATAATGTTACAATATAACATAGCGTCTTTGACATTCATGTACTTGGTAACACTTTGTATCCCTCAAATCATGTGAATAATGCTAGAAATGTGTTGTGTGACAAATCTAAAGTGCTCAATGATTCTAATTTATGTGTGCAATGGTAAGAATGTGGTGGAAACTACGAACATTATTTGTTGGATAAAAACCATGAAAACAAACACTCCAGACCGACATTTCACGTGAGTCACATCCCAATGCAAATCTGTAACGCAACCATCTGTGTGGCGTGCTTGTAATTACGTATTATTTATATTTTAGGACTGCTAATCAATAAAAAACGTACCACATGTTGTAATGAAGGCATTAGAGCCGTCTGACAATGAATTGTAATAATTCGAAACCGGTAATGGTACCTATTGAATAAAGGAACTTAAAATAAATTTGTGGCTGGTTGCTGTCTCAATATCATCAACATTTTAATTGGCATTAATAGCAGATCCAAAGAAGAAAGAAAAGGACTTGTCGGAGGAGCATGCCATGCACCCATGATGTGATGTCTGGGTTAAAAAGACTATGGCATATAACCAGCAGTTCATAATATACTTATTCTTGCTTTATTTGCCACAGAGTGTGTTCCTTGGTGATAGATAATTATCTTTGCTTCATAGGAACTATTAGGCGATCGTAAGCTTACGCTTATTTTTATTCCTTTATTATCAAGTACTTAGGTTCTGTAGGGGCTTTCAAGCTATCGTAGGAACATTTCAAATGTTTTGCAGGTTCATGGTAGAAATTTGGATGGTAGCACTACCATTAGCAAGCTTTGGTATATTGAAAGTTGCACCGAAGGTGATGAGCTACAGCGCTTGATTTGTTCAAAAAAATGGTTCAAATGGCTCTGAGCACTGTGGGACTTAACATCTATGGTCATCAGTCCCCTAGAACTTAGACCTACTTAAACCTAACTAACGTAAGGACATCACACACATCCATGCCCGAGGCGGGATTCGAACCTGCGACCGTAGAGTAAGACACTAGATTATGTGAATGAATTGTGTTTACAACCCATTCTCACACTTGTTCGTTTATGAGAAGTTTCATCGTCTTGTTTAAGTCAACCCTTTTGGGCCATGTTAAATATTAGAACCCTACCGCCATCAAAACCCTGTCACATGGTTTGTCCCCCTTAGAGCCGGCCCTGGCTGACTTCTTAATATACACTCCTGGAAATTGAAATAAGAACACCGTGAATTCATTGTCCCAGGAAGGGGAAACTTTATTGACACATTCCTGGGGTCAGATACATCACATGATCACACTGACAGAACCACAGGCACATAGACACAGGCAACAGAGCATGCACAATATCGGCATTAGTACAGTGTATATCCACCTTTCGCAGGCTGCTATTCTCCCATGGAGGCGATCGTAGAGATGCTGGATGTAGTCCTGTGGAACGGCTTGCCATGCCATTTCCACCTGGCGCCTCAGTTGGACCAGCGTTCGTGCTGGACGTGCAGACCGCGTGAGACGACGCTTCATCCAGTCCCAAACATGCTCAATGGGGGACAGATCCGGAGATCTTGCTGGCCAGGGTAGTTGACTTACACCTTCTAGAGCACGTTGGGTGGCACGGGATACATGAGGACGTGCATTGTCCTGTTGGAACAGCAAGTTCCCTTGCCGGTCTAGGAATGGTAGAACGATGGGTTCGATGACGGTTTGGATGTACCGTGCACTATTCAGTGTCCCCTCGACGATCACCAGTGGTGTACGGCCAGTGTAGGAGATCGCTCCCCACACCATGATGCCGGGTGTTGGCCCTGTGTGCCTCGGTCGTATGCAGTCCTGATTGTGGCGCTCACCTGCACGGCGCCAAACACGCATACGACCATCATTGGCCCCAAGGCAGAAGCGACTCTCATCGCTGAAGACGACACGTCTCCATTCGTCCCTCCATTCACGTCTGTCGCGACACCACTGGAGGCGGGCTGCACGATGTTGGGGCGTGAGCGGAAGACGGCCTAACGGTGTGCGGGACCGTAGCCCAGCTTCATGGAGACGGTTGCGAATGATCCTCGCCGATACCCCAGGAGCAGCAGTGTCCCTAATTTGCTGGGAAGTGACGGTGCGGTCCCCTACGGCACTGCGTAGGATCCTACGGTCTTGGCGTGCATCCGTGCGTCGCTGCGGTCCGGTCCCAGGTCGACGGGCACGTGCACCTTCCGCCGACCACTGGCGACAACATCGATGTACTGTGGAGACCTCACGCCCCACGTGTTGAGCAATTCGGCGGTACGTCCACCCGGCCTCCCGCATGCCCACTATACGCCCTCGCTCAAAGTCCGTCAACTGCACATACGGTTCACGTCCACGCTGTCGCGACATGCTACCAGTGTTAAAGACTGCGATGGAGCTCCGTATGCCACGGCAAACTGGCTGACACTGACGGCGGCGGTGCACAAATGCTGCGCAGCTAGCGCCATTCGACGGCCAACACCGCGGTTTCTGGTGTGTCCGCTGTGCCGTGCGTGTGATCATTGCTTGTACAGCCCTCTCGCAGTGTCCGGAGCAAGTATGGTGGGTCTGACACACCGGTGTCAATGTGTTCTTTTTTCCATTTCCAGGAGTGTAGTTTCGCGCCACCAAAACCTCTTCCGTACACTGGTTCACATGGAACTTCCGACTGTGGCCAATAACAAGCAAAAGTACTGTATATATATTGCGTTCAGTGTAGTCCTTTTCTCTCGTGCTCATATTTCTGCAGAATACAAAAATCAACTAAAGTCGATCAAGAGAGAAAAGGCGACTGGCTGTGATGACCAATATTCAAGAAGTGTCCCCGACAGATACACAACTACATGCCATAGAGCTGACGCCCACAAGTTGTAGGCTATTGGAACACATATTGTGATCACGTGTTGTCGTTTGAGGTAACAGAAAAGTTACTCTGCAGCAATAAACATAAATACCGCCAGCAACGATCATGTCAAAATCAGGTTGCTCTGTACGTCCAAACAACCAATTAGGTCACAGATACCGTAGCTCAAATTTAAATTTGTGGTAGGCTTCCATGGGTCCAAACTGCTGAGGTTATCGGTCCCTAGACTTACACACTACTTAACCTAATTTAAACTAACTTACGCTAAGGACAACACACACACCTATGCCCGAGGGAGGATTCGAACCTCCGACGGGGAAAGCCGCATGTACCGTAACAAGACGCCTCATTCCGCGCGGCTACCCCGTGCGGCTCTGTACAACAGATTGATGCCATGTTCCTCCACATTCGGAAGTAGTTTGGCACGGTTCTTACTGTTTCTTAATGAACAAACTACGAACGTATGGGGCATCAGACCAGCATTGTTGCTAGAATTCCTAGTAAATAGAACGCAGCATGTCATAGTTAATGGAGTAAAATCGTCAGACGTGAAAGTATCTTTTGGCAGGCGAAAAACCAGTGTTGCAATACCATTACTGTTCAACGTATACTGGGTGCCATACTAAGAGTCGTCTGGCAAATTTTTTTTGTTGTTTCGGCAGATATCTGCAACTTTGTTTTTGTATTGCGTAGCTGGAGTCTACCCGACAAATTTCTACTGGTAAGGTCTTTCGTGCGAAGCCCAGAGGCAACAGAAAGCCTCGGTTTTTTCCCATTACAAACGAAATTATCTACGATAAGTGTTCCAAAATTAGTCTAGCCCGATTTTTGGGTTATCAATATGTATCAACAAGGACAATAATATTTGAAGATTAAACATCATTCCTGCAGCGAGTTTGTAGCGCTGCATGCTTGGCCATAGCAGTCACTGCGGGCGATGTCGGTGCTGTCGCAAAGTACTGATTATTCTTAGAGCTTTGCTACCTCTGTTAATATATATCAATAAAACGTGTATCGCAATAGACTAATCTAAGAATGCTCTAGCGAATGGGCACGTAAAACTCTGCTTTAAAAATCATTTTGTTTCCAACTGGAGACAAACAGACGTTCACCGTCGAATTTGAGCTTGTGTGAAAGAGTTGATGAGCATTATTTCTTTGAGCTGACTCCAGCTGTAGAACTCAAAAAATAAAATGAATGTATCTGCTGCAACACCAGAGAAATTGCGACTGACGACTCATAGGAGAGAGACCCTGTATACCTGATATCTCTGTTTAGAGTAGTTGTGCATGTTTCCAGTGATTTCTCGGAAGAAATTTTCAATTTCGGTTTTGCGATGCGTAGGTGCAGTCACCCAAAACAGATGCTGCTCATCTCGCCTTTCATGAGACGCTTATTGTCGACGGAAAATATCGGTTTGTTTCTGATTACTAACAAAATGATTTTTAAAGCAAAATTTTCATGACTGTTAGATAGTGATCCAAAATTAGTCAGCAGCGATATTAGTTTATCAGTATGAATCAACTTCTCCTCCTTTTTAATTGTCGCTTTGGTTTGGGGGACCATATGCATTCTGTACATTCTTTCACAAATCACTTATGTTCCTGGCTTCCGTGGTCCACGTTCCTTTTCTGGGCCCTATAGCTTCTGTATCGTCTTCATATCATACTTACATCCAGAATGCTACTCGCGGTAGGTGTCCTTCCTACATTAATCTTCTTTTCTTCATCCTCCAGCCAGTATCACCTTGAGAGTAGCGGTTTAACACGAATTTTTTTTTTTTTTTTAATATCCTCCATTCTATTGACTCGGTGCTTCTCTTGGGACCAAATATTTTTCTTATATGCTTATCTCGAGAACCATCAGTTTTTGTTCACTTGTTTTCCTTAATGTACATATATCAGACCCACATACAGCTACCGAAGGAAGTATACTCTGGTATAGCCTGATTTTAAAAATATTCCAAACTGCTCTACTGCACAGCACGTCCTGTAGACGAAAATATGCTGCGTAGAGTTAGCATTTAGCGCGGGCAGGACGTTGCTAAGTTGCTGTTGGAGTACTACTTACTCTGCCCGGCCGGCTAACCGCGCGTTCTAACGCGCTGCTTCCCGAGCGCGAAGGCGGATTGGTGTCGAGGTCCGGCGTTCCGGCCAGGCTGTGGATGGTTTTTAAGGCGGTTTTCCATCTGCCTCGGCGAATGCAGGCTGGTTCCCCACATTCCACGTCACTTGCACTATGTCTGGGATTGCTGCGCGAACACTGCCTCCTCGTACGTGTACACCATAGATACTATAGCAGGCAAACATTTGGGGCTACACTCGTCTGGTATGAGACGTTCCGGGGAGGGGGGAGAGGGGCGGGGGTAGGGGGGAGTGGGGGAGAGGTTTCGCTTCAATGGGAACCAAAGCGCACAATAACCCTGGGTTCGGTGTAGGGCGGCGGTGCGAAGAAAGGACTGCTGTAGCCTGTTGTGGGGTAGTGTACCACTGAGGGCAATGGTGGGGGCGAACCCTGTCCGTCGTATCTAGGTCTCCGGTTCAGTACACAATACACACTGCAGACTTTTCGTGTTTTAATACTTACCGATAAAACGAATATCGAACTACACCCGTGATAGTCAACATTTTCTGGTTACCACCCACTTTCGTATATCTGTCAGCAGTAAAATTTTCTAACAGCCCAACAGTCCCACAGTAATGGCGCTCCGTGAAATAGGAAGTAATTTTACTGTATAAAATTTATAAAAAGCAAAATTGCAGCTAGTTAAACCATATAATAATAATTACTTACCAGAAATTGTATGTCAAAATTCTTGAAAACCTAATGAATATACTGTTAGAATTCCTAACGCTTACTCCAGCCTTGAAAGGTGGAACGCCCATTGTGATTGGTAGCGATCAGATTGCCTACAAGCACACTAAATTAGTTTGTGAGCGCTCTATCGCATGGTCACGTAAACTTCCCCTTTAAAAATAATTTTGTTCGCAAATGGAAAGAAAACGCTCTTATATTCGACACAGAGCGTCACATGAAACATGTGATGAACAGTATTTCTTTGGAATGACTCAAGCTATTCGTTACAGAAACTAAATTGAAAATATCCCCACAAAGGGCAGTGAAAATGCGCCTGAGACCTTTAGTCGGGACATCCTGTATAAATGACCAAGTATTTTACATCGTAAGGTAACAGAGAGGTCGTAACTATTAGAATTTCTAGCGAAGAGCAGGAAGACCGGCAGAGGATGGATACTTTGTTCAGAGATTGGGAGATGAGACTCAACATAAACAAATGCAACGTTCTGTTCATACGTTTCTCGCTAGGTATGTGCGCTAGAGTTTCTACATAAGACCCAGGAGAAATGTTCTGAATTAACGTCTGTTAAATGAATAGTTTGTCTGGAGTGTACTTCATAACTGACATTCTGAGGGATGGATTTTGCTTAAGGCGTACCTAAATATGATTTAACGCATGCCATCATGTTCTGGTAACAGTGTGTGAAATTTTTGATGTATAGTTGCATATTGTAAGCCTTATTGCTCACCAGTTAAATTTTTAGGACACAAATTTTCATCCTTGCCCATTGATTTAATCAGTGCCCACTCGCAACCAATGTCTGTAACTCCTTTTGTCTGGATCAAAGTGATGCTTATTTTTTCGGAAATGTCCGAAGGAACACACACACACACACACATACACACACACACACACACACACACACATATATATATATATATATATATATATATATATATATATATATATAGATAGATATGGTTTCTTTGTTTATTTTTGTGCGTTTGTGTGTCTGGCAGCAAAATTGTTATTACTCATTTCCAGTGAAACGTTGTGATGTCCTTCAACCACACCCATGACGGAAACTTTTTCTACAGGCACTATGTAACTTTCGCGCGCAAACACATTATAATAAAACCCACGCGCTCCACTTCCTTCCATTTACAGGGCTACTACTTCCTGTGGCTCCTTTTAAATAGAGATTTCTTAATTGCAATTATAATGTTTCTACTTAAGTTCATTTAGCTACTTGTCGACTCTCAAGTATGAATCTTTTGAGCATCGCGCAATGTGTTAATGTTAAACAAATCAAACACTTCCTAACTCTTTTTCTTATTAATTGATGGATGTCTTTTATTTTGTTAAATTACTGCCGCATGGAGTTAAGCCTAATCAAAGAACAATGTACAATGCTTTATAAACGACGACCTCTACAAAACATGCAATTACGAAGTTCATCGTTAACTTTTATATGAGGGATTCGCTCGTGACCTTAACTGTTAAGATACGTCTAGAGGAGGAATCGTATGACACGTGCGCTAACAAATAGGCAAACTCATATAATGGGAAAACTTTATAACGATAGAAGTTATTGGTTCGTTATGGCGCTTAGAACGTAATATAAATGTCGGGAAGTAAGTGAATTATCGACAATTGAAGACGAGGCTTGCAAATTCTGCGGGGAGATGAAAAGACAGTTCCGTGCTTACTCCCCCAAATAAGTGAAATAACAGGGACACAGCAGCACGGTTTAAGCTGAGTGATTAACGGCGGTGACACGTGGTAGCCCGCGTGAAACGAGTGATTTGATTTATTGTTAGAGGGTGGCGTGACCATACATTTGCAACGTTTTGAACTGGTGTATTTCCAGACCCAGCTCACACTTTTCCTGTTAGTTAAATAGGCTTCAATTAATAAATATCGCATTATATCGTAATAATGTGGACCGACTTAGTATGGTACAATTTATTTAGATATGTAAGTGCACGCTCACCACACAGTCACGAATATATATAATATTATTGACATCTTAAATTGTTTCATTGTGGAAGATCGCAATATTGTTGTCCGTTTCAATATTCACAGGAATTCCCAAAGGGCACATACTGTGCTAAGTGTTCGCGGAACAAGAAGTCAGCTGAAATTGCTCAGCAGTGGAAAGGCACCTGGATCGATTAAGACACGTGTGTGATTCTACAATCGGAGAAGTTGCTCCCCTTCTAGTAGCCGTTTATCATAAGTCGCTGGAGTAATGAATGGTACTAAATGATTGGAAGAAATGCAGATCCTTTTTCGTTTTCGAGAAGAATCTTGGGATAGGTGCACATAATTATAGGTCTTCATGACTGACGTTAATCTGTTACAGAATTATAGAAAATGTTGATGCTTACGGATTATGACTTTTTGGAGAACCAAAATCTTCTCTATAAAAATCAAGATAGATTACGTAAACAGGAACCCTGTGAAACTCAACTCGTTCTGTTCATCCATGCGAGCTTGAGCATAGTAGATAACGGTGCACAGGTTTCTTGACTTCTGGAAGGAATTCGATACAGTTCTGTAAAGCCTTTTACTGAACAAAATACTTGATAATCGAGTATGGGACCAGATTTTAGGTAAAATCTGGGACTTGCTACCCAGCACATTGGTCTTAACGAAACAAAACCCACACATGTAAAGGTGATAGGTTTGTTTATAAATATCTCACCTGCTACCAGTCACGATTTTATTTATTTTACTTTTCGCACGACGCGTTTTGGGAAATGATTCCCATTTCCAAGTGGGTTTTTTGTGTTTGTTATGCCATTTCTATGTGATGTTGTCGTTGTGTGAGAGTCTGCTTCATTTCGTTGACTTTACTGAAATATATAAGAAAACACGTCATTTTTAGTTGTTGTCGATTTTTTTCTGAATCATCATCATCACCATACAATCCAAACGTATCACCCCATTATACTCACCTCCATTACACTTACCTACACTCAAGAAACGTATGCTGCACACAACTCTCTTATATCCGCGTGGGACGAGGCCATTGTGTCCAGAGGAAGGATACCCTTTCCGAATAGGCAGCTGAACTCACCTCTCGGGAAGACTACTGTGCACCAGATTTTAATTGGGATTCCTCACATTATAATAATAGGGCAGCACGCAGGTCAGTAAGAGAGCCAATGTCTTTTCTAAATGGGACTGACATGTATGCTATCGTGTTTCTTAAATTATTTCGTCTGACCAACTGTGTACCGTATTACGTACCCAAGATGGTTAGCACAACAGTTTATTGTCTAAAGGATCAGCCGGAAGCAATTTGAAGACCTTTTGGGTCAGTTAGTCGGAATTCTAAGATAACATTTTAGTGTTAAGACTATTACTAAGGAGGATTGTGTATGTGAAGAATCCACAGTAAGTGGGTTGCAATAAACCACATAGAAATGGACCAGGAAAAGAAATTAAAACCCATAGCTTGAAAGGGTGCAAAACCCCGCGTGTGTGTGACAATGAAGCTAACTTAATCTGAACTAATTGTGATCCAAACACACGCTTGAAGCCCAATGCTGACATAATTGTATGCAACAGAGTGATTAACGTTATGAAACACCGTGGTCCTAGACGCGAATCTTGAGATGGGGAATATACATTTTATCTTTCAAGAATACTGTGTATGGTCAGGGAGACAGCAAGTACTCGAATCAAAGACTTTATTTAAGTAACCTCCTTAATTTAAAAAAAAGGTGTGAGAATGAACAAGCATCTAAGTAAGTCACGATATTATGAGAGTTACAAATATAGAATATTAACTACGGGAAGTAGGTAAGTGAACTATTAGTTGTCAAAGCTATACCGTGAGGTTCGAAATTAGCTCATGATCACGTACCTGAGTTGCGAAATTTAACTCGACTTGCCTACACATCAGCTATACTGAATGTTTGCCAGACTGCTGAAACGAAGCAGCTCATGCAACTGAGAATCCCCTGATGAACGTAAAAATGTCAGACCGAACATGCTTCTGATTTTCTAGTGCACGATGATCCTAACATGCCGAAGTTGCAAGTTGTGCTTACTATTATTGACGATGGGAAATGAGAAAATCGATGACACCGTATCTGGGTGCCATCACGTCGCTAGAACCGCTCTGTCGAGAGCTCGAGAAAATTGGACCCCACTCTGCTAATGGAGTAGTCTGCTATTCCAATCCCAAGCGAAACATGTGGAGTACCGGTACACTTGGTGCCTAGTTCAGAGGTGAAGTCCCAATTTGTAGGCAGTGAAAAACTGACTTCACTCTTATTCCCGACAATAATCTCAACAACCAGACCTCTTAAAGTTATATGAATCCGCCAATGGCGTCATTGTTTTCTGCTAACAAAATCTTCCACCAGTAGGGCGAAACTCTAAAAACGAAAACAAAACAAACAATGAAAAATTTACATCCGCCGTTTTCTAAATAAATTTCACGCTATGTATTAGGTCCTGCTGGCATCACATCAATTTCACCAATCTGACCTCTCAGGCAGCAGATAGTCTCGCATCACAAGCTGTGGGAAAATCTAAAAGGCAGTGCTCAAGGCAGTCGACCAAATCTTTGGTTTCGTCTGAACCTGCAATAGATCAGAAGTGTTTCTAGTACTTTTTGGACACCCAGAAGATGTTTATCAGCTGAATGAGGCCGACCTTTTGCAAAGTAGCGTTGCCCACAACGAATGCTTTCATCTCGACCGTCTTAAGGAAATACGTGCAATAAACTGCACAATGCGGCAGTCGCCACTATTGCACTAGACAAGTTTGTTTGTCTCCAAACAGCACGAAGGAAAGCTTCTACCTGATCATCCCCACAGTATGAGATCTGCGACGACCACATGCCGCGCCCACAGGAGGTCAGTTTCTGCCTGCCACACTTCCGACTGTCCTGTCAAGCACCCTCAGCGCTTCTCAACTCTGAAGCTCACCTAGAAGGAAATTGAAATAGCTAGCACAACGTTAAATTAATGCATGTCTAGAAAGGAAATGAAATCAGTGCACAAAACGACAACAATCTCATTAATCCATCTAAACTTTTACCTTATCAGACCGCATCTAGCTCATCCTGCGACGTTCCTAACGGTTACTGCAATTATAGCTGCTCTTCTAACCAGTATCTCATACGAGCAAACCAGCAGCATGTTTACCTGCAGTTACGCGTACTTTAGTTACTGGGGCTATGCATGGCTCTGTTTAAAAGGAATAGCCCGATGTAGTCATAAGGTCGAGCTACGCAAGTTTGCTTTCATGCCTCACAGCTAATTCGATGCAGATATTAACCTGTAGCTATGATCCTGCAGTCATACAATCTATGCATTGGCTGGAACTGCGAGTTAATAAAATGAACAGAAATATAAAATAAAAGATAAACAAATAAGTTAATAAAAAGAATTCTGTCCTGATGTCTTTAATTCGTGTAGACGACAGAGAACTATGCTGAATAATGTTTATACAAGAAAGAACATCTGAATTAAAGGACAAGTTGTCGTACGATATTCAGATTTATACAGACAGAAAATATCCTTATCAAATGCAGTACAGTTCATAGTTCAACATTATCATTTACAAATTAACACACGTGATAAAAAGAAGAGTAACTCATACACTGTCCGTTCTCAGTTCCGTAATACATGTGGAAAAAGTTACTGTCCTATTGTGGAGCACATATAAACCTCTCGAAATATAAAGTCCCTTCAAAAGTTAGCGGATTGTAACTTCCGTTCACCTCCCAGAATCAGTGACCTATGCGACTGAGTCACTCACGTTGTCAAAACCCCGTCTGCCCTCTTACAGCACTTGACATTAAGTGCCTAGGAATATAAATAAAGGTTTGTCAATAAATAAATAAATTAGCCGGCTTGAGCGGCCGAGCCGTTCCAGGCACTACAGTCTGGAACAGCGCGACCGCTACGGTCGCAGGTTCGAATCCTGCCTCGGGCATGGATGTGTGTGATGTCCTTAGGTTAGTTAGGTTTAAGTAGTTCTAAGATCTAGGGGACTGATGACCAAAGAAGTTAAGTCCCACAGTGCTCAGAGCCATTTGACCCATAAATAAATTAGTTAGTATTCATGCGGAAGTGCGGTCATGATAAATGACAACAGATTGTCATTAATTAATGTTTAAACAATTATTTAGGCCTGCTCGTCAGAAGCGACTTTCGGCACTCTTTTACAAAGACAGTGTCAGCTAAGACATGCGATTGACCACTTCTTAAATTACCATGATTTTGTATTATCAGTTGTAATTAATATTTAAACAAAGTATGATGAAATAAGATAAAATGTTTAAAAGTTGTTAATTCAAAGGTTCGTTGTGAAAATGTTCGTTCGCTATGAAATATTAACATCTGTAGTTTTAAAGATATGGAAATACAGGTGTGTCATTGGATGGACCTCTTTTTTCTGATATAGCAAATGTACTTGTCTGTGAATTATTGTAGATTCCTCTGGATTTGTAAGAAGCCACCTTCCAGTTTTTTTCTGCCACTCATTTCTTGAAGCACTGTCTGTTCTCTTAACCGTCAAAGTTCCCCATGCCAGAATTCATCCACAGCCGGCCACACTGTTCCTCTCTGTACTCGGCTGGCCGGTACCGGACACGATGCGCCCTCGGCCCTGGAACCACACACAAAGTCCTCGGTCTCACTAGCAAATTCACTTACCCTCATACCGTCTTCAGGTGCCCAAGTCGCTCGCCTGTATAATCGTAACTTTACAATCTCACGTAAGTTCAAATTATTTTATCAAACATGAATTGAACTAGACGAGCCGAATTGCTTGTGGCGTTTCCGTGGTATGTGAGGTTATTTCAGTGATTACAAAATCGAATCACATTCACAAAAAATTTTGCAGCATCAACTCAGGTATCAGTAAGACGTTTTATCCCCTCTGTCCTGGATGTATGGACTGATTCAGTTGAGAGGTGTATCACAACTCTATTTAGGAACATAAAACGCGGCCGGAAGCGAACCCACCACCACAGAAAAGTATTTTTTGTAAAATGTAGCTTAGTTATACAGAGGAAAGTTGGGAAACACAATGATAAACAAGTAAACAGCTTTTATGAAAATAATTTAACATTTAATACTTAACTTCGAGAAATATACAATGTGTGTCTGTGTAGCAGAAGTCCTGCACTCTAAACTAACCTAGCTCAATGAAAGATACTACCTTTTTCAGAAGCTGAGTCTGGACTAACGTAATTAACAGTTTTTTAAGGCTGTAAATATGAATGACGGCGGCTGGATAGCTGCTGGTTCTTGCTACTGGTGATGTACAGGACGACTGTGGCTGCACGTCCGTATATATGCTGGAAGGAGGAAAGACGGCTGTCTCCGACCTATTAAGACAGGAAGTAGTTGCTGGTGTCAGCGCCCTCTGTAGCGGCTGACCTAACTATTTGTGGATTGGTTGGGTTGGGTTGTTTGGGGGAGGAGACCAGACAGCGAGGTCATCGGTCTCATCGGATTAGGGAAGGACGGGGATGGACGTCGGCTGTGCCCTTTCAAAGGAACCATCCCGGCATTTGCCTGGAGCGATTTAGGGAAATCACCGAAAACCTAAATCAGAATGGCCGGACGCGGGATTGAACCGTCGCCCTCCCGACTGCGAGTCCAGTGTGCTAGCCACTGCGCCACCTCGCTCGGTTTTTTTGGATGGGATGGGCTCTTTGGGGGTCTTGTGGCGAAAGCATGAATAGGTTCCTTCTGTGTGGGGACTATTCGCGACTGTGTAGCATTATGGTTGGAGACTGCCTGGCTGGTAGTGCATCCTCTAGGTATCGCTGTGTACCATTTGACTGTGTACACAGCTTTACGAAATGCGTTATGACCTCTCCTGAGGAAAGCTAGTCCACAACTGTGGTAACTGCTTCTTAATACCTAGGATATTTTGAGTGCAGAGGAGTTAACGTCCGAGGTGGTTGCATGCATGTTCCATTGGGGACGTGTTTGCGGACTTTCTTTCCACACGAGCTCCTGAACATCATGCAGAATTATCGCAGAGACACATACTATGTACTGAAGAGAGTTGTCCTCCAATACTGTCAGATGAGAAATAACACATGAGGACGCAGGATTTCGTGGCTACCGTTGTCTCGTCAGAATTTCCTCAGTCACGACCAGCCATGAAGTGAAGTCACACCCAGTGGCTCCCTGGCGTGCCTCTCCACAAATCCTGAACAGTGTGGCCCCTCTCCAGGCTGCCGTCATACTCGCCTTCTACGGTCATCTGAGGTAGTGTAGAAGCGTGACTGATCACTGAACACAATGCGATGCCATTCATCAGAAGTGCACACTTCTCGGTCACAATATGATTCCAAACGCAGCAATTCGAATTGTGGTGTTATTGCAGCCTACGCAGGGGACGGTAATCCCCTAGACCGCTTGTTGCTAGTCTCCACCCAATGGTGTGGGATGACACAGAATGTTGTGAGAAGTCCATTACTAATTCTCGGACGACGGGCACAGATGTGAAGGGGTTATGATATGTTTGGTGCATCTTATGGCGATCCTCCCCTGTGGTGGAGAGACGTAGTCTGCCGGAATCTTGATGATGCGTATGCCTGCTCTCATGTTCCCATGCAGCCGAACACTGGGCCACTGTCATATGTGAACCACCAAAAATCTTAATATTGCATGATTCGACGTGCCGACCAAACGGAGACCCGCAATGTGGATCATTTCAAACCCTATCACGAGCTGGTAACTCTGTCTCATCTCCCCATGTATCCTTCACAGTAATCACTCAACGTCTGACGCTTTTCAAGCCCTTATATACCAAATAGACATGGGATCAACACTCTGAACAAACAAAACTAGTCCACTCTGGTATCCTTACTGTCACAAAGAATTGAAACTCTAATCTTTTACATAATCGCCGATAACGTGCTCGTATATGTACTGAGCTACATTGACATTCGACCATGAGTTGTAGATATTACACCTGTTTTGTCCGTCAATGTACATAAAAGACGAACCAGATTTAAAAATGACTGTTTGAGGAAAGTTTTTATCCTACTGAGTCATGATATATGTTAATATTAATCTCTTATTTCTTAAGTTATCTTATAGCTGCTAATAAATTTTTATTGTATGTAAGTTTCGATAGATCTCGCTGCTTCTACAACTACACTCTGGGACTCTGCTCTTCCTACTGCACTGAAGAAATCCTTATTAAACAAGTTTTCAAACTATTTAGTTACGCACCATATTTTATTGCTTTTAATGGAGTTTATTGATATAAACACAATTTCTATAAGAGAGAAGCTGAATTTCAAGCTAACGGCTCTTTCGTAATGTATCTGTCTCTTGTACCTTATTTTGAACATATTTTATAGTGACGACATTAACAAGAATTACTGTTTATTATGTCTCGGAGTTGTACGGCTTCCTGTGTTAATTTTCAGTAATACTCCTTCAAGGTCATGTAGTGCATTAACAACAGGATGAACAGTGTTTCTAGACTGTATATCATGTGTGAAAATTTTTTCGATCAGTTTTGTTATCTTGCTGTCAAAGAGTTATACAACTTGCTGCTGAAATGAGACTGTAATGATTTGTCGTAAATCATTCGTGATGGAGGAGACCGTTTCCATTTTGCACAGGATATTTCATACAGGCACATAGCCTGCTTCCAATTGAAATCGTTAGTCAGAAATAACCCAGGTTATCCGCATAGCTATTCTGGGAGTCCATAGTAATTTAAAGTTACTAGTGTACAATAAGGAGCGTATCTAACGGTGGACTAATGAAGCTGTGTGTACGGATACTTTGTCTGTTGTGTAGTAATTCGTGAACGCATCCTCGAGGTATACTTTTCCAAGCACATATACCATTCTTATGGAGAGATTGTAAGGAGTGTGTCAGAACTCTCCATTACATTGAAAACAATGTAGTCAATTTAACGCTATTCTTTGTATCGTGTAAGCACTCAGATATCGCTAGTTACAGTCTGAGGGCGAAACATGGGAGCGTGATTCTAAGCATTGTCGTGAGACGAGGCCTGTCTGCGAGAGTAGAAGTAGTAGTGACGGTCGAGAGCTCGGAGGAAGAAGACGTGTCACGCTGCCCTCACGTTGATGATGGTAGATCATACAACACTCAAGGCCTGGTTTCATTTATATAGCTAGGACAGAATTATATGCCTTAACTACGCTTTCAGATGGAATTGAAGGTAAAATTCGCAAGCATAGCGCAAGAGCAATTGCAGGGTTAGACCCCTTGATTGTCAGTCCGTGTTGGTAATAATCCCATGTTCTGCTTGTCAGTTAAAGAAGCCCCCTTATCCTCGAAATAATAATAATAATTCTCCACACCTGATTAATAAATAAATGCTGTGGTTATTAAATGTTAATGTAAGTTTGAAATTGACATAACTTGTTAATGTGGCACACAGCCATTATTGATTCCTATGTCACTATTATTTTCATTGTCTGTTATTGGTTTCTGAAGTTTTAAATATACCTAATTAATGTAATCCCTTCTCACAAGTTATCTAGTAGTTAACAGGACCCAAGCAAACTCCTTTTTATTAAATTCATTCAGCTGCTGCTGCTTGCTGCTGTGAATTGCTGTAAACCACATGGAAAAAGGCAGTCATCTAAAGAGGTGAGTGCAAGACAGAGACACTGACACACCAGTGCATATCATGTACTCTAATCCAGTAAATTCCGTTGCACAAGTCAGACTCTCTATCACTTGTAAATTCTCGTTCAAAAACGCAGTCAGAAAGCTTATGTATTGACGAAATGAGTCTCGGGTGAACAGCCTGGTGTGTGTATAAAGGACACAATTTTTCGGCAATCGACCTTGTTGCCATCGCCAGGTGTGCTGATGGATGCACTGCCAAGGGACGGCAGGTGTGAGGTATATATCAGATTCCCCCTCCCCCTCTCTTGGGCGCTCCCTCCGCCGTCCGCGCCGCGGGCGCTCTCTCGGTCGTCTGTGCTGTATTTATTATTTATTTATTTATTATTATTATTTTATATAAAAAAGGTGAATGAATGAGTGTGAGAATATGTTAACTGTAATATGTATGAGTGTGTACAATATATATATCGTGTGAATGTGTGAGCGAATGGAAAAAATGGAAAATAAAAGAAAAAATAATAAAAAAATAAAAAATAAAATAAAAAAATAAAATTAAATTTGAAAAAATTTCATTCAGCCAATGTATTTTTAAATCATTCAAAAGCAGAAAAAAACATGACAACCAAAAAGCTATTGTTTTAATGTCAATTTTTATTATTGAAGGCGTAGCCTCATGGCTTGAACTTCTATATTCAGACTGGGCAATCCTTGATGCCGCAATATATTCTGCAGGGGGGGGGGGGGGGGGGGGGGGCGACGTGCGGCTTGTGGCCCAGCGTCTCGGTGTTCCCTCGTCCCTCATAGGTACGCGCCCAGGGATGGTTGCCGGTGGCGTTTCGGAGCTTCTTCCCCCTATCCTCGACGTCAGTACATTCTGGGATATTTCTATCTTCTCCTTAATCCTGGTAATGGCTGGTTACCAAGCTTGGTTACGGGAATACCCGCTGTCAAAATTCAGTTCCGGTTTTCTTACTCTGATCTCTATGGCTTCTTTGATGATACAGTTCCAATATTTCGAGGTCTGTCATAATCCATGCCGTGCAGTTCTCGGCAATTGCTGACTTATTAGGCTGTTGCAATCTCGTGTGCCGTCTTCAATGGTGTGAAATGTCTGATCTATGTAGTCCTTACCGCATTAGCACGGAATTTTGGAAACCCCTGATTTACGTAAACCAAGGTCGTTCTTAACACTGCCAAGAAGTGCTCTGGGTTTAGTTGGAGGGCAGAAGACGGTATTTACTTGATATTTGCGTAAAATGCGTCCACCTTTTCCCGATAAGGCCCCACAAAACGGAATGAATGCCATGGCCGTGTTTTCCTCAGGTTCTTTATTAGTTTCCGCCGGCTGTGTTGCGAGTGTCGGATGTACAGTATCCCGGATTTGCCATTCCTTAAAACCGTTCCTCAGAAGCACGGACTTCAGATGGGCCAATTCTTGTTGGAGACTGTCCTCGTCAGACAGGGCGCGAGCTCCGTGTACAAGAGTTTGTAGCAAGTCGTTCTCTTCTGAGGACGGTGGTGGCAGCTATTCGTGTGTAGGTATAAGTCGGTGTGAGTTTTCTTTCTAGACACGTTGTGCCCCAACCTGCCGTCATCTCGTCTTTTGAAGAGAACATCCAAGAAGGGGAGCATCCCATCCGATTCTACCTTCATGATGAACTTGATATTCTCGTGTCTGTAGTTGAGATATGCGAGAAATTCCGTCAACTTGTCTCTTCCATGTGGCCAAATAATAAACGTGTCGTCCACGTATCTGAAGAAACAGGTAGGTTTTAGATGCGCTGACTCCAAGGTTAAAAACAAAATGGTTCAAATGGCTCTGAGCACTATGGGACTTAACTTCTGAGGTCATCAGGCCCCTAGAACCTAGACCTACTTAAACCTAACTAACCTAAGGACACCACACACATCCATGCCCGAGGCAGGATTCGAACCTGCAACCATAGTGGTCGCGCGGTTCCAGACTGTAGCGCCTAGAACCGCTCGGCCACTCTGGCCGGCTGACTCCAAGGCTTCTTCCTCGAAATGTTGTATTCTATGGGGAGTCCTCTTTCTCCCGTCGTCGCTAACATGTACATGGAGTGATGAGGAACAATTTTTGTTAGACACAAAATGTTTGCTGATGATATGTGACGTTTAGGATGGGTTGTACCCACGAGAGGTGGTAGGGTGGATGCAATCTGGGACGTTCGTCTGCAATGTGTGTTGCCTAACATCCAGTCTTCCGATCTGCGCAAAAGGTGGTAGGCCAAGAAACATTTGAGGTCCTCATATAGTTTTAAAATATCTTTCTCCTCTTACAGACATTCGTTCATGTGCTTCTCGTGTTGAAAATCTATATACTAGGGTAGGTAGTATGCTGTACACCTGATTACTATACCCAGACAGTTCACTGAAGTATCGCTGCCCATGGTTGGCAAATTTTAACGGACGCGCATGTCTACTGGGAAGTGTCAGCAAATATGTTGACACCAGAAAAGATTTGTTTCCCAACACGTGATCTACTATCCATAGACAATTATAGCAAGGTAATCAAATACACTGTGTATGAGAGAGTGAGGCAAAATTTGATACAAGGTGAATCAGGAGGAAAAGTACATGCTTTGAGGGATGATAACATTAGTGACCATGAACAAAAAACTTCATATGGACGTATGCTCTATTCCGAATGGTTCCGAAACAGAACACATTTAATATAACCTTTGCAAGTTTTATTGAATAACTCGAAAACCGTACCCTCCAATGAGAACGTGTTGCAGTACAAAATTAAGCTATATTAAATTTACTACAAAAAATGTCCTGTTCATTTTTTTCTCTAGAGCTAATGGTTTGTGCAAAGAGATTGCCAGAATGTTGAAAAACTCTCTCGACGAGCATGCGCTGTAGCTTATGTAGTTTTTGTAGGCCAGTTTGAGGTACTTTCCCGACCTGATAGACCACAAGTGTCCCGTGTCAGACTGTTCGTCTCACATTGCTACCTCAACTTGGCCTACAAAAACTACGTAAGCTACAGCGCATGCGCGTCGAGAGAGTTTTTCAACATTCTGGCACTCTCTTCGCACAAACCATTAGTTCTAGAGAAAAAAATTAATAGGATCTTTTTTGTAGGAAATTTTATATTGTTTAATTTTGTACTGCAACACGTTTTCGCTGGAGGGTGCGGTTTTCGAGTTATTCAAGAAAAGCTGACAAAAGGTATATTACATGTGTTCTCGGAAACCATTCGGAATAGGGCATACGTCCATATGAAGTTTTTTGTTAAGAATCACTAACACTATCACGCCTCAAAGCATGTACCTTTCCTCCTGACTCACCCTGTACATGGTAATCAATGGATCGACGTGTTGTCATTAGGAAGAGTGGCTATAAGCTTAATGCGTATCTACCATGTTATTTCTCAAAAATTATTAATGGATTCTAGAGCCCATTTTAAAAAGTCATGACACTAAATGTAACAAAAAAATATATCAGTCTTATATGTAATATTGAGGAAAAATACCATACAGCGAACACTAATGAGTAAGACAATCAGACACGAAAACCATGAATACCTATAACGAAAAAAATTATTTTATATAGTCTCGTCGAGAAAAACTGACAGAATAAAACTGTAAGCACAGAACACTGTTTTACGAGAGAGGGTGTAACAGTTTAACTCAGCGCTGTTCGACATACATAGCACACGCAATTCTACCACTTGGTTTGAATTGTTACACTGATATGTTCGAGGAGTAAGCACTGAATCAATCGAGTAGGTGAATGAAATTTTTGTCACTTTGTCACTAACGGAGATCGTCTGCAGAGTGGTGCTCAGTCCCTGAGATGTGGCAGAGGAAGGCCGATGTCTCCATCTTCGATGAGCCGAGTGCTTATGACAAGAACAGTGGCGGCGCTGCTGAAGAGTGTAACCAACTATGCACTCGTTACAATGTCCAAGTTCCAGCCCTTGACAAAAACAACATGCACCCTTAGGGTTTGACTCCACGCTGACGTGAGCAGGATTGCAAGCGAGTGAAATCTGTCACCGTGACCCGCACGTGCCGTGTGATGCACGTGCCGTGTGATCAGCTGTTCGGTGCCCGGACGTAGGCGGATGGGGTGAGGTTAGCTGATTAATCCATGACGCTCGTGGCGGTAGCGGAACTCTGCACGGGCGCTGCGGCAGTGACGCTAGAGATCATCCGGCCATTCAGGTTCTCCCATTGGTTCTGAATATCCTTGGCAGCAGGCTGTAGCCCGTGTAGCACCCGCTAGCGTTCCCTCCTCAATTTTCGGCGTACACGTGCGTGTGGGTAGCCATGAAAGTTAGTTCCTCCCTTGCTTGTCTCCAAATATTACATAAAATGCTGTGAAAGTAAAAAATAATGAGACATTGTGTTTGTATGAATGCCAAACATGAATGGATTAGTTATTGAGGAAGCTTCTCAATGTGGTAAGCCTATATACAAACAGAAAATATAAAAAATATGTGGAATAATATATAATAAAATATATGACAACATAATTGTGTAATATAGAATAGTGTACTATACAAGGTAATCCCGGGATCTTATTTCAAGCTTTCAGGGATGATGGAGAAGCGTAAACGTGTCAGTGTGTAAACAGTACAGTTGTTAAGATCACGGAGTAGGTAAATTTCTGACGTTATAATATGCTCCAAAACAAGAAAAAGAAGGTAGTAAACATGAGCTCTAAAATGCATACTATAAACGCTATGTCCACCTATTCATCATTGATACTGTGGTACACATCTCTTCCATTGCAAGCTCTCTGTTTTCCATATTTCTGGAGAAGTAGTATGGACTGAAAAACGAAAAACTGTCAAGTACACAAGGGCTCTAAAGTCCACAGCTTAAGAACTTTGACCACTGCTCATGTTCGCTATTGTAGGACACATCTCTTGTACCGAAGAAGTGCCCACAGCTCTTAAAAAGTGAATATTTCCTGGAATATTTTCTTTTATTTCAGTCCATACTATCTCCAAAAATGTGGAATCAAATGGGTCTGCAGTAGTAGAGATGTGTTTCGCGGTATCGAAAATGAACGAGTGCTCTTACTTGCTAAGACATGCATTTTGGACCCCATGTTTACTAAGGCTTTTTTTTACTTGTTTTGGTGCATACTGCCACCTCTGAAAGTCACCTACCCTACAATCTTTACAACAGCAGTACCGGTGCACGTATTCCACTGTCAGAGGTATCAGAACGGCTTTCAGACGCACAGGAATTACCGACATTGGTTGCGAGTGGGCATTTATTTAAGTCAATGGAGAAAGTTGAAGATCTGTGCCTAATCAGAATTCGAACTGGAGTCTCCTACTTATTAGGCAGATGCTACTAAACCATCCGGGCATCGCAACTTCACGGACTACCGTATCAAGCATCCCTTCAGATCCAAGTTGTCAACTTCCCAACGCACTAGTAACGTAGTGCCCCTTGCGTACTATCCTCATTACTCGCAGCATTTCACCGATTCCGTTGTAATTCTAACATGGTGTGCAGCCGCACCCAAGAGATCACTGGCCATACTCGCCTAGTTGACAATATTTCTAACTTCTTTTTGTCTTATTTCATAGTGGCTGCTGGATCAAAATGATGTCTGTTCTTTCGAACAAGTCAGAAAGAACAGGCACTACAAATATAGAACGATCTTCACTTATCACTATCGACTCGATCGTTTGCGGACCTGGGTCCTTTACCTCAAACTGATACTTTTCCCCTTTTCCATCATCCCTGAAAGTTCATAATATCATCACAGAATGACCCTGTATATAGTAATATAAAATAAATAAAAAATAAACTAAAATGTGCATCTTTATAGAAAACTAAACACAGAACGTTATAAAATGGAATCAAAACTTGTTATAAAACGGAGTAAGAATAAAGAAAAAATTCATTAAAAGAAGTAAACATTGATGAACATTATAACGACAATTACAGTGTTCGTTCCACTTGTAACTTAACAGAATTGTATACTAAATTGAGAATGTATTTCCTTCCCACATGTGAATAATAACTACACCATTACATTTACCCAGGAATCTAACGCTCTTCTCGGTACAGCTGTCTACAGTAAATGTTTATCCTAGACCAAAGCTACTACTCAAGCTAAAAAACATCCTTGGGTGAGTGCATTAGGTATATGGAAGTTACACCTTAAAGCATCCTTCTCCTCCTAATCCGTAAATAATCACCACACAAGCCGTTCCTGTAATACAGGGCGAGTCAAAAGTCCTTGGACACCTTCATAAGTTGGAAGATAAAAGGTAAAATTGAAATGTGATGATGGGATCATAGGTTTGATGTGGGGCCGCAGCTTTTGGAGTGAATGTCATTCATGGCCACCATCTTGAAATTCGCCATTTTGGATTAAAGTCTTTTTTTTTTTTTTTAATGGGAAGGGGGGTGTATGACACATCAAATAACACTCACTTGAGCTCTGGAATTTAGTGGTGTAATTTGTTTTTATCTACCGTGTACAGTTTAGAGGTTGTTAACGTTCAGAGTTGGAAAATTACCATCCTACCAACCGCTACAACACATGTTCTACATGATGTCCATCCCGAGACATGAGTCGGTATCAAGGTAACTTTGAAAATTAATAACTTCTAAACTGTACAAGATAGACAAAAACAAATTACACCACTCAATTCCAGAGCTCAAGCGAGTGTTATTTGATGTGTCATACACCTCCCTCCCCATTAGAAAAATTCTTGAATCCAAAATGGCGGATTTCAAGATGGCGGCCATGAATGACATTCACTCCAAAAGTTGCGGCCCCACGTCAAACCTATGTTCCCATCATCACATTTCAATTTTCCCTTTAATCTTCCAACTTATGAAGGTGTCCAAGGACTTTTGACTCGCCCTGTATTTAATCAGCCACCAACATCGCGTAGCAAAATCAGCCTGTGATATATGAAGAGAACAAATTCCATATCATTGCTCAAATAAAACCAGAGGTCACATATACAGTAGCAATCATAGCTAAGGAAGCTGCCTCAGAACAATCTACATATAGTTTCCAGTATAACCTTTCAGGAATTACTGTGACATTAGATAAATAAAGAAAACATACGTACAATACAACGCTTTCTTAGCCACAAGACCATTGAATCCTTCTGGATATAGGACACAATTAGGATAACCTCTAATTAATATGAGAACTGCTACACGCAATCGAAAGTCATCTGGCAATCTCCCTGAAGAGAAACTGATTGTGACACGATATAGATAAGCTAAAGATAATATGTTTCGGTTTATAACTTGATGGAACGTGAACACCCGATCTCCTAAGTGATTTATCTGTAAAGACACAAACGTCTGAGACGCACCTGAACCAAATTTCATGAAGCAGCATAATGAGTCGCATTCAAAGAGAAAATCCTTTAGTTTATGTAATACCTAACACTAAAAGTATCTTAATGTGAGAGCAATTGAACGTCAGTTACACAAGAAAAGGAAATTTATTGGCATTCATTGCAGTTACTTGCTAAATCCCAAAATACATGTAGGTAACTATTAACTAGTGAAATACAGGCAAACAGATGGCTGTGCAGGAATACTAAGACCCTAAAATTCTATTTTCTCTGTTTATGTTTTCACCCTCAGACGTTTTGCTGCGTTTCTTGGTTCAAATGGCTCTGAGCACTATGGGACTTAACATCTATGGTCATCAGTCCCCTAGAACTTAGAACTACTTAAACCTAACTAACCTAAGGACATCACACAACACCCAGCCATCACGAGGCAGAGAAAATCCCTGACCCCGCCGGGAATCGAACCCGGGAACCCGGGCGTGGGAAGCGAGAAAGCTGCGTTTCTTCCTGCGTGTGTTTGTGGCGACTTGGCTTTATCACCATCAGTAGCAAACACTGAGTGGAGGATCTGTCAGTGTGATGCTGTCTAAGTTACCTTTGACTGTTCTTCCTCAAATACGGTCGCCTTTTACATTCATTCTCGTCGTCCGGCTATTCCGTTTACTCCTTTTGACTTCTAATCCAGGCAGGGTGAGGCCGTGAAACAGTTTCTCACTACTACCAACTACTGAATGACGAACATCTTTAGCCAGTGAGAAGGTCCCCAGTGGAACGTAGGTCATTCTCACGAATAACCCACGTGACATGACAGATTCCTCCACTGAGACGAAATATGTCGCACAAAATTCCCTTAAGGCAATCTTTGCAGTTCAAGGCAACGCACCTGGTATCACATTCCAATTTTTTATCTGCTTCATTTACCCTTAAGAAATGTGTAGAACATCTTCCTCAAATGTTCATGCATGACTATGTATTTGGTCTCTAACAGTTAGCATATAAGATGTGTCCAGTAATCAAGCATACCATGATGTTCGTGCGCGGTCGTTGCACACTACATAAGATTAATTGAACTTTCAACTTACAAAAGGGTGAGATGTGTTTTCTTCGTTCATATTGAAATGCACTGTTAGGTAACCTCAGCGCTTTAACATTAGCAGTATATTTTGTTTCAGCCTTAGTCACCTAAACATCACACCTGAAAACGTTAACGTACACAGAATACATATTACCATCCATTGGTTATAGGGTAAATTTGTTTGCTCCTAACTAGTTCGTATACCTCTTCGACAAAGTAACCGATTGCCACTTAAAAAACACGTCTTCTCCAATCTTAATAACTGATATGGACCCTTTCTATGTGCAGATACTGCAAAATTATTCTTCCTTTCAGATGGAAGTGTCCCCTATTCATTCTCTACCAAAAACGGTTTAGGTTGTCCCTCTGTGGATTCACCTAATCAAAGAACTAAGCCCCTCTACTTGGCACAATTATCCCCAGACTCCTGCACACAAAATGCGGTACAGGCCATTTCTTTCTTGAATGCACCTGACCTCAGGAGTAGGACAGCCTCTCTGTAGGTCTGCCTACCCATTTCAGATCCCTCAAGTCACCTAAACCAGGGTACACTGCACGTTATAAAATCAGTCTGTACAGTACCTGAATTTCGTTTCTCACATCCTGAAGGAAAGGCGTTCCTGCACGTCTGGCGTGTCTTTACCCCAGTTTTAAAGTATACCGCACCATACCAGCTACACAAATTTGCTTTTACCTACATATTTGCTTTGTAAGGAAACACACCTGCAATTGCGTATAACTTTGGGTATCGATTCATTCGTTCATTTCCTTTTCTCAGGATCATTTAGATCCGTTATTATATTTCCATTTAAAATTGCCGAAGCCGAGACATAAAAAATAATTTTATTTTCGCTTCTCCACTGTCACCTGTTTTATAACACACTTGTGACTTAAACTATATCCGGGTGATTAACTATCGTTTATGTCTTCTCACACTGATCGAACGTTATACTACGTAAATATAGCCCAACTTTCATGTCCCCTACTCACATTCTTTGTGTAGTGCCTTCTCTCTGTTTATAACTGATAAAAATTCCTTGTTTATTGTTCGCTGTCAATTAACCGATTTTTTGCCAGATGGCAATACTATCTTCTCCACATTACACTGACGTTAGCACGTCATATTTCAGAAAGTTGCGCTGCACGCGCTGACTTTCCCCGTTACCTTCCCCACAGCGTGTAACTTCTCTAGCATGCAGCGCATGGACGTCATATATACGCAAAAATTACGCCTATTTGTCCAAGTCATACCGTCATACGTCTGTTGCTCTCATTGGCCACCCTGTGACAACAGGTTGTGATGTAAATATGCGTAAAAGGTAAATGTTTGACAGGATGGAAAAGGAAGACGGGAAAAGAGGAATAGATTTGTTAAGATGGATGAAAGAAAGACGACAGCCCCGAAAGACAGAATCCCATACCACTTTTCACACCAGGAAATTCCCACATCTGCTAAAGTACTTGGTTGTGACGAGGGAGGGAGGTGTTTGGTATTCCCTACTGAAAGAACTTGTCACAACTTCACTGTCGCAGAACCTGAAAATTGGCCTTAGAAAATCTCTGCTTTGAGCGTAGGGGGTAAGATCAAGAACACATGAAAGAAATTAAAAAAATAGTTAATCGTCGATCATCATCGTTACAAAAATCCCAATTGCACTTAACAGTAGACATAGCTAACATATGTATGTATCTTTTCCTGTAAGAAATATACAAGTATCAGCTATAGCGTATGACCACAGACCTACTATCGATATAAAACCATCCAGCCCGAAGCCTGTAGTATCAGTGAGGGTGCTGTCCGTGTGTAGAATGGGGAAGACGCGCGATCTATCTGAATTTGACCGAGGACAGATGTGATGGCCCGGAGGGTCGGCACGAGCATTTCGGAAACTGGACGACTTGATGGCTGTTCGAGGAGTGCTGTGGTGAGTGTCTTCAGCATGTGGCCATACCAAAGTGGATCCACGTCAGAGGTCGTGGGGTTGGGCAGCCACCCTTCATTGTAGATGTCGTAAGTCATAGGCTGGGCACAATGGTAAAACAGAAGAGGCAACGAACTATGGCGGAACTAACAGACTGTAATGCTGGGCAGAGTACAAGTGTGTCCGAACTCACACTGCACGTAACACTCCTAACGATGGGCCTCCGCAGCCGGTGACCCATGCGTGTGTCAATGTTAACACCGCAACATCGGCAACTGCGACTGAAATGGGCATATAACCATTGGCAGTGGACATTGGTGCAATGTCAAAGAGTTTCATGGTCCGATGAATACCGATACCTTATTCATCATGCCGATGGGAGGGCGCGAATCCTTCGTCTTCCAGCTGAACAGCTCCTTGACACCTGTACTAAGGACGGAGACAAGCTGGCGGCGGCTCCGTTATACTCTGGAGAACATTCACGTGGCCATCCATGGGCCCAGTGAAGCTTGTGCAAGGCACCATGACGGCCAAGGAGTATCGTACGCTGGTTTCAGATCGTGTACACCCCCTAGTGACCATCATGTTTCCCGAAGGCAGCGGCATTTTTCAGCAAGATACAGTGCCACGTAACAAGGCCACGAGTGTGATGGAGTGGTTCGAGGAACACAGTAGCAAATTCCAGTTGATGTGCTGGCACCCCAACTCGCCAGATCTGAACCCGATCGATCGCATCTGGGATGCATTGGACCATGGCGTCAGAGCTCATCCCCCTATCCCCACAATTTATGGAAATTAGGTGACTTGACTGTGCAGATGCTATGCCAACTCCCTCCGGCAACCTACTAAGGTCTCATTGCTTCCATGCCACGACGGGTCGCTGCTGTTGTCTATGACAAAGGTGGATATACCGGCTATTAGGTCGGTGGTCATAATGCTCTGTCTTATCAGTGTACTGTATATTATTAATACCTAAACAAATTTAAAGATTCCAATTATCTGCATGACATGTTTTAATGCTACATTCTTGCTTTCACAAACATCGATTCAATTTAGTTATTAAATAAAATTGACTAGTAAGAGGTGCAGAATACAGACTAGTATAAGGAGAAGGAACGGCTTTGGAGAAACGAAAGAAGAGATAACAAAGCAATTAACTTGGATTTCCGAAATCTTAATCCGACGAGGTTACAAAACGTTCAAATTCTCCAGGGGGTACATATTCCTTAACAGCATCAATAATGAATAGTCCCTTTTCCTAATGCATCTGGATCGACCAGGGACAGTGCCTTGGGATGTGGCATTCCCACCACCTTAAGAGGTGTACAATCTCATGGAAAGAGCTGAAGTGTAACTTTCTTTATGTTGGAACTATGATGGACATCTGTTACTAAATCTGACATCTAGGCCAATTGTAGGTACATCTGGTGTGTTGTTAAACATACGTAGGCTGCTCTGGGCTGACCTGTGTAACTTGCTTCTTACTTTATTGGCTAATACTGCTGCCTGTTCTTCCTTTGAAAGGGGCCATGTAAAGAATTTTAGTAATGGCTCTCCTATAATTTTTAATACATCATCTCCACTGGTGATAATACGTTGCACATATGGGGTACCTCATTCAATATGCCCTTAAATTATGGTGTCACGTGAGCCCATCTCTTATGTCTCCGGGAGCAATATATTCCACGTAATCGGCCAATCACCTCATTAGTCTCTCATATGGATTTAACTGTGAGTGATATTTTGGTATGGTAACATGGCGTACTTCTTCTCAGGCCAAAACTCTTTTAAGTAGTGGCTGGTAAACTGTGGCCAAATACCAGTTAATAGTCTCTTTCATTATCCGATATCTTTAAAACAGTTATCTAATTAACTGACTAATGTGGTTGTATTAGCTTCCTTGATTGCATGGGGTGTTTCATACTTCGATCAACATTCCCCAGCACAAAAATATGTCACTCCATCTCAAGCTGTAGATAATTCACCAAAAAGGTCTGCTGCCCTATGGTCATGTAAACTTTTGGATAGTATTGGATACTGCTTGTAGGTTATACTACTACCGTGTTCTTTCACATTTTGATAAAATGTTACAACACCACAGTAAATTAATTACTTTTCGACTAAGATTCTTAAAAGAATAAAATTTAGTCATGGGTTGTAAGCACTTATATATTCCTAAATGTGTGTGATCTTTGTGTATGAGGCATATTAATACACAGAGGAATGCATCATTTCCAACGAGGAGTATGTAATTGTGCTTTCAAAAGAAAATATCACTTATTACTGTCCATGAAAGTAGATCTGATGGCACTAAGGAACCCTGCTTCCACTGTTAATATTTCTCGCTGAAGTAGTCATCATCATTTATCCCTTGCTTGGTCTTAAGAGCTAAGTTGCGTAAAACGTATTGGTGCAGATAATACCTAAGAAGTTAGTTGTATCACCCCATCCCAAGGCCCATAGTACGTTTCATTTCGTTCACACTTAATGGTAGTCTAGGTAACGCATAGGATGTATGGTTTTCCGATCCATATATATAATCTCCAGTGGAAATTGCTGAAAAAGAAAGAAACACTTCATCAAGTCATCATATAGTAATCTATTCTCCATAAGAAAGGCTAACACTTGATTGTCAGTATATATAACTATTTTCGAAACCCCATTTCAATTTGAAATTTCTTAATGAACCAAACACTGACAAGCAATTTCTTCACTGTGGCAGTGTAATTCATCTCGTGTTTACTTAAACTACGACTTAACAACACCATTCTTCCTTGGAACTTCCTGGTAGACCGAAACTGTGTGCCGGACCGAAATTCTAACTCGGGACCTTTGGCTATCGCAGGCAAGTGCTCTACCATCTAAGAGCTACACGAGCACAATTCACGACCCCCTCCCCGCAGAGCTTTAATTCAGCCAGTACCTCGTCTCCTACCTTCCAAAATTCACAGATGATTTCCTGCTGCAGACCTTGCAGAAATACAACTCCTGGAAGAAAGGATATTGCGGAGACATGGCTTAGACACAGCCTGGGGGATGTTTCCAGAATTAAATTTTCACTCAGAAAAGGTCCCGAGTTCGATTCTCGGTACGGCACACAATTTTAGTCTGATAGTAAGTTTCATATCAACGCACACTCCGCTACAGAGCGAAAATTTCATTCTGGAAACATACCCCAGGCTGTGGCTAAGCCATGTATCCACAATATCGTTTCTCCCAGGAATGGTAATTCTACATGTTCTGCAGGAGAGCTTCTGCGAAGTTTGGAAGGTAGGAGACGAGGTACTGGCAGAATTAAAATAAAAAATAAGACTGTGAGGGCGTGTCGTGAGTTGTGCTTGGGTGGCTAAGATGATGGAGCACTTGCCCGCGAAAGGCAAAGGTCCCGAGTTCGAATCTCGGTCCGGCACACAGTTTTGGTCTGCCAGTAAGTTTCATACCAGCGCACACCACCTGCAGAGTGAAAATTTCACTCTGCTTTCTTCTGTGTCCCGCTATTTCCTGGTCTCATTCACCGTGGAATAATTTCACGGCTACGCCATATTCTGAAGCATCTGTTACTAATTTGGAAGATTTGTGCATCACAGGTTGTTTCAAAATAGATGAGTTCATAAGAACCTGTTTAATATTACCAAATGCTCCTGCTGTACCTGAGATTTGGTTGTCTAAGGTTTGTACTTTATTGTGAACTTCCCTCAACTGATTTCCTCCTCACTGAATCGCTCTGTACATTAATGTACATTTATACTTTTCTAGGCAAATCATTTAATTCTTTCTTGTATCAGTAATTTTATTTTCCTGTACTTTAACTATAGACATTAACTCCTCTATAAACGCTTCTGCCTGTGATTTAATCGCCGCCAACTAAGTAGTGGTAGCCTCTAACTTCTCGCTGATACTTTTTTCTAGGTTCTTGAGAGCAGCATCCCCTTGAGCCTTAACGGTTGATTCTACTTTCGGATTAAGGTGTTCTTCTAATTTTCTGTTCAGGTTTTTTTCGAATTTCTTACAGCTTTCGTCTTGAGCTTTAACAGCTTCTTCTAGTTTTCTATAAGTACTTAAATACACTTCTGCTTTAAGATCATCACCAGGTACTTTAAGGGCTATACTTATACGAGGGTCACTCCGTAAGAAATGCGCACTATTTTTTCATTCTGCATGTGTGAAAGTTGTACAGTGTGTAGATACATCCTTCCCACTTGTTTTCAAACTTAGTTCAGCCTGTTCCAGTGAGTGGCGCAGTCACAGCATGTCTTCAAGATGGTTGCTACAGGTTCGTTAGAAGCAACGTGCTGTCATAGAATTCCTGTACTGTGAAAACGAGACAGTGGGAAACATACACAAGAGGTTGAAAAACGTGTATGGAGATGCTGCTGTCGATCGCAGTACAGTTAGTCTGAGGGCAAGCAGGTTACGTGATGAAAGCGGATACGGCTATATTGAGGATTGTCCTCGCAGCGGCAGCCCTCGTACTGCACACACTCCAGACAATGTGCAGAGAGTTAACGGATTGGTGACTGCTGACAGACGCATCACAGTGAAAGAATTGTCACGTTACGTTGGGATAGGGGAAAGAAGTGTTTGCAGAATACTGAAAACGTTGGCGTTAATAAAGGTTTGTGCCAGGTGGGTTCCCAGGATGTTGACAGTGGCTCACAAAGAAACAAGAAAAACGTTAAGCTAACGTTTGGAACAGTACGAGAATGGTGGAGATGAATTTCTTGGAAGAATTGTGACAGGTGATGAAACATGGCTCCATTATTTTTCACCAGAGACGAAGAGGCAATCAGTGGAGTGGCATCATGTAAATTCACCCAAGAAAAAAAATTCAAAACCACACCTTCTGCTGGAAAAGTTATGGCTACGGTGTTTTTCGATTCCGAAGGACTCTTGCTTATGGACACCATGCCAAGTGGAACGACAATAAATTTTGATGCATATGTGAGGACACTGAAGAAACTTCAAGCTCGACTGAGCCGTGTTCGACCACATCGGCAAAAGCAGGATGTTTTGCTGTTGCACGACAATGCACGGCCGCACGTCAGTCAAAAAACCATGGATGCGATCACAAAACTCGGACGGACTACACTGAAACACCCGCCTTACAGTTCTGACCTTTCTCCATGTGACTGTCATCTCTTTGGGAAACTCAAATACCCACTTCGTGGAACAATGTTTGAAGATGGTGACTCCCTTGTGCACGCTGCCAAACAGTGGCTCCAACAGGTTGGGAGCTGATTCCAAGATGGCGTAAGGCAGTTGAGAGGGATGGAAATTATGTGGGGAAATGAAAATATTGTTTCTCAGGGATGTATATACACACTGCAAAACTTTCAAACATGTAGAATAAAAGATGGACTAAAAAAAAATAGTGTGTATTTCTTTTGGAGTGACCCTCGTATTACTGTCCATTTTGTTTTAAGGATTTCCATTGATTTTCTAAAGGTTTCTGCTAATTTCTCGTTAAATGCTCACTGTTCTGTTTGCCGCGCGGATTGGCCGCCCGCTTTGAGGCGCCATGTCACGGACTGCTCGGCCCCTCCCGCCGGAGGTTCGTGTCCTTCCTCAGGCATGCGTGTGTGTGTGTGTGTGTGTGTGTGTGTGTGTGTGTGTTTGTGTGTGTGTGTGTGTGTGTGTGTGTGTGTGTGTGTGTATTGTTCTTAGCATAAGTTAGTTTAAGTAGTACGTAAGTCTAGAGACCTATGACCATAGCAGTTTGGTCCCTGAGGCATTCACACGCATTTGAGGAGGAGGAGGAGATTACTGTTTAACGTCCGTCGACAACGAGGTCATTAGAGACGAAGCACAAGCTCGGGTTAGGGAAGGATTGGGAAGGAAATCGGCCGTACCCTTTCTAAGGAACCATCCCGGCATTTGCCTGAAGCGATTTAGGGAAATCACGGAAAACCTATATCACGATGGCCGGACGCGGGATTGAACCGTCGTCCTCCCAAATGCGAGCACACGCATTTGAACTGCTCTGCCTGCACATAACCCAAACCACTACAGTACCTCCGCTACTATTTTTGTAGGTAACACAGTAATAAACTACTAATTAAATTCCCAGCTAATCAGTTAAATTAGGTGTTCACCGAATTTTTCACTGGTAAACGTCATAACTAATGCCATAGGTTCCTGTACACACAACAATAAAATAACAATAAAAAAATATACTACACGGACAAGATCACAGCTCTCCCGATACGTAGAACCGCGAAATGGAGACGCTGCCGTCGACTGCACAGGCGAAGATCGTGCATCGTATTGAGAAGCTGTGGCGGGCGGCCGCTGCTCTCGCGATAAGACTCTGAAGTGACGTGCCGTGAAGACTCGCACAGCCGTAGTCAGTGCGCCAAGTTGAACTGCTATCGTCCGGTCCACCTGTTGCTATCATGTCGTTACTTACTCTTACCACTACCACCCCCCCCCCCCCCCCCCGAACCATCCGCAAACTCTCCCGTGTCGTTAGAAAAGCGCTTTGTAAACACATACACCGGTTGTCTCAAGGTTGTCTCAATTAGTGTAGACAACCGCGATTATTTATGTTATGATAAATTCATCTTTTATTTTTTATCTAGAATATTATCAACCTGTTTATAATTCAAAAATTCAAAAGGCTCTGAGCACTATGGGACTTAACATCTATGGTCATCAGTCCCCTAGAACTTAGAACTACTTAAACCTAACTAACCTAAGGACATCACACAACACCCAGTCATCACGAGGCAGAGAAAATCCCCGACCCCGCCGGGAATCGAACCTGGGAACCCGGGCGTGGGAAGCGAGAACGCTACCGCACGACCACGAGCTGCGGACCTGTTTTTAATTACATGGCTTTTTGGGGCACAGTACAGTGAGTGCTCACTCATGGAGGTTCTAAATTTGGTTCTTGAGTTGCTACTGGAAACCGAGTATATTTTCAAAAGATTTTTCTCTCTATTCGAGTGCCACAGTTTTCTCGTCCTTCAGGAAGGTCGTCAAATGTTGCATTTCCTCTCGCGTGTGTGCGGCAGCTTACCTGTAACACCTTGAGAAGGGAACACTGCGTGGTGAAGCTATCAGTGCTATGTTGTCTAAGCTACCTTTTTCACTATGGTCACCATCTAGTTTTGTCCTCGTGGTACGGCTACTTCGTACCACGCCCGTACGTAAACTTATTCCTCTTGACATTATATCCAGGCAGGGAGATGGTGTAAGAATGCGTCTCACTACTTCTAGCTACTGAATGACAAATATGTCTTCAACGATAATCCTCTGTATTGTTCTAACACTTTACGTCAGTTGTTAAGAAAGATCCAGATATCAGCATCTCCTACACTGAAACACATCGATCAGTACGTTCGACCACATCGAACTTCATTTCAAACCTAAGATTAACAGTCTTCATTTATCTTGAGCGTTTACTTTGTAGTATATCCGTTTTCTCTGACACGTTCATGATGACGTCAAGGAGTGTGACCAGGGTATAAATGCCCACTAGCAGCAAGTGCTACACTGCTCACCACACAGCGCCATGCCCCTGCTATGCCTCGACGCTGCATCTTCACCATCTCCACAGATCACAGACCGGATTGCGCACACTGGATTGTTCCCACTTCATGAAACGTTTGTAAGAGATGCGGGCATTTTTCCACCATCGTGAACGTGCTCAGTTGAACATAGATAATTTTCACGAATAGCCCATTTTACACTACAGTTAATTCCATCATTGATGGGTAAACTGCAGCAACTCAGGTGAGTCATAACAAAAAAGAACCTTGTTTAGGAAGAATCTTAAGACATGTGTCATTAATACAACAAACTCATCCAATTTTTTAAAGATTACCTGAGAGAAATTACGTCTTACTATCAAAAACAGTGGAGCATTCAGAAACAAAACCAACTTTTCTCGCACTATCACTCTACAGTTGTCCAGCTTAACACATTCATATATTCCCTCATTGTATTAAGGTTGGCGTAGAGGGAATTGAGTGTAATTTCAATGCAAGCATTTCGTGTGAATATCATGAGAATTTCCATAGCGCTTACCCAGTCGCTGGCAAACAATAAACTCCAGTACATAAAAGAAGGTTCTCTGCTTCTCACTAAATAATTCCAAAACATCTCAAAAGAGAATACCATAGAGTCATCTTGGTTATCGGCCTATAAATACACATCCCTCATTACAACAACCATAAACACCAATTGCACTAAGTCATTGCATCTGAATGATTTTACAGCATTTCATGACTAAACACTTCATGGCAGTTATGCCAACATATTCGAAGAAGAAGACCCATTCACAGCATAAGACTCAACATTTCATAACTGATACTGTTTTTGATCAACAACTACGACGCTCAGTAGATAAAAATCACATAGATGCATTCTACATCAAATTCCAAATCAATAATTTTAAACGCAGAAAAAATACAGACACTGCTGAACCACCGTTATCTACAACACAGTCACCAAAATCCTACACTAAATAGGACCCTACAAATATCAATTTCTTTACCAGGTATCAACTAGTAAGACTTCCTGTATAATAAGAATAAAACGAACTCTCCATACTTACATTCGTTCATAACTAGTGTTTCATTTTTTGTACTGTACTTACAACAACCTATTCCTGTTGCATAAGTTACATAGAAAAGTGGATAGCCGAAATTCACCTTCTAGGACAATGGAGTAGCATTTTCTCACAGGCTATTCTCACCTATACTCATATATCACACAAAAACAGAAAAACCGATACCAAATCTGACAAGATAATTCAGCATGATAATCAGCAAACACAGACACGGGAAAACTTATACAAATCATTTTCGGTTTTCTTGTTGCGGCAGTTCGGGATAAAATCTCGAGCTTTCGACGATAGCCGGCCGGTGTGGCCGAGCGGTTTTAGGCGCTACAGTCTGGAACCGCGCGACCGCTACGGTCGCAGGTTCGAGTCCTGTCTCTGGCATGGATATGTGTGCTGTCCTTAGATTAGTTAGGTTTAAGTAGTTCTAAGTTCTATGGGACTGATGACCTCAGCTGTTAAGTCCCATAGTGTTCAGAGCCAATCATCGAAGACGTGTCTGGAAGCAACCCGGTTAGGCTGAACGCCTTACACATACTGACCAGCCAATGCAGCCAGGTGGAGGTTCCCTGTTGTTTTGGCGTGGCATTATGTGGGGCCGACGCAAGCCCCTGGTGGTCATGGAAGGAACGGTAACGGCTGTACTATACGTGAATGCCATCCTACGAACGATAGTGCAACCATATCGGCAGTATATTGGCGAGGCATTCGTCTTCATTGACGGCAATTCGCGCCCCCATCGTGCACATCTTTTGAATGTGTTCCTTCAGGATAACGACATCTCTCGATTAGAGGGCAGCATGTTCTCCTGAGGTGAACCCTATCGAACATGCCTGCGATAGACTGAGAAGGGCTGTTTATAGACGACGTGACTCACAAACCACTCTGAGGGATCTTAGCCGAATCGCCGTTGAGGAGTGGGACAATCGTGACCAACAGTATTTTATGAACTTGTGGATAGTATGTCACGACGAATACAGGCATGCATCCCTGCAAGAGGACGTGCTACTGGGTATTAGATGTACCTGTATGCAGCAATCTGGACCACTACCTCTGAAGGTCTCCCTGTATGGTGGTACAACATGCAATGTGTGGTTTTAATGAGCAATAAAAAGGGCAGAAATGATGTTTATGTTGATCTCTATTCCAATTTTCTGTACGGGTTCCGGAACTCTCGGAACCGAGGTGATGCAAAACTTTTTTGATGTGTCAATTTCAATCAGTGGCTTTGTCTCTTTGCCTAACTTTTTCTACTTCTACATTTCACGTCTGTCGTATATACTACGTATGCAGTGTGGTCTATCGATAGTGAACGAGCCAAATACCTCACGAAATAAGCATCAAACGAAAAAACTACAAAGAATGAAACTCGTGTGGCTTGAAGGGGCAAACCAGATGGCGCTGTGGTTGGCCCGCTAGATGGCGCTGCCATAGCTTAAACGGATATCAACTGCGTTTTTCAAAAATAGGAACACCCATTTTTTATTACATATTCGTGTAGTACATAAAGAAATATGAATGTATTAGTTGGACCAATTATTTCGTTTTGTGATAAATGGCGCTGTAATAGTCACTAACGTACAAGTATGTGGTATCACGTAACATTCCGCCAGTGCGGACGGTATTTGCTTCGTGATACATTACCCGCGTTAAAATGGACCGTTTACCAATTGCGGACAAGGTCGATATCGTGTTGATGTATGGCTATTGTGATCAAAATGCCCAACGGGCGCGTGCTATGTATGCTGCTCGGTATCCTGGACAACATCATCCAAGTGCACGGACCGTTTGCCGGATATTTATGTTATTTAAGGAAACAGGAAGTGTTCAGCCACATGTGAAACGTCAACCACGACCTGCAACAAATGATGATGCCCAAGTGGGTGTTTTAGCTGCTGTCGTGGCTAATCCGCACATCAGTAGCAGACAAATTGCGTGAGAATCGGGAATCTCAAAAATGTCGGTGTCGAGAATGCTACATCGACATCGATTGCACCCGTACCATATTTCTATGCACCAGAAATTGCATGGCGATGTCTTTGAACGTAGTGTACAGTTCTGCCACTGGGCACAAGAGAAATTACGGGACGCTGAGAGATTTTTTGCACGCGTTCTATTTAGCGGTAACGTAAACCGGCATAATATGCACTACTGGGTAACGGAAAATCCACGATGGCTGCGACAAGTGGAACATCAGCGGCCTTGGCGGGTTAATGTATGGTGTGGCATTATGGAAGGAGGGTAACTGGCCCCCATTTTATCGTTGGCAATCTATATGGTGCAATGTTTACTGATTTCTTACGTAATGTTCTACCAATGTTACTACAAGATGTTTCATTGCATGACAGAATGGCGATGTACTTCCAGCATGATGGATGTCCGGCACATAGCTCGCGTGCGGTTGAGGTGGCATTGAATAGCATATTTCATGACAGGTGGATTGGTCGTGGAAGCACCATACCATGCCCCGCGCGTTCATCGGATCTGACGTCCCCGGATTTCTTTTTGTGGGGAAAGTTGAAGGATATTTGCTATCGTTATCCACCCACAACGCCTAACAACATGTGTCAGCGCATTGTCAATGCGTGTGCGAACATTACGGAAGGCGAACTACTCGCTGTTGAAGGGAATGTCGTTACATGTATTGCCAAATGCATTGACGTTGACCGACATCATTTTGAGCATTTACTGCATTAATGTGGTATTTACAGGTAATCAAGCTGTAACAGCATGTGTTCTTAGAAGTGATAAGTTCACAAAGGTACATGTATCACAATGGAACAACTGAAATGAAGTATTCAAACGTACCTACGTTCTGTACTTTAATTTAAAAAACCTACCTGTTACCAACTGTTCGTCTAAAATAGTGAGCCATACGTTTGTGACTATTACAGCGCCATCTATCACAAAGCGAAAAACGTGGTCCAACTAAAACATTCATATTTCTTTACGTACTACACGAATATGTAATAAAATGGGGGTTCCTATTTTAAAAAAACGCAGTTGATATCCGTTTGACCTATGACAGCGCCATCTAGCGGGCCAACCATAGCGTCATCTGGTTGCCCCCTTCAAGCTAGACAAGTTTCGTTCTTTGTGGTTTTTTAGTTTGACGCTTATTTCGTGAGATATTTGGCCCGGTTACGATCAATGGACCACCCTGTATACTGAGGTGACGTAAGTCCCGGGATACCGTATCTGTCCTCCTTTTGTCCGGCATACTGCAGCAACTCGACGTAGCATGGAATCAACAAGTCATTGGAAGTCCCCTTCAGAGATATCGATCCATGCTGGCTCTGTAGCCGACCATAATTGCGAAAGTGTTGCCGGTGCAGGATGTTGTTCCCAAACTGACCTCCCGATTATGTCCCATAAATGTTCTTTAAGATTCATATCAGGCGATCTTGGTGGCTCATAATTTGCTCGAATTGTCCAGAATGTTCTATAAACCTGTCGCGAGCAATAGTGGCGCATCGTCATCTAAAAAAAATCCATCACTGTTTGGTGACATGAAGTCCAGAAATAGCTGAAAATGGTCTCCAAGTAGCCGAACATGACCATTTCTAGTCAATGATCGATTCAGTTGGAACAGAGTACGCAGTCCGTTCCATGCAAACACAGCTGACACCGTTACGGAGCCACCACCAGCTTGCACAGTGCATTATTGGCAACTTGGGTCCATGGATCCTTGGAGTCTGCGCCTCACTCGAACCCTACCTTCAGCTCTTACCAACTAAAATCGGGATTCCTGTGACCAAGCCACGGTTTTCCACTCGCCTACGGTCCAACCGACATAGCCACGAGCCAGGAGAGGCGCTGCACGCGATGTCGGGCTGTTAGCAAAGACACTCGTGTCGGTCATCCACTGCCATAGCCCATTAACGCCAAATTTCACTGCACTGTCCTAAATTATACGTTCGTCGTACGTCCCCATTGATTTCAGCGGCTATTTCACACACTGTTGCTTGTGTGTTAGCATTGACAACCCTACGCAAACCCCACCGCTCTCGGTCGTTAAGTGAAAGCCGTCGGCCGCTGCGCTGTTCTTGGTGAAAGGTAATGCCTGAAATTTGTTACCCTCGACATACTCCTGACACTGTTGATCCCAGAATACTGAGTTCCCTAATGATTTCCGAAATGGAGTTTCCCATGCGTCTAGCTCTAACTACCATTCCGCTTTGAAATATTGTTAGTTTCCGTCGTGAGGCCATAATCATCACGTCGGGAACCTTTTCACATCAATCACGTGAGTACAAATGACAGTACTGCCAATGCACCGCCATTTTATACCTTGTGCATGGAATACTACGGCCATCAGTACAGGTGCACATCGCTGTCCCATTACTTGTGCAGCTCAGTGGATAATGTTTAAAATCCCACGCACTTCTTTTTCACTGTCTAGTCTACCCTTTGCACAATTTCCTTGCACTGCTTACTCGCAATCTTTCGCTTTTCGGTGAGAATATTAATGCTCTAATCTAGTCTCTTAATTCCTACTCCAAGCTCTTCCTCAAGCCCCTTATTACATTCTTCGATTAACCCTTTAACCTTCTTCTTCGTGACACTCAATACACTATCCCCGATTTTAATGTTATTGGGTTCCTGTCTATGGCCCATTGTCTTCTTAAGTTGCAAAGAACCCTTTGTGCCAAATCTGATAATTTGGGGGTGAACGTATATTGACGTTACAAATTACAGTTTCCATCTGTCATTCATTGAGCCAGACTGCTGAGACGAGTCCCATACCCAAGAAGTATTAACAAATATTGCCTCGCACATTTCTCAGTTCTTTCCATACTGTAGGAGCCTGACCCTACTTTGGTTGGTACCTCACTTGAATAGCGTCTCTTCGAATTCTACTTTCCGTTCATTATCTCTACTGCTCAGGAAGTATCAGACGTAACACACCTCTAAGACTCTTAATATATGAACAAAGAACCACAAAACAAATGCACAGCAAACACAAAGAGAATAACTAATTAACTTGAATTACACTTAATTCTACCAAACTACAAACAGAAGCATGTGCACCACGCAAGTAAAAAACAAACCCAATAAAGAGAAAGTCAAAGAGAGCCAGCCACATTTCCTGATATAACAAACCATGACCACAAACGATTCCTATCACACGTCTTTTAAACTCTCCAGCGAAGTATTCACACAAATGTTCAGAAATTAACAACAGTGACATTGGAGCCTCGTCATACTAGTGACCTATGCACACCAACAATTTCAATCAATTTCTGTTAAAATAACCATGTTAATATCAAAATACAAATCCAGTCATACCTGTACTATTCTCCACAATACAACATACACGAAAATGTTCTTAATCTAAGGATTCCAGGAAACATTCCTACAAATATTCCAATGTGTTCCACAATACCACTTAACGTAAACATTGCCAAGGATGGTATCCAGCTAACGTATCGCAATAGGGTCAGCACATCAACCATCTGTAGAACAAGTTTGATCAAAGAAAACAAGAGGAAGTACTAGTACACAGAATGTGCATAAGAAGGCAGTCATTCACTAACATACACAGAACAAGTCATGTATTCACACCCATGAACGTAAGCCTGAACTCATTGCAAATTTCTTACAAAATAGAATAACATTTTCCTGGAGACAAATGAGTCTTAACTTTACCTTCGATAAGATCAGCAGCTGAAGCGGTGAATTAAAATTTGTGCTACTGTCAGGACTTCAACCCAGGTCTCTTGCTTACCAGGCAGATGTGCTAGCCATTATACCGTCTATGTGTGGGGTACAGGAAATATTTCTCATTTACGTACAAAGCTGGGTTGCAATTTCAGTGTCAGAGAGTCTCGGAAATAGTTTCAATGTGAGATGGGGAAAATAAGAGCCCAAATTTTAATTCTTTGCTACAGTTACTATCATTATACACAAAATAACATCTCACAGATCTCTCTGAGAGCCTAATCATTCTACATAATTATATCATGTCACCATCAGTCAAATAGAAACAGGTAACTATGAAAAAGAAAGTAAAGCTCACAATCTGCATTAAAGTCTGCCCATTAACTCAACTTCTACACGAAAATTTCGCTTGCCAATAGTAAAGTACTACGGTTCAGAATATTGAAGATAATCTCATAATCATTCAGTACATTGAACCAAATCCACATGGTGTTAATTGGCCTCAAACAAATGCAATGGACACCAAGAAAAATTTTACGTTTAGGATAGGCGGGAGGAGAGGGGACTGTGTTCCCAATTTCAATATTTCTCAGAAAAGTAGAGCATTCGTTACTCACAGTAGCATAGCTTCATAGCTATCACAAATAGGCCCTCCCTGTGCTGAACTCACTCAAAAATGTGTCCTACCACTCCAAAGCTATACTAGCGTTCTGTGCAGCAGGAAGTCATCGTTACATACTCCGCCCAACCTAACAAAGACTCATGTTCTCCATGTGACGAAAGAATTTACTCTTTCAGGATTATCGACACTGAGACTGTATCTTTGCTTCAGTAGGTGTTTGGTCTGATGAAGGCTGACGACGTACTTCAAGTGTGATGAAAATTTGTGGGTGAAAGGAATATAAAAGGAATCATAAAATATCATGCGACAGTATCTGGCGTAGGTATTACTTTTAGAGTTCTGTTTTGACGTCACATAACTCCCCTTCCAAGATCAGATGGCAGGAAAACCACACACAGACACACACAAATATATATGGAAGAAATTGAAACATCGAGAAGGAGATGTGCAACATAAGTGAAGGTTGGTAGACATGCTTCTACATCTGAAAAATGATGTCTATTCTTACTTCGCGCCAGTTGCATAAGAGTGGCAATGTCAATCAGGTTTGCTTTAAACACACGCCGTAACGATCGTCAACGGTAGTTACCTTCGACACAGGATAAGGTGAGTTGATGTTAGCCAAGAATACCTTTACGCAGTTATCAACACTACACTGAGTTTCACCGGCGTCGTATATTAGGGCTGCGGGAAACTGGAGCTTCCTTCTGCGATATTGCTTAAAGAATTGACAGGTTTGTGCACTACTGGCCATTAAAATTGCTACACCACGAAGATGACGTGCTACAGACGCGAAATTTAACCGACAGGAAGAAGATTCTGTGATATGCAAGTGGTTACCTTTTCAGAGCATTCACACAAGGTTGGCACCGGTGGCGACACCTACAACGTGCTGACATAAGGAAAGTTTCCAATCGATTTCTCATACACAAACGGCAGTTGACCGGCGTTGCTTGGTGAAACGTTGTTGTGATGCCTCGTGTAAGGAGGAGAAATGCGTACCATCACGTTTCCGACTTTGATGAAGGTCCGATTGTAGCCTATCGTGACTGCGGTTTATCGTATCGCGACACTGCTGCTCGTGTTGGTCGAGATCCAATGACTGTTAGCAGAATATGGAATCGGTGGGTTCAGGAGGGTAATACGGAACGCCGTGCTGGATCCCAACGGCCTCGTATCACTAGCAGTCGAGATGATAGGCATCTTATCCGCATGGCTGTAACGGATCGTGCAGCCACATCTCGATCCCTGAGTCAACAGATGGGGACGTTTGCAAGACAACAACCATCTGCACTATCAGTTCGCCGACGTTTGCAGCAGCATTGACTATCAGCTCGGAGACCATGGCTGCGGTTACTCTCGACGCTGCATCACATACAGGAGCGCCCTCGATGGTGTACTCAACGACGAACCTGGGTGCACGAATGGCAAAACGTCATTTTTTCTGATGAATCCAGGTTCTGTTTACAGCATCATGATGGTGGCATCCGTGTTTGGCGACATCGCGGTGAACGCACATTGGAAGCATGTATTCGTCATCGCCATACTGGCGTATCACCCGGTGTGATGGTATGGGGTGCCGTTTGTTACACGTCTCGCTCACCCCTTGTTCGCACTGACGACACTTTTAACAGTGGACGTTACATTTCAGATGTGTTACGACCCGTGGCTCTACGCTTAATTCATCCCTGCGAAACCCTTCATTTGAGCAGGATAATGCACGACCGCATGTTGCAGGTCCTGTACGGGCCTTTCTGGATACAGAAAATGCTCGACTGCTGCCATGGCCAGCACATTACCAGATCTCTCACCAATTGAAAACGTCTGGTCAATGGTGGCCGAGCAACTGGCTCGTCACAATACGCCAGTCACTACTCTTGATAAACTGTGGAATCGTGTCGAAGCTGCTTGGGCAGCTGTACCTGTACACGCCATCCAAGCTCTGTTTGACTCAATGCCCAGGCGTATGAAGACCGTTATTATGGCCAGAGGTGGTTGTTCTGGGTACTGATTTCTCAGGATCTGTGCACCCAAATTGCGTGAAAATGTAATCACATGTCAGTTCTAGTATAATATATTTGTCCAATGAATACCCGTTTATCATCTGCATTTCTTCTTGGTGCAGCAATTTTAATGGCCAGTAGTGTAGTTACTGTACATATTTCTGGTAGCGGTGGTCACGAGAATGTACGGTCGCAAGATGACTGAGCTCCGTACGACCACGTGGCTTCAACGAGAGGTAAGACCATCGTGTTTGGTGTTTGGTTCTGGCACATCGGACTGCATTTGCAGCAGCAATCTGAACTGCAGTTGGCATCCCAATGACACAGCTAACTGTTACAAATCGCTCACTTCGAAGACAGATCCGAGCCAGATGACTTATAGCGTGCACTCCGCTGACCTGAAGTCACCACCGTTAGCGACTTCAGTTGTGTCAAGCGAGAGATCGTTGGAGAGCAGGGTGCAGGTCGGTTGTATTTTCTGATGGAAGCTGGTTCTGCCTCGTTGCCAGTGATGGCCGTGTGTTCGTTACAAGAATGCCAGACAGGGCCTGCAATCAACCTGTCTGCGTTATAGGCACACTGTACCTGAACCAGAAGTTATGGTCTTGGGTGCAATTTCGTATGATAGCAGGAACACTCTCTTGGTTATTCCACGCACCCTGACAGCAAATTTGTACGTCAGTCTTGTGATTCGACCTGTTTTGCTGCCATTCACGAGCAGCATTCCAGGATCTGTTTTTAAACAGGGTAATGCTCACTCTTTTACACTGTAGTAACCCAACATGCTCTACAGAGTATCGACATTTTGCCCTGACCTGCTCGATCGCCAAATTTGTCTCCTATCGAGTGCATATCGGACATCATCGGACGACAACTCCAGAGTCATCCACAACTAACATTAATCGTCCTTATATTGACAGACCAAGTGCAACAGGCGTGGAACTCCATCCCAAAAACTGACATCTAGTGTCTTTACAACACAATGCATTTTACGTTTTCATGCTTGCATTCAACATTGTGGCAGTTACACCGGTTATTTATATACCAGCATTTCACATTTTCAATGGCTTATCTCGCGCTTTCGGTGTTGCGATATAGGGCGTTATAAAACTATCTAATATTTTAGGGGATGGTGTTATACATCAAAACAAGGAAAAAATGTCTTACAATCATGGTCCCTACGAGACATATGACCACTTGTTCAGAGGAAGTGCTCAACGTGATGTTCATTCATCTCAATGCTTGCCTCTGCCCTTCAGCGTAAGGACACGCACATTTTTTAAAATCGTCCTAGTTGGTTCTGAAAGCGCTGAGAAGCACGGAAGGCACGATTCTGCAGTGTCTGCACATCGTTTATTGGAGTGGCATAGACGAATTGCTTCACGTGTCACCGTCACCAGAAGTCTAATGGATATAGGTCTGGGGAAGAAGAAGGTCAAAGTATGGGACATCCCTGGGCAATCCACTGGTTTTCAAATGTTCTCATCAGGTGCCGACGCACAGTGCAGAGAATATGTGCTGGTGCGCCTTCATGCATGAACCACATCTGTAGTCTGTCCTGACATTGCACATCCTCTAGCAAGATAGGCAGTAAGTTTTTCTGAAAGTGGTGTTGACGAGGCTCAGTTAATCTCTATGGTAGCACGTGTGCCCCTTGTATAGCCAAGAACGCCTATTCATGCATTGATTGACAATCGATTCTGATGCCCTGTTTCTTGAACCGCAAGGGGATTTTCATCGGGCCACAAGGGCTGATTATGGAAATTTACAATACCATCTTGTGTAGGCCCTGCCTCATCAGTAAACAAAATTTCAGAGGCAAAATGCGGATCTGCACCACACTGCTGCAAGAAATATTGGCAGAACTGCACTCTGGCAGGATGGTCTCGTACCATAGAGGCCTGTACGCGCTAAACGTGGTACGGATACAACAACTGCTCATGAAGTACCACCCATACCAGAGGATGGCTAATACCTTCTGCTGCTGCTGTTCGTCCCAAGCTGGTTCCAGGACTGTCGTCCGCTGCACCTAGAGCACGCTTCTCCATTTCAGACGTGCGAACTGAACGACACGTTTCACTGTCTACTTTGTTGGATGTTGCCGAACATGTTTCCCCAATACTCTGCAACGATCTGCTGAAAAGCTTAACATATGGCACCCTGCGTGCTGGAAATTGTTCAGTGTACAGGTTACGGGCACTCAGATTAACTTCACCTTCTAAACCATAGCAGTAAATCATGTCTGCTATTTCCCATGTGGAATAAAAGGCCTCCATTGATAGGTTGTGTCAGAGTATCTGCAAGAGAGAAAACATTTTGTGCCGTAACACAAAAATCACGACAACATGTACTTTAATCGTGACCTTTAAGTAGGTAAAATTTTACGGTACGCACCCGGAGTTAGGAGAAATATTTTCGAACGTAAACAGATATAAAAAGACTACAGTACAGTCACACAACGTAAACGGAACAACTCACTGCAGACCACTGAGCCAACTAATGTTTACATCGATACCGCACGGCAGTATCCCAGCACGCTGTTGACCCTTCTATGTCACGGAACGGGAATACAACATCGATTCTCATACGAGCAACCACATTTTCGTGGTGTCTTCCTACCTCGCTGTATTCCATGCCAGGGGTTGTAATTAACGTTAATTAATTGATAGTCCTCTGTAGTAGGATGCTCTAATCCCCTGAAATATTGGATAGTTTTTTAACACCCTGTATATCGCTGAATTACTCCTCAGCGCAAAACTTTTTGCGACCATGCGTTCACACTTTACTACTGTGAAAATGTGGTTGGAATTGTCACCTAGTGCACCACATGCAGGAGGTTTGCTAATATGCTTGTCTTACTCTGATTTGGAAATTTGTGGTAAGGATTATGGGACCAAACTGCTGAGGTCATCGGTCCCTATGCTTACGCAATACTTAATCTAACTTAAACTATCTTACTCTAAGGACATTACACACACCCTTTCCCGGGGGAGGACTCCAACCTACGACGGGGGAGCCTCGCGAACAGTGACAAGACGCCTAAGACCGCACGGCACCCCGAGCGACATCTTACTCTGATGAGCCAACCAAACATTACGACCATCTTCGTAATAGAGAGTTCAGAGTGCTATGCAACATTGATTCTCCGTGGCACAAATTCTAGAAAACCTTGGTAGTTTTCGGAAGTGTGCGACAGCAGATTTATACGCACAGATCATACAATTCCCATAAACTACTGGCCGAAGTTCGTAGATGAGGAGAAGGATGTGCTACACTGGGTTCAGATCAGGCGAATTTGGTCGCCACTACATCAAAGAATGTTCGCTATCATGCTCCTCAAAACACAGTAGTGCGATTATGGCAGCGTAAAAGGGACAGTTGTCCCACTCGAAACTGCCATCGCCCTCGGTAAAGACATCAAGCACAGACAGGTGCAAGTAGTCCACAAGAATGTTCACAGCTATCAAGGTACCAGAAATTACTGCTGCAGGTCCCACGAAAGCCAAGGTGAACGTCCTCCACAGCCCTGCGGCAGTGGCATTTCACGTATTTCCTGCAGTCGTTCGCTTGGATGACTGCGTATAAGAACAAGTCCATGGACATGGTGTAAGAAATTAAGTGATTTATCCTACCAACTGACCAGATTTTGCTATCCACAATCCATTCTCGATAATTCCGTGCCCACTGCAATCGTAATTGACGATATCGGTTGATCAACATGGGAGGATGTAGGGTTCATCCTCTGCTGTCGTCTGCTTTTCAACCATATGCGCCTATCCTGCCTTACATAACGACCAAGACTTCGACCCACATGTTCTGTGATTAGGCATGTACGTCCAATATGTTGGTGCTCACTCGTGGTTTCATCATCCTTCAACCACTTTCCATAGAGTCTCACGACAGTAGCGCGCTATTAGACTAACAGCCTCTCGCATTCTCGAGATGCCCGATTCCAGCGCCGGGTCACAACGATCTGCCCATTGGAGAAGTCGTTCATGTCAGTGCATTTGCCCATTTGCGGCCTGTATCGTGACTAGAACTATTACCAATTCATCTCTTCTCCGCTTATATACTTTCCTTAGAGCGTCACGTGCCTGCAACGCTGTAGACTGTGGTACTAATGTTTTGGATCCTCTACGTATAGGCCTTGTGAACATTACATCTAGCTGATTGAAGGTGACGTATGATACTATGTGTCGCATTTGTGTCAGTTGGCCTTATGTATGTTGAGCCAGTCAAGATTTTGCATGTGATTAACAATTTCAAAATAATTCAGTCCCTATTTTCAAATGGACTACTCCGTGCACTAACAATATGTCTAGACCACTAACAATACTAACACGATTATTGTTTGAGTGCAATTATCACAGTCTTCATTTCCAGATACTACTACAAAAATTTTGCCTCTAGTAAAGAAAACCTCATTATTGAACATTACTACACGACATACATGTGTTAATTTCCGAACAGGTTATGAGTTTTGATTTAAGAGTGTTTATGGCGACATTTGTGATCTACTGTACTAGCATTTCCGATGTAAACGAAGCATTTCACCAATGTGAGCAAACTAAGGTATTCTGTGTCTTACGACACGATCCTTGGATATTTCACTGAGATTAAAACCCTGCAGGCGTTTCCTATCAAGAACACATAATTCTGTAATGGTCGTAGGTATACTGACCGCTTCATGGAAGATCCAGTCTGTTCTTACCTGTCGGGGGCATTGGTGAGGTTCCGGTTGTGATACGAGGTTATATTCCGTTTCAAATATATTTACCTCCTTTACAGAATTAAGATCTGCGTAGAATACACTCATTTATGGTGACTACAGGGGAAATCTAGTTATTCTTTTTATTGTTGTTCCTTTCGGGAATTTAATGTGTTGTTGCTAAGGATCGTGGTTTCAGGATTTTTCTTCTGGATGGAAATTTTTGTGAGAGAGGGTCATATAAGCCACACGTTGCTGTCAGAACTATATAACGTTCTGCTGTTGGTGTTCTTTGGAGAGAATCTCAGTTTTTCCGGATTTTTTCATCCATATCGTATTTTTACGTGAATTGTCACTATAATCAATTATGCATGTTTGGAGTAGCCATACGAGACGACTCTGTGCAATTTGAGGGATTAAAATGGTTTTCTATTCGAAGAGAATATCTCCTGAGGTCCATCGATTGTCAACTCATAGCCGCTTGGATCATCCATAGCAAATCGTCGTAGGACACTGATCAGTGCGTGTGCAATGTCGACCACGTGAGACACATCTTTGGTACGCTTGACTATATGATAACTTGTCGACTATGCAGTTTGACACATCAGAAGACGTTTTCACAGCTTCACCGATATGTAGGCATGTTTTCTAAAGCACCGTGAATTTCAAAGGTAGAATTCTAAGCAGTTAATGTCACGCAATTTCCCCTCACAAATGCTTGGACAACTAGGCTAATATTGTCGTATCCTTTTCGTCTGCAGTGATTTACTTTTATGTATTTATTTATTTGATCTCCCAAGATTAGGTTCAGAGGGCCTATCTTACATTTTAACAGGCGTTCTACATATTTTACATTCCGTGTATTAGTGTAAGCATGTTACACTAAATTTAAAAGATACAGTAGAACAGATCAAAAGAAATACACAGCTTATATTCATAAATGGTAAATACAGCAATAGTTAGAAGTTACAGTAGGATGGGATTTTAATTATGATTGCCAAAAGTAATGTGAGTGGTGAAAGGGATGGACGAGGGAGGGAAATATGTATGTGATAACACACAATTAAGGTACACGAGGGAAGAGACGGTGGCGCGATTTATTGTGAAAGGAAAAGAGAAAGAAGCGCCGGCCGGGGTGGCCGAGCGGTTTCACGGCGCTACAGTCTGGAACCGCGCGACCGCTACGGTCGCAGGTTCTAACCTTGCCTCGGGCATGTATATATGTGATGTCGTTAGGTTAGTTAGGTTTAAGTAGTTCTAAGGGACTGATGACTTCAGAAGTTAAGTCCCATAGTGCTCAGAGCCATTTGAACCAGAGAAAGTAGCATAACGTGGAGAAGATAGTACCATTGGCTTCGCTATTTGCCAGAGGGAAAGTATGCCATAGATGTTAATTTTGAGAAAGCACTATGACGATTACGGAAGGAAGTGCTTCAGCTTTTTTTGGAACCACCAGGGCACTGAGCTGTGCGATGAGTGCAGGGCAGCTTGCTCGAGAGGTGGGCAGTAGCGACAGCGAACGAGTTTGCACACGTTTTTGTTTTATAAATGGGTACAGCTAAAATACTAAAGCCGGACTGATATTTGTGAAATTAGCTGAATTTGCACAAGTTTTCGGTAAACTGGTGGTGAGTCATATATTCCAGGACTTTGGAAACAGCAGCTAATATGAACAGCATGGGGTTCTCTTACTTGGATTATGCGTATGGGGGTCGTGTTCGTCGTATACAGCAGTGACATTATTAGCAAATTTTTGAATTTTGCTTTCAATTGTGAGCTCTCTGATTATTCAATGCCGTGAGGTTTCTGAGCAGTCGGCGCTTAGAGCGTCACGATCTGTCCATCTAATATTCATACGAGTTGTATAACTCTAAGGTTTGGGGGCTGCACGGAGTAGCTCACATATGACACATCGTGTACTGGGAGGCCTGGAGCGAGCAGAAGTATGGTTTATATCCGATAATTCGTTCATATTATGCCTTGTGACGTAGTTAGTTATCAACTGGTGGTGGTTGTTAGAGTTTAACGTCCCGTCGACAACGAGGTCATTAGAGACGGAGCGCGAGCTCGGGTTAGGGAAGGATTGGGAAGGAAATCGGCCGTGCCCTTTCAAAGGAACCATCGCGGCATTTGCCTGAAACGATTTAGGGAAATCACGGAAAACCTAAATCAGGACGGTTGGAGACGGGATTGAACCGTCGTCCTCCCGAATGCGAGTCCAGTGTGCTAACCACTGCGCCACCTCGCTCGGTAGTTATCAACTAAGTATCCTTCAGCATGGCGTACTTCGTAGTTTCCGAATACTGGGAGGACTTAAGTTATCCACAGTCAATTCTAGGTGCTTTGAAATTCTATTAGTAATACACACATTGTATCCTCGACCTTTCTTTATGACATATCTTACAAGAATTTGTGCAAATTGGTCACATGACACTCATTTACTTATTTGCCCTTTGTACCAGCGAACTACTTCTCCAGAATACACTACCTCCACCATATCACGATTTCTTTACAATTTCGAAAGCACCGTAAATTATTTAAGATTTTTATACAATGTCGAAAGAACCGTATATTATTTAAGGTTTAATCCTTGGAAGCCGACATAAAATTTAGCCTTTACGGAAGCAATAAATTCCTTTCGTTCGAAAATATATCTTGGTGATACGTTCGTTTTGATAGTAACCTCATTTCGTAAAGACTACAGGGAGACACTGAAAGAATAACTCGACTTCGGTCATGAGGAGAGACTCATGAGACTTAGTAGCTGTTGCTTCTTAGGAAGCTGGACGAAATCTAATCACTAAGGTCAAATACAAGTCACATTAATATGACAACCTGTCAAAAGCACGAATAACCACCTGTTGCAGTACGGACTACAATGAGACGTGCAGGGAGGCAATCAGTAAGGTTCTGGAAGGTACTGACAGGGATGTACAACCATGCCGACTTCACTGACGTGGCCAGCTGTGTGGATCCATGGTGCGAACAGCCCAGTCGAAGTGGTACCACAGAGTCTAAATCCGAGGAATTTGCTGGCCAGGGAGTACGGTGAACTCATCCTAGTGCTCTTCGAACCACGCACGTGCAATGCAACTGTGTGACACGTTGCATTGTTGTCCTGACAGTAGATGCCATCATGACAAGGAAAGAGAGACTGCATGTCGGATGGATATGGTCCTAAAAGATGTATAAATACTTGTGTTGATCCAGTGAGCCTCCCAGAATTATTGCACGTTGATGTCGAAAATAGGCGGTGGTCACATTAATATGAGTGGAACGTGTATGAAATTCATCGAGCAAAATAAATATATTAGCAGAATAGTAGGACCATCATCACTGACAGAAAGTGTATATGAAAAAATGCACATGTAATGTATTGGCTGTCTGTCTGTTATAAAAATATACCAATATTTATTAACTTTTTCTTCCTATGAATTCGTTTTATTTCTGCACTTATGGACCGATTCGTCATATTTTGTGGGATTCTCTGCTCTTTTCCTTCAGCACGGCTGAGAGTAGCATTAATACCCAATTATACCGTAATTAAATAATTTTGGCAATCTTCTTGCAAAGTTGTAAATTAACCATTTCATAGTCCTTGTACACGACAATTAGACATTCAAAAGCATTTCTTCCGATTTCACTCGAGCCAACAGAGACGTGGACATTAAAGGCGTTGCATCAGACTGCACTCAATACATTGATGAATCAGTCAAGACACGGTCTTGTGTAGTTTATCAGGCAGTGCACTCGCTTTTGTTTCAGAGAGTTGAGGGAGACAGATCTAATTCACTCGCCGGATTAATGACCGTACACTAGCCAGCCTGAGCGTAGGTTTCAGGCCATTTTCCACTCTCGGTGAGGTTAACAGACGACTGTGGTGACAAGAGGGGCATCCGGCCGCAAGCGTAAAGTAAAATGAATTCAACACATTGTGAAAAACAGTGGAAACTGTCAGACTAGGAGACGAAAGATCTGTCCACACACGTTCCTGCCCACAATCCCACGGTAACTTTGAGAGATCTGTGCTCTGAAACTTGGAAAAAGTTGAAAAAGTTGTATCCACAGAAGTGTGGGGGTAGCGATGGCATCTCATAATGTCATAACCTCTCAGGATTAAAACGAGAGACACAAACGGTTTCATTTTGTGCGTCGTATTTCTGTGGTACACCACGATTGTGAGATCCTGCTAGACACGCGAAGCACTTTGCAAGAATTCATTTCGGTCAGTTCGTTAGGAAGAACTGCAGAGCTGTAGCATCAAGATTTCATTTCGGCGAAGCCGGTAAGATATATGTGAATGATATGTTACCATATTCACCTTACTTATCGTTTCAAGAATCCATAACTGGACAAAATGATGTAGCCAGACGCTTCCTACCTCCGATAAAATTGGAATCGTATATCAAGGTTATAGTTGGCATACGATAATGATGGCAAGACATAAGAAAACAGTGGTAATGTCGACAAATTTTTTTTTAATCATCAGTCTTCTGGCTGGTTTGATGCGGCCCGCCACGAATTCCTCGCCTGTACCAAACATTTCGTCTCAGAGCAGGATTTGCATCATACGTCCTCAATTATGTGCTGGATGATTCCTAATCTCTGGCTGCCTCTACAGTTTTTACCCGATACAACTCCTTGTAGTACCATGGAAGTTATTCCTTGATGTATTAATACATGGCCTTTCATTCTGTCTCTTCTCCCTTCTTCTTGTCGGGTTTTCATATGTTCCTTTTCTTGCCGACTCTTCGGAGGATCTCCTCATTTCATACCTTACCAGTCAAATGTTAGCCAGAATAAACATGGAAACGGTTATATATTCGCCAATGTATTCGCATATCTGTAGGTAGATTTTTCACATGAAATGCATTTTAATATCATTGCTTACTGCTGCAAGTTGACTTGTACTTTTTATACTCTTTTTTGCAAATGATGTACGAGCCCAGGTGATGTATGAGCTCAATGAAATGCGGTGAAGTGTTGGTTTTCTGTTCTCATTCCAGTAATTCTCTTCTACATGAATTTAAAAGTAGCTTTAGTTGTCTATTTTCTCACAATTCAGTACGCATCAGAGGAATGAAACGTAACACATCTTTCAGCTCTTGTCACTACTTGCTCACATTTTAAAGCGTATCGCTTACAAACAGAAGTCGTTTGTCATTCAGGTTGATATTCAGGGCAGCGAATGAAGAAGGACTTTTCTTGAAAATCTACGGTGCAGTTTAATTGAATATATCTTAGGAAAGAAGGAAAAGTATATTCTCCAATAAAATTCACCGCTTATTGCGGTTCAAGAATTGCAGCAGAATGACGATTTAAAACGCTCCGGAAACCATTGTCGCTAGAAGATCGGATTAAAGACGATATCTAAATTTTTGATATTGCATTAATTGACTCTGCCGTTGGTTCTTGGTAGAATATTTTGTACAATATGATTGACAAAACACATGTCACTGGTGTAATATTCTACAATATTTGTTATTATACAAACCGAATTTTGTCTGTTACGCCACCGTCAGGCTAAAAGATAAGCATCTGTGGCTTCGACCTTTTTAGGCATATCAGCCAAAAACCATTTTTTAAAATGATAAATGATTTGTATGACTGGTTACCACAGTTACATACAAGGGAACGTTCGATCATAGCACTCGACGGAAACGCTAAAAAAGAGTACTTCCGTGGACAGGACACCGTCTCGGGTATATTAGATAGACGATGTAGTTGTCGCAAATAGATACCCTGCTTGCTAACAAAAATTCCTATGTGTGAAAGGCTATAGACATCTTTAGAGGAGAATATATCATTTTGGTGCTCGTAGCTATATCACTGAAATCAGTTGTCCTAACACTTATCGAAAAAATAGTGAATCAAACTGTGTTCTTTATAATGAGAAACATACCGATGTTCTGAAAAGAAATACCGATCAACAACGATCATAGTAAAGAAGACGCTATCAAATAATTTTAAAGAACAAAAGTAAACTTGTTACATCTACATCGTGATAAAAATGGTGTCCCAAGTTCTTATCGTCGGCAATTTTTGTCAGAACTAGAAGAAAGAAAAACCGTAAACGTAATTCTGGACTTAAATTCCTTGCTTTATATGGCCAATTTTACTAGTGTCGCCAATATGTGGTACTCGGAGGTACAGCAGGTCTATTGAAGCTTATTATTCATTTCTGTTAGCTGTGTTGGTTGCGAGCTGAAGGTGCTATTGAGTTGGATACAGCAATCAGCGATATTATCCGCCAAGTTCCACCACCAGCAGAATGCAAAATCTTAGTCACACCGCTCTACAATGCATCTCGTTACGTGGAGACGCTCCGTAATGTCTAGCGCAGCTCCAGAGGGCGATCTTGACACCAAAAGACAGACCCGGAGCTACTAGTGCTGAGGTCTTGCTCTTATAATCCAGCTGTTTCCTCTACGTGTTTTGCTTGAATGTCTGGACTGTATTTGATTTAGGCACTGTCCAGATTTGCTAACTTACTATCGACGATCATGAATGGACTGCTTTTTGAGAATTGTGAGTTCACAAAGTGTATTTTGTGTAATCAGTGGTATGTGTTTCACTTCACCATAGTGACATCTTGTCTGCACGAATTAATGACGCTATAAGATGGAAGCGGCGGTAATGGAATTGCCTAAAGAACCGCAGCAATAACAAGAACAAAAGCTCGCAGACCAAGACAGGCGATCCTAGCAGCAGACGACCATTCTGTAACAACAGGTGGCGGCAATATTGTATACATTTTAGGCTACACAGGCGGTCTCACCGTTCCAGTCGTTTAAGGATGGATTTGATAAATAAAAAATGTCATTTGACTAGGGCCTCCCGTTGGGTAGACCGTTCGCCAGGTGCAAGTCTTTCGATTTGACACCACTTCGGTGACTTGCGCGTCGATGGGTATGAAATGATGATGATTACGACAGCATAGCACACAGTCCCTGAGCGGAGAAAGGCTCCGCTCCAGCCGTGAATCGAACCAGAGCCCTTAGGATTGACATTCCGTTGCGCTGACCACTCAGCTACAGGGGTTGGATGATGGATTTGATAAGAAATGTATTTGGGTCTAGAGTATTTCACCGTTTTTAAGGTAAAAGATCCGATGTTAAATAATTACTTTTCTTGTATTGATCGTTGCAGGAACTTGTCGAGATCTTTGAAGAAGGTGAATTACTTCTACATCTGCATGCAGATATAGAAGTAATTTATCTCGTTCAAATCTTATTCAGTATATCTGAAGTGCTTTCAGAGTATTCTAGCTGCAAAACACGCGAGGAATTCTCTAGACTATAGTTGTCTCAGTTTCAGAAATTGTAAGCTGTGTGATATTAAAACTGTGTGGCAACCATTTAGCGCCTAAGGCAGCACTGAATTTCTGTATAAACAAATTAATAATGCCAAAAATCTTAGTTTACTCTTTCATCAGGAACTGATTAGTTTGCTATCCGTCGAACAACGGGTTGTGTACGTAATCCTTATACTTTTCATTTCCGTCTTTGCATGAAGTCCTTCACACAGTGAAAAGTTTTGGTTTGCCTCAGAAGTAGAAAAAGCAGTGGAAAGGACACTACTTTGTTTGTGGGCTACATATGTTTACGTCAGACGGCTCGGCTTGGCCAGAGATGCGTTATCTTGGACGACATCTATAGTCAACAATGGAATTACTGGAAGTACTCAGTCGCGCAGAAACAGGGAATCACCTTCTAGGCAGCGTTGTCCAGATACTGACTCGTCCTTGTCATACAGTTCCAGTCAGTAAATGTGTTTGCGTTACATACTCACCGAGTGCCTCTACCTTCGCACAGTGCGTGTTTTGAATTACTTCAATTATAATTACTTCAAATCCTAAGTAAAATAATACTATGTTAAGTGGGAATGGTGCATTCCGCATCACTGATCAAGAAGAATGCTTACTTATCTCTTGGATAGAAAAATTTAAGTGCTCGTTTTTCCCGCGCGCCGTTCGTGAGGGGAACGGTAGAGAGACAGCTTGAAGGTGGTTCATTGAACCCTTTGCCAGCCATTTTATTGTGCATAGCAGTCACGTAGATGTAGAAGTATATATCCAGGTTTTACAACAATATAAGAAAAATACCAGACTGAACTATTACATAATAAGGTAGCAAATACAGTCTCCTTGTAGGTATTACATCATTAAATACTCAAAATTTTTCGTGACAGGACAAAGCAATTTAGCTTTAAAGTTAACGAGGAAATTTACCAAGTTGCTGTCGAGGTTTCTTTTCGGGCTGTGGAATATTTGAGTTGTTTCATCAGTAAAGTGTACCTACCCTACAGAACAGCATCCAGTTTTCACTGACCACATGTGCCCTGCACTTATTCTTAAGGACCGACAGACGTTCATAGAAAATATATAAGGACCACATAGACCACAAAACGACTTCGACAGAAGGTAGCCACGTTTGGCCGGTCACCCACGTGCAACAAAGCTTTTCATTTCTTCAGACATATATTATAGTCTACTCTAGTACTCTCGCGGAAAACTGCTGAAATAAGATATAGTGACGGGTCAGTATTGTATCATAGCGTTGTGAACGTGATGTTCCACAACGTCTTACAGCGTACGTGTCAACGACCCAGCAGAATTTAGATACAAGTAGAGTAAGAAGCTCACGTACTAGTTTATGCGGTACATGTATCCCACACCTCCCTTTACAATTGCAAAATTTCGACTCCTTTGATATCATGATCCGTTGTTGATATTGTTTGGTACTCGATCTTCCTTTCCAGATAAAACAACTATATCCACATACATACTCCGCAAGCCACCAGACGGTTCATTGCGGAGGCTACCTTACTCTGCCGCTAGTCATTTCCCTTCCAGTTGTAGTCGCAAATGGATCTTTGTAGAAACGACTTCTTAAATCACGCATAGGCAATCCTTTTTGACCCGCGGGTCCGATTCATATATTTACTTAAAAGGGTAGTCCTCTATTAAAATTTCAAGAAATCAAATTTTTTGCTTAAAATGTTTTCGTGGATGTCTACTTTATTACGGCGTCTGTCCTAAGTTCGCCAGAAACTCTGTTATCGAGTTACGAAGAGATCTGTGAAAAAAAAAAAAAATTATCCGAAAACCATTCACAGCGGAGAAGAAAAACAAAAATGGTTCAAACTGGTTAAAATGGCTCCGAGCACTATGCGACTTAACTTCTGAGGTCATCAGTCGCCTAGAACTTAGAACTAATTAAACCTAACTAACCTAAGGACGTCACACACATCCATGCCTGAGGCAGGATTCGAACCTGCGACCGTAGCGGTCACTCGGTTCCAGACTGTAGCGCCTAGAACCGCACGGCCGGCAGATAAAAAACAGTCGTCATGTACCACAACGGTGACCTAACAGTCAGTATGTAAATTTTGAATGTGCTTGAGCTTGAGGTCGGACCAGCCTGTTACAACATCTACACAAAAGCGAACGAAAAGGATATCCAACGAGCAGAGCAGCAGATGTTCAAAGCTACTGAATAGACCCGTAGAATCACCATGGGCACGAAGAAGATACAGGAGAACCCCTTTTTAGATTTGTGAAGATTGCTCTAAGGTCCAAAGATGCCTTACTAGAGGTATATTTAACATAATCCAAAAATTTTAAAGCATTTTTCTCGAGACTGTAGTTTTCAGATTGACGGGAAAGATAACTTAAAAACGGTACATACGACTTTGATCGGAATTGGATGTCAACATTCTAAGTTGAATTCTAAATCAGAATACGTAGTCGATTTGCAATCTCTTCAAAAGCCTATTTTCGGTGCACGCTTTTGTCTCGATTTTGTGAGCGATCACATCACGATTTTGTCGGAACTTAAAATTTTTAAATTACCTTATTTACGCTGTCAGGAAATATGTTTCAAATGATTTACACAAAATTATTCTGTTGCAGGTCCAATAGGAGTTAGTAATGAAGCAGGGAAACACTTGAACGACATTAATAAAGAACTATCACAGAACGTTATGAGTGAACCGACAGCAGACAACTATTTTGTTCACCAAGTTTTGGCCACTACTACCTCTGTTCAAATCGGGACATTTCGCTATTAGTTGGTAACGTTCTTGCTATTGTAACCTATTACCAACGGCTGTGTTTTGTTAGCACGGATCAAATGTTCAAATGTGTGTGAAATCTTATGGGACTTAACTGCTAAGGTCACCAGTCCCTATGCTTACACACTACTTAACCTAAATTATCCTATGGACAAACACGCACACACCCATGCCCGAGGGAGGACTCGAACCTCCGCGGGGACCAGCCGCACAGCCCATGACTGCACCCCCTAGACCTCTCGGCTAATCCCGCGCGGCAGCACGGATCAATCGTTTATGTTTATAGAGAACAAAAGCAGTCCTATCTCCTGTTCCCTCTGGGCACCATAATTTTCTCTGCGACGAACACTCGCCGTACATGAAAACGTACTGGGTTCTATTACGTAAATGTCTTCAAACCCCTCACATGTTTGAGAACCTATTACATATGCTCAGATGTTATGCTCGGACGTTTGCAGCCCAATGCTTGCGAAGATGAGCACTGTTCTTTACAGAGTACGGTTCTCAAAATTCGAATGGTTCAAATGGCTCTGAGCACTATAGGACTTAACATCTTAGGTCATCAGTCCCCTAGAACTTAGAACTACTTAAACCTAACTAACCTAAGGACATCATACACATCAATGCCCGAGGCAGGATTCGAACCTGCGACCTTAGCAGTCGTCCGGTCCTGTTTGAGGCGCCTAGAACCACTCGGCCACCGGGGCCGGCAATACGGTTCTCACATTCTGTATAAACATATGAGACAAAAGCTATCACGAAAACATTATCCACGTTTTGGGCGGGTCCAAACTTTGACCTATAAAATAATGTGCTTTCCAATGCGGGAATGTTTAGAGGAATTACTCATCACTGCTGCAGCAACTCTGCCTAAATCAAGAAAAAATACCATATGGTGTAAAATCATTAAATGGGGTAAGGCAGGTCGCTTACAAGCTCGCGTCAATTTGACGTTCTCTGACTGTTTCGTTTTAAAACATCTATTGACTATTCAAGATGATGTTCTCTCACTAGTGAACGAGTCTAAATCGCACCAGATAGTTGCCCCGCACATGTGTCCCTTTGTGAGCCTCTTATTATTACAAGATGGACAATCGGGCACCACCTGTAGCCGCGCGCGGTAGCCGAGCGATCTAGGGCGCCTAGTCACGGCCCGCGGGGCTCCCCCGTCGGAGGTCCGAGTCCTCCTCGGGCATGGGTGTGTGTCTGTTGTCCTTAGTGTTTGTTGGTTTAAGTTAGATTAAGTAGTCGGTAAGCTTAGGGACCGATGACCTGAGCATTTTGGTCGCATAAGACCCTTACGACAAATTTCCAATTTTTGGACCACTTGTAAGTTATCCCTAGCACGCCAACACGTCTCTTGGCTGGCAATTGATAAAACTGTCAAGCACACGGCACGCCCATGCGCTGACTACAGGCCACAGGCTTCACCCTATGAGATCTTAATCTCAACTTAAAGGTGCTTAGGACCTGTACCACATAGATATGGTGGGAACCCTTTGATTGAAGTGTAGTTCTTAATCGTGAATATAAACTCGAAATTTTCATATGTATAGTGATCTACTGTAGATACTTTTTGGGATGGGTGCCTGCATACAATACCTGAAGTGATCGCTCGCAATGAAACATAGTCAACTCGACTTCATATTTTAAGGTTGTAAAAGCACACGTGCACACTATCAGTCCTAGGAATCAATTCCGGAAGAAAATTTTTGCCATACTTCTTATAGTACGAAGTTATGACTTCTGAAAGTACAGCTTTTAAACTTCACGCTTTAATTAATTTTATCTTTTTGCTCAATCTTAACTGGATCGAGACCATACAATGAATGATAGTAATGTATTTAAAAATATTTGTGCAAACTCTCGGCGCTTGAGCATGGCATTTTCGTTAAAGGTCCGTTCATGCATTTCTAACTGTGTTTCTAAATAAAACACCGCATAGGTTATTAATAACAGTGTATTCTGAAAGAAAAACACCATTTAAAAGCACACTTACATTACGTGATTAGTAGTGCCGTTTGGTTGCGACTCGTGGATAAAATAATGAAATAATTGTAGTATTGTAGTATGTACATATCATAACATAATATTTACACAAAACATATTTTCAATGTTTGAATGTGGCAATTGCGCCTATAACAGTTTTGTGTTGGCATTGCGCCTACCGCGCGTCAACAGTCTCGTAAAGTTCAGTACTAGCAAGGCCGTCTCGAAGCGAGTTCATCACACGACACATAGTTCGTACTCAGTCCGTGTGTTCATGTGCACAAGACGTCGCAGAGACAGCATTTATCATCATGGATTTCACAAATGTGAATTAACATTTAAAACAGGTACACATTACTTAAGTTAGAACATTCGTTTACAGGATATTACAAATTTTTGTTGCTGATAGCCTCTTTCGCATATTATTGCAGTTCAAATGTCTTTTTGTTTCAGATATAACGTTTTTTCACGACGTGTCGTCGTTCACATTTCCATGAACCGAAAACATACGATAACTTTATAAAGGTGAACATTGTTTATGGCAAAAAAAAAAAAAAAATAGCTCTAAGAACTATGGGACTTAACATCTCAGGTCATCAGTTCCCTAGGCTTAGAACTATTGAAACCTAACTAACCTAAGGACATCACACACATCCATGCCCGAGGCAGGATTCGAACCTGCGACCGTAGCAGCAGCGCGGTTCCAGACTGAAGTGTCTAGAACCGCTCGGCCACACCGGCCGGCATTTTTTATGGCAGTTAAATGTCATAGTTCGCAGTTTTAATTCAGATGGATGTGCGCGATCACTTGTAGCACAGTTTATATTTTTGCAGTGGTTACACTGTTTATTTAGAACGATGTCACTGTTTTTGTCCTACGTCGTAGATCGCCTGACAGAAGACTGGTGGATTTCCATTCCACAGCAAAAATTCGTGAGGGCCTGGAAACAGGACCAAGGACAGCACGATGCTGGCGTCGATCCTCGTTTAGACCAAGTAGGATAGTCCGTCATTTCCGAGAACATATTGCTCCCTGACGACCGGTCCAAAATTCCTCCACCGGTCGAGTGGTCTTCCCCATTTTGGAACAAAGCGACCGTAGGTGCACTAGGTTCAAAATGGTTCAAATGGCTCTGAGCACTATGAGACTTACCATCCGTACCCTAGAAATTTGAGAACTACTTAAACCTAACTAACCTAAGGACAGCACACACATCCATGCCCGAGGCAAGATTCGAACCTCCGACCGTAGCGGTCGCGCGCTTCCAGACTGAAGGGTGCAGTAGGGAACCAGTACTTGCTATACGGACTTGCAGAGATACAGATATACAGAGATGCACCGCAGTAAATGTCAATGCACTCAATAGTGTCAGTGCACTTCACTAGGACAGTTTTTTCACGTGCTCAGTTTGGCAAGCGTAATACAAATATTCCTACATAAGTAGTTGCGACGCAGAGCAAATGTCCGTTGACAACTCTTTACGTAAACAATTCGTAACAAGATTCTACATTAACAGTTTGTAAACAAATTTAAAACATAAATAGTTCATCACGTCTATATACGTAGCATTATATCATGGATAGTGTTTTTTAATTCTGCGGTTTTGCACACCAGTTTCCTCGTAGCCAGAAGTTCGGCGACGTAGAGTAAACGCCCATAAATAGTTTCAGGTTATACAAGTCTCATAATTTTTCCCATATGGGCACATGTAACAAGTACAGGTAACATATACAAGTGAGCATATATCATTTCGCTTTACCTATATACAGAGGAATACATAGAAACGTGTTACATATAGGTTTTTTAGGTAGGTACAAATACATGCAAACATATTACATATTGGCTTTACATAAACATAGAAACAAATTTCTCTTGTCTTCACACAAGTGTGTGATTGGTCACATAGAAATATTTTTCATATATCTTTACATAGGTTTACAAGATTTACAGTATTTACAATCATTACAAGCTTAGATCCATGATTTGCTTTTGCAAATGATGTCACCTGAAATAGAGGAGGATTAAACACGACATCCCACACCAGCAATAAGACCAAGCGCACAACTGCGAATAAGCAAATAACAAAAGCAATGAACTTACATCAAACACAAAAAATACTCGCGACACGAGTGTATGTGTTCAGTGTAAGCATAGCCTTAGCTACTAGTAAGTGTGTGTGTTCAGTGGTGAGATGCGTATCGAATCAGTTTCAAGTTGAAACTGTTAGGGTGTAGAGTGATTAAGCATTCACGTCAATCAGTCGTTAGTAGTCGAAGACTGACGGTGCAGACAGTCAATCTCGTAGGCTGAAAATATATCTTTTCCACACCTTAATTTAAAATTTGCTTTAAAATTTTAAGTGGCTACTGTAAGTATTCGGATAAGACGAATCTCTCCTTTCTCCTTCTGCTGCTGACAAGAACAGCTGAAATAAAACTCTTATATAACATAGCTTCTCTGTAGAAGAACTGTGAGGTACGTGTATTCAATAGTTGTATATAACTTAAGCATGATGAATAAATGTGTTTACTGTTGAGCATGGTATACAATAAGATTACGGTGAGCATATAGTTCAAAAATTCTGTTTATTTTAGGATGCTGCAGCAGATATGCACCTGGATGCGGAATGCTGACAGTGATATAAGTACCGTCGTACAGCAGACGTCACTTCGCGTCGCGCCGCTGAAAAGCAGACGACTTATGGTGAGTACGCAAAAGCACTAATATACCAGCTTTAAATTCCTGCTTCCTCTTGACAGTGCGCACGTAAGTTTTTTTCCTAATTTTGGCTTCCGCAGCCATCGTCGCACAGACTTCCCTTATCTTTTCGTCGTGTGTTGTTTTCTGAAAAGAAAGTTTTGGTAACGGCGTTGTCCAATCGTTGTCTTCGAACATGAGCTCATTAGGAGTGTATGGAGTTTCATAAATATTGAGGTTGTTGTGTACCTCTTTGAATAAAGACAAATATATTACCCAGCTGGTATTTTTGGTAAAAATGTAGGTTGTCATAAACCTGTTAATATCACGGAACACACGTTCAGTGTATTTACACTGGGGACTATATCTTGAGATAAAAATACTCTGCCGCGCAGGATTAGCCGAGCGGTCTAAGGCGCTGCAGTCATGGGCTGTGCGGCTGGTCCCGGCGGAGGTTCGAGTCCTCCCTCGGGCATGGGTGTGTGTGTTTGTCCTTAGGATAATTTAGGTTAAGTAGTGTGTAAGCTTAGGGACTGATGACCTTAGCAGTTAAGTCCCCTAAGATTTAACACACATTTGAACATTTTTGAAAAATACTCTTAATACTATTGTCTTTGAGATATTAACCCCGCTTGTGCCTCGTATAATGTGTAGCACTGTCGGATAAAATAGCTTTTGTTTTTCCCACTTGAGGAATGTAGTTACATGAGAAACGACGAATGATGGCAGTGGCAGTAGCAGATCTTATAGAATACAGTTTAACATGCCTGGAGAATAAATCGTAAAATGCAAGAATAGGCTTCACACCAAAACTGCTTGTGGGATGTGGACCACTTATGTCAGAACTTACGATTTCCAGAGGTTTACTGGGTAGAATAGAATGCAAATCAGTCTTCGTAAACAAGTCCAGTGGTTTAGATTTTTGACAGATCGCACATGTTTTGAGTATACTGTGGATCTTACGTCTCATACTGATAGAGTGACAATAGGAACTTCTTGGTACCATAATGACCCCACTCTTGCGGAAGAGAGTCTGGTGAGGCTTATCTTCTATTTTATACACATATGTGTTGATCACACCTGGTCGTTTGATAAATACTTGTATATACTTGGACAAAACATCATAAAGTTCATTATGTTCATCATGTGTGACAGCTGTTGTTTCTAATAACTTATTACTAATTAAAGTTTTCATGTTCTCAGACTCAGCATCAGGAGCGTGTATCTCTGTGTCAACATCATCAGTGTCCTGTATTAACGGAATCTTGTATTTATCGTGCTTCACAGTCCTGGTATCCACGTCAATTGAAATTTCACTGTTCTTATCTCTAAGTATACATCTACGTTGGGAGAAGTCAATAGCGCTGTCCTTCTCGCAAAATATATCTAAACCTAAAATACAATTAGTGACCACGTTTTGGATGATGAGAAATGGTAGTTTTACGATTCCATTATCTACCTTGACTGTCACAAGTACCTGTTTCTTAACCCTAGAATACTTACTGCCGCCCGGCCGGAGTGGCCGTGCGGTTCTAGGCGCTGCAGTCTGGAGCCGAGCGACCGCTACGGTCGCAGGTTCGAATCCTGCCTCGGGCATGGATGTGTGTGATGTCCTTAGGTTAGTTAGGTTTAATTAGTTCTAAGTTCTAGGCAACTGATGACCTCAGAAGTTAAGTCGTATAGTGCTCAGAGCCATTTGAACTATTTGAACTTACTGCCTACGGCTGTTAAAATTTTACAGCTCTGGACAGGATACTCTGGTACGGGTTCAAACTCACACATTTTCTTGTAAAAATCATAGGACAAGACACTAACAGCCGCTCCTGTGCCCAGAGTAATAGTAGTGGGAATACCACCCACAGCACCAGTAGTTGAGGGCAAAAGAAATTCATTGGTTGATGAACGACATCGTGTGTTCTCTTGTAACAGTTCATCAGCAAGTTTTCGTCACGATTATACCTTATAATAATAATAATAGCTGCTGTATACAACTGGCTGGCCGGTGTGGCCGTGCGGTTCTAGGCGCTTCAGTCTGGAGCCGCGTGACCGCTACGGTCGCAGGTTCGAATCCTGCCTCGGGCATGGAAGTGTGTGATGTCCTTAGGTTAGTTAGGTTTAAGTAGTTCTAAGTTCTAGGGGACTTATGACCTAAGAAGTTAAGTCCCATAGTGCTCAGAGCCATTTGAACCATTTTTTTTTGCATACAACTGTCAGGTACATAATCATGGTGCCGTTGTAAAGTGTGTGTGTCAAATAATAAATTTAAATTGAAGTCGCCCCCCAATTCTTCCACAGCTTCGACCTGGGGCACAGTAGTGACTGTTTCTAGTTTGACGTCGTCACATTTATAGTGGGTGCAGGCACAGACGGAGGTGGAGTATCACTAGTTACTTCGATTATACTTACGTCTGGGTATTGTTTATTGATGTCTCCGAACTGTGGCGATCGTTGCGTTTTCATGTTTTGACCCACCTGCGGGTTCGTAGCTGCAGTCCAGTTCTGAGTTTGCATTTGCGGCGGCGGCAGTTGCTGCGGTGGTGTCGCGGTGTTTTGACACTCGGCAACGTAGTTTTTGTTACTCCAGCTCTGTTGCTGGTTTGGTGAGTATTGATAGCTACTTTTGTTTCTCTTAAAATTTTTGTTACCATTCTGGTAATTATTATTACCGTCGTAGTTGTTGTTGATGTTGTTGCTGTTGCGCTGTATCTTATTTGAATTACCGCCAGTAGAATAAGAAGTATTATTATTGCTGTTTGTGCTGTGTTGAGCATGTAGGTTCTGCTGTGTATATGCATTTGCCATGTGAAGCGGTTGAGTCTGTTGGCTTGCGTGAGCGACAGCAGCCGGCGCGCCTGGATTGGGTTGGCTACCCTGCGTATTTTGCATGGCGCTGGTGTAAACACTGTAGCAGTTGTTTTACCGTACGGAACGCTGGTCCTCGTAGAGCATATCGACAGAATCGAGCACTTTGAGAAAAAACTCTGCGTTGTTGTCTGGAATGTGCAGAAATTTTTGTTTGATATTAAACGGCAGTCTTGCCATCAATGCGTGGAGGATGTCGCGCGGTCCATTCGGCTTGTCAAGGATATCTCTTATATTTAAATATTTCTCAAAATACCGGCGCAGATTGCCGTGCTTAGGATTGAATGGTTCAGGATCCACAATCTGCCTACAAAGTCGTTACTGTACAGATTGTGACCAAAATTTAGTTAAAAAGGCTGTCTCAAATTGTTCGTAAGTGACGCATCTGTCGGCTTCATTATACGCCAATCCAGCTGGATATAACCGACAACATAAGATATCTATCCTCTTACAGTCACTGCACGTACGAGGAAATGCATTTTTGGAGGCTTTAAGAAAGATGACAAGTTGTACAGTGGTTTTGTCAGTTACAATTGACTGAATTTGTCTATGTTCTATGAGGCTCTCCTCTTCCTTGGCATAATAGTTATGTTTAGTTTCAGAATGATTACTGTAAGGTTTATACGGCGAATGGCAAGGTAAATGTTGTTCATAATTATCACGACTGCAATGCAGAGTGTCATGTCGAGGTGCGTGCTGTTGTTGTTGTGAGTACGTAGTGTGCGGTGTGTATGCGTCATGAATGTACTTGTGTTCATTGCCAAAGTGAGTGTTTCGATTGCTATTACCGTCATTGCACATTGGTTGTAAGTAATTGTCAAATTGTTTCGATTGCGCAGTGGCAGATTGTGCTGCTTGACTGATTACGTGTTTGTTGTTATTTATAAATTCCTGGACAGTATCGTGGACAACAGCAGGCAATTTTTCTTGTAAGCGTTCGTCAAAATATTTCTATTTTTGCTCTATCTAACTGTGAATTTCTCTATTGACGCATGAGAAATGATTGTCAGTGCGTAGTCTTACTTTATCAGAAAATTGTTTGTCAGCTGTGTCAACCTTGTTTTCGACATCGTTAACACGCGTCTTTATATCATCATGCACTCCCGGATAAGATTTAATCTGAGTAACTACAGACTCGCATGTTTTACTGAGATTGTTTGCTTGTGCTTGGTTATCTGCCACATGTTTAACTGTGTATTCCTGTTGTAATGAAAGCTCTGAAAATTTCGCCTTGAGGTCGGATACTTGTCCAGTGAGTTTGTTATTTACCTCCTCAACACGGCTACACAAAGTGTCGGTTGACGCTTTAAGTGCAGCTGAATGTGATATAATTTCATCATGTCGTGTTTTCATCTCGTCATGAGCTGTTTTCAAAGTGGGGCGTACAGACGTCACCTGTTGGTCATGTTGTGTTATTTGTTTCATAATAGCATCGAACATTCTGGCAATACTAGTGATGTCCAATTGTTCCGCCCCCGCCCCGTCGTTATACATGACGTCAGACACCAAAATGGGTTCGGAACTAGATTTAGGCACATTACTGGTAGAAGGTCTATTTTCTAAATTTTCGTCACCAGAATAGTCAATAATATGTCGCTCGTTAGATTTCGAGTCAACCGTAATGTCACTTTCATTATTTAATGGTATGTCAGTGTCGGATTGACTCTGTGTTTGCAGTCTTTGGCTCTCCATCTTTGCTAATTGTTTTCTGGTTAGTAACATGCCACACGTAATGTATGACACAATAAAAATTTAAACTCTTATGTGTAATTAGAATAAATGTAAAAATTAATCACGCTGTGCGACAATGTCTGAACAAGAAAAATAATTGTCGAAAGTAATGGTGGAATTTTGAATACTAATGGCTGCGCGCCATATACTTCGACAAGAACTAAAGTCGGCAATATTTTGAACTTATAAAACTCTGTTGTTGCACTGCATGAATAATGAAAATAATTTTGGAAACCGCGATGTAGCTTAAAATCACTGCTTCGGAAAAGGAAAATTGTGATAGACTTACCAAGCAAGCTTCGATAATATAAAGCACTTGGGGAAGAGTGCTGATGTAAAGATGCGGTGCCTTACCTTGTATCCGCGACTGCAGTGTAATTTCAGGTGTTGTCCGCCTCGATAGCTGACTGGTCAGCGCGACGGAATGCCATGCAAAGGGGCCCGGGTTCGATTCCCGGCTTGGTTGGAGATTTTCTCCACTCATGGACTGGGAGTTGTGTTGTCCTAATCATCATCATATCATTCTCATCGACACGCATGTCGCCGAAGTGGCGTCAACTAAAAAGACTTGCACCAGGCGGCCGGTCTACCCGACGGGAGGCCTAGCCACACGACATTTTATTTCATTTCAGGTGTTGCCATAGAATCCAGTGATTTGTCTTACTTCAATGTATTCCCGTCTCGTATCCCGTATGTCGTTTGAAATACACATGTGACAAAAGAAAGACACTATAGTACGTATAACAATGCGACATGAAACGAAGTCACCAATTTAATTTATATTTTTTTGGCTCATTCGCAACTGGATCGAGACCATACAACGAATTATAGTAATGTATCCAGAATGCGATTTTCACTCTGCAGCGGAGAGTGCACTGATATGAAACTTCCTGGCAGATTGAAACTGTGTGCCGGACCGAGACTCGAACTTGGGACCTTTGCCTTTCGCGGGTAAGTGCTCTACCAACTGAGCTACCAAAGCACGACTCACGCCCCGTCCTCGCAGCTTTACTGGCAGAAGTAAAGTTGACTCCAGTCAATTATTGGTATATTTTCGTTTATTGTGTCTTAAAATCTTGGATACTTGTTTGCTAACTTCGAGGAAATCTCCCGTGTTTCTTCTCATTTGCTGCAATTGTAACTTTGAAATGTCTTTCTTTTTCTGCCGGCCATTGTGGCCGTGCAGTTCTAGGCGCTTCACTCTGGAACCGCGTGACCGCTACGGTCGCAGTTTCGAATCCTGCCTCGGGCATGGATGTGTGTGATGTCCTTAGGTTAGTTAGGTTTCAGTAGTTTTAAGTTCTAGGGGACTGATGACCACAGATGTTAAGTCCTATAGAGCTCAGAGCCATTTTTTTGTCTTTTTTTCTTTTTTCTAATGCGTTCTCACATTCTTGATTCCACCAAGTGTGCTTTGGTTTCTCGTGAAGAGGTCTCAAATCTTTAGCTGTTTTGGTGAATTTAGTTTGAAATGTCTCCCAAACTTTTGCAGGATGTCCTTCCTATTTTCTGTACATTAAGGTATTTGATTTTCTGTAGATCAAATTTTGGGGTCACCAGCGTTTCTCTGTAGACTTTTTTTTGTAGTCGTTCAATATTGCCACATTATTAGTCTTAAATGGATAATGATCACAATTTTTTTTTGTTTTGAGGTTTTTCCGAATTGAGGCTGACATACTTTTTAGATTTTTTTGATGGTGTAACTAAACTAGTAGGGTGTCACTGTTATAGGCGTACTTGTGTGCGCCACAGTCTCCCACTGTACCCTTGTATTTGCGTTCCCTGCCAATCTGGGCATCAAAATCGTCGAGTAATATTTTCATTTCACCTTTTGGAATATTGGTCATCTCTGTTTTAAGTTCTTCCCAGAATCCTTCTCTTTCTTCGTGCTCTTTTTTTTCATGATTTTTGGTGTATGTATGTAAATAAAGGTGTGTAGTTTTTGCTTGTGTGTTTGATTCTTAAGGTCATAATTCGGTTGTTGATAGGTTTTCAATCTTTTTCTGAACCCAAAATGTTTTGTCTGTAATGAACGCAAGATCAGATACTGCTGCTCTTTCGCCACTTTTCTCCTTTCCAGTTTTGAAGATTCTGTAATTATTGTAGCGTGTCGTTTCTGACTCCATGAAGTGTCTTTCAAGCAGGGCGAGAATTTGATTTTGGCTTCATCATTTCTGTTGTGAGGCTGTGTAGCTTTCCTGCTAGAATGAGTGTCTGAATGTTAGAAGTGCCAAAGTAAGAGTGTGCCCTTGATGGAAATTCATCAGAGGACTCCAACTTGCTCTCTCGTGTAAGTCCAAACTCCCCACTTGGGAGTGGATGGCACTAAAAAGGAAAAGTGCGAGGTCATCCACATGGGTACTAAAAGAAGTCCGATAAACTTTAGGTATACGATAAATCACACAAATCTAAGGTCTGTCAATTCAACTAAATACCTAGGAATTACAATTACGAGCAACTTAAATTGGAAAGACCACATAGATAATATTGAGGGGAAGGCGAAACAAAGACTGCGCTTTGTTGACAGAACACTTAGAAGATGCGACAAATCCACTAAAGGGACTGCCTACTTTACACTTGTACGCCCTCTGCTGAAATATTGCTGTGCAGTATGGGATCCTTACCAGGTAGGATTGACGGAGGACACCAAAAAAGTGCAAAGACGGGCAGCTCGTTTCGTGCTATAGCGCAGTAGGGGTGACAATGTCACTGATATGATACGCAAGTAGGGGGGGCAGTCACTAAAACAAAGGCGGTTTTCTTTGCGGCGAGATATATTTACGAAATTTCAGTCGCCAACTCTCTCTTCCGAATGCGAAAATATTTTGTTGACACCCACCTACGTAGGGAGAAATGATCATCATAATAAAATAAGAGAAATCCGAGCTCGAACGGAAAGATTTAGGTGTTCCTTTTTCCCACGCGCCATTCGAGAGTGGAATGGTAGAGAAGTAGTATGTAAATGGTTCGATGAACCTTGTGCCAGGCACTTAAGTGTGAATTACAGAGTAACCATGTATATGTAGATGTAAATCGGAAACAAAGAAACTGCCGTGTCTTCTGCTCCTTGTTTAAATAATTTCAAGTAGCTCATGATGGTGCTGAAAGACAGGTTTCCCATTTTCCTACTTTTCCAAAAGGCGACTGATCGTTTCATATACTGCTCTGTGACGAAAGGGGAAGTAGTACCCATCGATAATACGTCTTCAGTGTATGTATCACCATAACTAATCTCCTCGTTTTTACATCCTTGCCCCTTGTACCAACGAAACTTTTAGACAAATGTGACTGTGGTGGAAAGGCAACCTCATTATCGTCAGCACCGTCCTCGCGTAAAGAGGCGTCGAACGTCAATCTGCTATTCTCCTCATTACCTAGAACATTTTCTGATGTGTTGGTAAATGTGCCAACACCTTGTAGATAGACGGGGCCGAAATGCACGCTATCTAACGCAGACGGGCGTGAATTCTGGAACAGGATAAGTAGTGAATGGTAGCAAGAAAAGTATGCAGCTCCACGAATACTTAACTTTTATTCTATCCTTGTTGAATACAGCATTCTTGATGAGACGTTTCATACGATAACTATCAAACTATGTAAGGCTAATGGCGCCTTGCTAGGTCGTAGCCATGGACTTAGCTGAAGGCTATTCTAACTGTCTCTCGGCAAATGAGAGAAAGGCTTCGTCAGTGTAGTCGCTAGCAAAGTTGTCGTACAACTGGGCGAGTGCTATCTCGTATCTCGAGACCTGCCTTGTGGTGGCGCTCGGTCTGCGATCACACAGTGGCGACACGCGGGTCCGACATGTACTAAATGGACCGCGGCCGATTTAAGCTACCACCTAGCAAGTGTGGTGTCTGGCGGTGACACCACATTTTCATTGATGACGTTATTTATAATTACTGCAACGAAACTGAAAGGTACAAATAACAACACATAGAAGCCGCATAGGCTTTCGTTTGCCTTGTATAAAATTCAGTCTAATAGCTGCTCACAATTATGCTTACCAATCACGACTTTGAGGTGTTATTGTTCTTTGACGTTTAAGTGTGACAATTTGACAGTCACTCCGTCCCGTTCCTGCAGATGCCTCACTATCGCTTGTTCGTTCACCGACATTATGGAAACAAACATTGAACTCACACCAGTGTACAGTACTTTGCTCTCTTGCAATAAGCAGCTTCATGATACAAATTTCCGCTCGGAGTCGACTCCTGGGGCTGATATCTTGCAAGTATACTTTTTCTCCTAACTCCTGGAGCGAGGCAAATTTCGCCGCATTCCTGACACCAAGGATGAAAAAAAGCACCCCATTATTTGGCAAAATATCGCGACCAACAGGAAAGAATATGGATTGTATGGTGATGTTTCCTTGTCAGACAGTGGTGGAACGTTTTGGGATAACTGATGCCACTGTCTGCCGGTATCCAGCATCACGTCATCATAACGCGAGCGTGGAGAAAGATTGACTGGAGTTAAATGGTAACAACAACAGCCCCGTCTCCATTCGGGAGCTAGATTCTATAACGCACGACAAATCGAGTTCGGGATGCTACCTACCTTTGACAACAAACGAACCTACATCGTTACAGAACGCTTTAAAAAAAATATCCTTGATAGGAAAAATTCCTAACTCCTATAGCGAGTCAAATTTTGCCGCATTCCTGACACCAGGGATGAAAAACTGCACCCCTTTGATTTGGCAAAATATCGCGGCCAACAGGAAATAATATGGACTGTATGGTAAACCGTGAACTACTCCGGAAAACAACCCAGTCATTCTCAGTCATTACCACCACGGACCTGACATTGTAACAGGTTTTCATATTAATATAGCATCAGATGACATGTACTAGCAATCAGAAAGACTTATATTTTTAATGAAGACACAATATGTTGGAGAACTACATCAATGGGGCTGCCAAGATTGTTTAGTTATGTTCGTGATGACTGTGCCGTCCTAACGAATTTGTATTTACCAAGTTGTTGAAACTCTGTCTGGCAGATTTGAGCAGAATAATTGGATGCCTCAACAATGTTTCGTAAGTGCAAAATTCTTCGCTTTTGCCATCATTTGTAGACACAATGGCCATCATTCTTGCTCAATACTGATATTTCGAGGACGAATTTGCAGTTCTTTGTTTTCCCAACACACCCTCTTCCGTGCCAAAACAAAAATTCGTAGTCAGATGATTGAAGGTGTGCGCAGAACAGTTTAGCTTTAACTTTACCGTGTACAAATATGTTCATGCTAATTTTGATCATTATGCAAGTATTTTTAATTTATCATATATTAAAATGGGGTAAATTGTTTTAATTCTTCGATCTAGTTACTTACATTTGGAAAAGTACTCGGTATGATAGTATCAAACGATACTGTTATACAGTGTCGAACACCTTCGGGAAATCTAAAAAAGCAGTATCTACCTGTACATCTGGATCTACTCAATGTAACATATCGTCTGAAAAAGTGGGCTTTGTTAAACATACTAGGAATGTGCTTATCCCTTTGTCAATATGAAGCTAAGAGCGAACATCATCCTTCTAAGCACATCTGGGACGCAATCATGTGATATGTGAACAAATGGCCTCAGCTCTTACCAAGAGCTGAGTTTTGACCAACGGTTAGGTCACGGAGCAGTACGATTCTTTAAAATGCTTGTTGTCTTGTGAAGTGCGCTCCATGAAGCGTCACCCCCATCATCGAGGAGAAAAATAGTGATACCTGCTACTGAGTAAGTATTTCTAATTGAGTTTTACATGTGGTCATATCATAGTACTTGTACCGACGTGTGTTACTAATCGACGTTTTGTACATTTATGATAATAATCGAATTTTCATTTCAGCACTTTTGCGGCAGTGAAATAGTCGATTAGCGATTACACCACATGCGAAACGTGAAGCGGTGATACTACAAATACCATCAATTTTACCAGAGAACTTGAGAGATCTGTAGATGTAACAGAATTAACGACAGTCAAACAATTCAATCTGAAATTGTTTGTGAAAAAAAATAATAAATGGATTTGAACTGTTGTCCTACTGAAAAGTTAGAATACAGTAGACATTAACCAATGACCTTAACTCCCTTAGTAACTTCAGTGTACACGTTTGTCATGAGTTTCTAATTGCAAAACGCTCATGAAGAAACTAACATTCTCTTTACAGAAATTATTGAAAATGTTCCACATTCTCATCTGCAAGATGTGAAAATAATATTAGAGCTGCACACGTGTTCTACAGTATACGTAATAATTAAATATATGGACTTACATAACAAACGTTATGCGACACACTTTTTCGTCCTGGATATCTCTATTCTTACGCAGTAATCTGGCTCAAACATACAGTCTGATATCGCAGTCTGTGATCCCTCTCATTTTAATTTTCCGTATCGCTCTGCACCCTGCGAATGATTCCGTTTCCTGGAGCAGAGCGAGGAGTACTCCAGTGTGCTTTGGATGCGGGGCGTGAAGGAATGCAGAGCAAAGTCAGAGCGTGTCGAGCATGCCCGGAGCTAGGGCGAGCCGTTACCCTTTTTCCGGCAGTACCCTTCATGAATAATGCGCCCTTCTCTCCTGCCTACACCATCTGTCTTCCTTCTTCTCGTGGCCTTCCGCCTCGAGAGGTTATCTGAAACAGGCTCGGCCTGATAAGGGCGTTTACCAATAGACGCCAGACTTTCGCTGTTGGTGGCTGGGAATGTGGCAGAATAGCAAATTATTTTGTCCTGAGCTTTCTGCTTCATTCGACTTCTGTGGTGGGTCTGTCTGAATGGGGAATGGAAGGAAGCCAGGAAAAAATCTAAGAATTTAAGGTTACGTCAGCATCGAATACATTATCGTTGCAATAAATTTAGCTATTCCAGGTGAATTCGGAGTGAATCAGTCAACAAGGCCGATGGACGACACTATCACATATCGCCGTAGAATGCACTACGTAGTTAAACCGTAAGAAAAAGTAAACAAACATGCTACCGTGTATTAGGTTCAACTCAAAGTATTTTCTCTACTATTAGTTTTGTTGAATGGCGGCTTCAGTTACTCCAAACATTTTTACTGGCACGATTTCGGCCCTCAGATTATTCTCAAGTGTTAGGAACAGGACAACACTAGGCTTTTATTAATCTGAACTCTTAGCACACGGGGGTGAAAGAGGAGAGGGTGCTGTTTACTTTACTCCAATACCTATTACGGAGTGTTGAATTTAGTCAAAATTAAATCAGTCATGAGTTATGGGTGATGTTACTGAGTATACTTATTTTTAAATGATGTATGTAATGTAACGAATTTTGTTTTTGGCGTAAGCTCCACTGACCATTTGTCATAGAGTAAGTAATAGTTTTGTTTGAATTAGCTATGCAACGCGATGTACTCATGAGCCCCTGGTAGGAAGGCTGCTCTTTCTCCTAATCCGAGTCTTACTACAGAAGCAAGGCCAAATAATCTCTACACCATGTCCATTAACATACACTCCTGGAAATGGAAAAAAGAACACATTGACACCGGTGTGTCAGACCCACCATACTTGCTCCGGACACTTCGAGAGGGCTGTACAAGCAATGATCACACGCACGGCACAGCGGACACACCAGGAACCGCGGTGTTGGCCGTCGAATGGCGCTAGCTGCGCAGCATTTGTGCACCGCCGCCGTCAGTGTCAGCCAGTTTGCCGTGGCATACGGAGCTCCATCGCAGTCTTTAACACTGGTAGCATGCCGCGACAGCGTGGACGTGAACCGTATGTGCAGTTGACGGACTTTGAGCAAGGGCGTATAGTGGGCATGCGGGAGGCCGGGTGGACGTACCGCCGAATTGCTCAACACGTGGGGCGTGAGGTCTCCACAGTACATCGATGTTGTCGCCAGTGGTCGGCGGAAGGTGCACGTGCCCGTCGACCTGGGACCGGACCGCAGCGACGCACGGATGCACGCCAAGACCGTAGGATCCTACTCAGTGCCGTAGGGGACCGCACCGCCACTTCCCAGCAAATTAGGGACACTGTTGCTCCTGGGGTATCGGCGAGGACCATTCGCAACCGTCTCCATGAAGCTGGGCTACGGTCCCGCACACCGTTAGGCCGTCTTCCGCTCACGCTCCAACATCGTGCAGCCCGCCTCCAGTGGTGTCGCGACAGGCGTCAATGGAGGGACGAATGGAGACGTGTCGTCTTCAGCGATGAGAGTCGCTTCTGCCTTGGTGCCAATGATGGTCGTATGCGTGTTTGGCGCCGTGCAGGTGAGCGCCACAATCAGGACTGCATACGACCGAGGCACACAGGGCCAACACCCGGCATCATGGTGTAGGGAGCGATCTCCTACACTGGCCGTACACCACTGGTGATCGTCGAGGGGACACTGAATAGTGCACGGTACATCCAAACCGTCATCGAACCCATCGTTCTACCATTCCTAGACCGGCAAGGGAACTTGCTGTTCCAACAGGACAATGCACGTCCGCATGTATCCCGTGCCACCCAACGTGCTCTAGAAGGTGTAAGTCAACTACCCTGGCCAGCAAGATCTCCGGATCTGTCCCCCATTGAGCATGTTTGGTACTGGATGAAGCGTCGTCTCACGCGGTCTGCACGTCCAGCACGAACGCTGGTCCAACTGAGGCGCCAGGTGGAAATGGCATGGCAAGCCGTTCCACAGGACTACATCCAGCATCTCTACGATCGTCTCCATGGGAGAATAGCAGCCTGCATTGCTGCGAAAGGTGGATATACACTGTACTAGTGCCGACATTGTGCATGCTCTGTTGCCTGTGTCTATGTGCCTGTGGTTCTGTCAGTGTGATCATGTGATGTATCTGACCCCAGGAATGTGTCAATAAAGTTTCCCCTTCCTGGGACAATGAATTCACGGTGTTCTTATTTCAATTTCCTGGAGTGTATATAGTTATATAAATTAGGAGTCTAACGTTTCTTGCATAATCGAGCTTCTCCAAAGGTAAACTGAATCATGCGAAGCTCATGTCACCAGCCTACGAAGACAGCCATTAATGTAATCAACGTTCACAGTCAGTATGTTTCAGATCTTGAGCATTGCCTAAAGGTTTAACTGCTAGCCCAAAAATTTTAAACCAAAATGCAATTGACAGTGTAGCTCATTTTTAAAGTGTCTCGTGTCTGCATTTTAATATTATCCTTTCCGTAATCCCGTAAAAGGTCCTCTTTAGTAGCTGTAAGACCTAAATTTCCTTTTGGGTAGCTTACATATTTAGAAAACACATTTTTTTCTTCTTTTTACACACACACACGTTTCGCTGAGGTTGCAGCATCATCAGTGGTTTTTATATTTTCTCTCTATTAAATAACAGTAAAATCGCTCTTACTATCTGTTCATACAGAAGTTTTACTTTTTAAGAAAACTTATTTAAAAACTTCATAACAGACAAAGATATTTATATGTACCTTGTTATCACAAGCTGTGGTTTTTGTGGTTTTCTGTATTTTGCGTTAGAGTTGTTTTTCTTTCAGAATAGAGAACCTAATATAGATATGTTACTTACATCGAAATCTTACACCTGGGAAAGTTGCGGTAATCAATATTTAATTCTGTGTGGAAAATTTGTGTGTGTGTGTGTGTGTTTATGGTTTTCAGTTGTCTGACAATTCTTTGAGGGTAGAGAACTGAGTTCCGTTGCAGAAAACTGTGTATTCGTTTATTATTTCTTTTCCTTCAGCTACGGCGTTCTGTATTTGGTAGTTTTACTCAGTTATTAGGTTATCTGGAGTGCTGTTGCAGCATTTGATAATTTTTGGGTCAGTGTTGATGCCTGCTGGACAGTGATCCACATCCATACAATTATGGAGCAGTGTAGATTCATTTTGAGGTAAAAATCATGCTTCATTGCAGAAAGCCTATCGTAGCTCTTGTATGCCGTCCGGGCGAGTTTCAGACCCCTTCAGAAGGCATGGACCTTGACAACAGTCGTTAGAAGGCGCTGCTGCAAAACCGATGTAAGAAGCGGGCGACGTGGGCCACCGCCATTGCCGACGGCCTCGCTCTTTGGAGGCCTTCGCGCCTTCTAGGTGTATGTAGCTTTCCTTAACTGATAAAAATTATTCATGTAGGGTCATTAAAAGCCATGACCGTGAATAAACATTGTACTCGTCATAAGGCGTTCAATCCCAATAGTTCGCATGCTTCTGGTAATATTAACCTACTACAATAGCTTTTTAAATACCTAATTTTAGATTTTAAAAACCTAATCTGTTATGGAAAGGAAGAGGCTACTTGGGCGCAAAGTGTTCTTCGTGGAAACTGTGTCGGCTGTATTTTGTTTTGCAGCTGCTGCTAACTTTAGCGATCTAACAGTGCTGGCTTATTAGTAGCGGTGCAAAGTGTTACGATTCTTTGTTATATGTCACTGACAATATTAAAAATAAATAATGAGTGACCAAGTAATTGTCTGCCCATCGATATCTTCCCCTATGACACCCAGAAAACTTAGAAGCTGTAGAGCTAGTTTCATTCGTGGTGAGTCTAGGAAAACTTTAAATCTGGTTTCAGAATGCTGCAATAAGGAGAGGGAACAGGGGAAATTACTGTTCCGCATTTGAAGCTGATCGTCTCTATAATCCGCTTAAGCGAATCCTTGTTACTTCCGTATGTATATTATACCATACCTGCTGGTCGATATGAGCCGGCCGATGTGGCCGAGCGGCTCTAGGCGCTTCAGTCCGTATCCGCGCTGTTGCTACGGTTGCAGCTTCCAATCCTGCCTCAGGCATGGATGTGTGTGGTGTACTTAGGTTAGTTAGGCTTAAGTAGTTCTAGGTCTAGGGGACTGATGACTTCAGATGTTAAGTCTCATAGTGGTTAGAGCCATTTGAACCACTTTTTCGATATGAGGCGCGCCCATCAGTGGGTTGCCAGCCTTGGCCGAAAATTAAGGGCAAGTCATTGTCTGTCCTCTACCCCCGGCCCCTGAGCCTAGGCATCTTCTTTCCGAAATCGTAATATACCTATCCATTATACATGGTTGAGACGAAACGTAGTGATCACTGCCCTTCGCAATGATGAATGTCTCCTAATGGTGTAGCTTGACGCAGTAAAGAAAGAATATAAGTGGAGAAATAGATGAATGGGCAGTCATTATAGCAAATGTATGGGCCGCAAATGCGGAAATCCACTGATTAAGCTGTTTTGGCAAAAGGTACATCGTTGTGGTGCTGCTGCTGGAAACAAGAATATCTGAAACGGTGAAGCTGGTCGCCTGTTGGCGTACTACTGTCGTGAGGACCTATGAAAAGTGGTTGAAAGGTGATGAAATAACGCGTAGGCCGTGTGGTACTGGACGACCAGGTCTCATAACAAAACGTAGAGGTCAGAGGGTCACCCACTGTGTAATCCAGGATAAGCAGCGATCTGTAGCAGATTTCATGACAGACTAAAATGATGGTGAAGGCACAAGTGTTACGGAGCTCACCGTTCGGACGCCACTGATAAACATGGAGCTGCACATCACACGACCCGCACGTGTTCCGATGTTGACCCAACTACATCGTCATGATTGCAACGGGAAAAGCATCACTGTGTTTTCACCGTGGGTCAATAGAAACGTGTCACCTGTTGAATGAATCGCATTTCTTGTTACACTGGATGGATGGTTGGGTCTTTACACACTGTCATCCAGGCGAATGGCTGCACGAAACATGAACCGTGCCACAGGTGCAGGCTGGTGAAGTAGAAATTTGCTATGGCGTATACTGAGTTAGGCTTCCATGCGATCTGTGGTGGTGATCGAATGCGTTAAGACTGCCGTGAACTACGTGAACATTATTGCGGACCACCTGCATCGCTCACATGCTTGAAGTCTCCCCCTGCAGCGGTGACAGCACAACTGTCCGTGTTGCAAGATCAGAATCGTGCTACAGTGAGGAGAAATACAGTGAACCTACATTCATGTCTTGGCCAGCAAACGCGCCTGATCTGTACTCAGTGGAACACGTATCGGGCCCAGCTGTGTGCCTGTAAACCACCATACCGGAATTTGCGGGAAAACCTTGACCTGTACGTAGACATCTGGTGCGAATACTTCTCAAATCCTATCAAGGACTTCTAGAATCCATGTCAGACAAAATGTCTTTTGTACTGTGTTTGAAAAGTGGAACAAGACGCTATTAAACAGGTGGTCATATGGCAGAGTGAGGAGCTAAATTTTGTTTACATATGGACCGAAGGCATCCAACGAAATGTGAACGACACAAATTGCTCGGCACTGTATAGTCACGTTAATATTCATAGCACGTTATTACTAAAGCGTGTACTCAGGGTCTGCTGAAATGGACGGTCAACATGCAAACATACGAGATGGAAGAATAAGATCTGATGGTAAATCTTTAAATCATAATGCAGGTATATTCTGTCGTGAATAAAAACGAAAATTCTGCTAATACCGTTAGCGAGAACTGTAGAAAGTGCAGTAGCAAATGGTTCAAATGGCTCTGAGCACTATGGGACTCAACTGCTGAGGTCATAAGTCCCCTAGAACTTAGAACTACTTAAACCTAACTAACCTAAGGACATCACACACATCCATGCCCAAGACAGGATTCTAACCTGCGACCGGAGCGGTCGCGCGGTTCCAGACTGTAGCGCCTAGAACCGCTGGGCCACTCTGGCCCGCTAGTGCAGTAGCAACTGTAGAAAGTAATGTAAGGATAGTTCATAATGTGGATGATGTCAATGAAGATGGAGGCATTCACTTCACTACGAAATGAATCTCTTCCTGGGAAATTTGAATGGAAAGAGGATTTAGTTTCAAAAATTACAAAAATAGTACAATTTTACTCCTGGAGAAGGAGAATATACTTGTATTGCGTGCTCAGTTTTCTCGCCCTTTTCATTTCCTTCTTTTTCTGTGGAAGCAAGTAGTAGTAGAGAATGCAGTTTTATCTGCTACACGCACTCCTCAGTTGTTAGACCCTAGAACAAGAATTTTCTTTTCTTTTTTTTTTTCTCTGGAAGAATGTATTAATAGTTAATGTAATTTAATCTGGTGCATTCCCGCAGCTGTTATTAGGCTGAAATACAAGTTTTGTTATCTCACTCATTCCTGTAGAAGAATGTAGTAATAGCGAATGTTGTATTATGTTAGTTTTACAAATTACACGCACTGAGTCTGTCAGTTCTACTGTCGCTTCTGCAGCGCTGGCTACTGAGACACGCCCGTAATGGCCGCCCGTCAGCGCTCGCAGCTGCCCTTAGCCAGCAGCGTAGCCCCTCATTCAGTGTTAATTTAACTGCACTGTTGTATTAATCCTCATACGTCGTAGGTTTCCGATCTTCGTTTACTTGCTCGATATGCTATACCATCTCCGTTGTTTGTCTTTCTCACTTTGTTGTCTATCTGTTTGATCTTTGACGGCTCTGTTTGACGCCATCAGTCAGTCGGCTATTCTCCGCAGATTCTCGAGTCGTTCCCGATCTTGTCAGATTCCCGTCACTATAGTAAACTTATGGAAGTATTATGCAATTTCTAGACTGCTGAATTTCGTAGATTTACTAGCTTATGACGGTGATACATAGAGAGTCTGTTCCCAGAAGCGAAGTGTCAGCCCTTGAGCCGCTCCGCTCTCGGCGTCTCAGCCCCGCCTCCACTGTGTTGCGTCATGATCGGCTGGCCAAGTGACACCAGCAGCGCTCCCTAGTGGCTGCCTATCGACTGGCGCGTCGCGCGAACTGCATGCTGCCTGCAGAATTCATTCATACACTGCCTGCTAAATGACCCTACTTCCACAGGTGGAGTAAGAGCACGCTTGGCTACCAGAAACGCGTAACTGTCTTGTTATCTCGCCATATTTCAAGGCCCTCAGTGGCACGAGAACTTTGTTCAGCAACATCATGCTAACACAATAGAAATGGACCATAGCGAAACTAAACAGTGCAGCCCAGCGGTACCTCACAAGGAACATGCCAGGGTGCCCCAGAGAGCTACAGCACAAAGAATCGTTCCTCGGCTTTTGGCAAGACCAATGTGTAGTATGATAATTTTTTTACATAGTAGATCAACTTTAAACCACATTCCAACAGACACTGTGTCATTTTGTTTACGGTGACGTCAAGTACTAAGTAACATAGGCATTCTCGATGAAAAACACGAAGTACCAATGTCTCGGTTGAACACCTCGTTCATCTGAAATGTCCAATAAGCAACCACACCTCTACTATTATAAGCCTCCAGGCCCAACTTATCTTTAAAATCACCACACTATACTTCCCCTTCTTCTTTTACTGGTGCCTTGTCCCGTTGTTTTGCAGGGTCGGCATGATTAAGACGGATTTGGCAAGGTTAATTGTAAGGGGTGGCCGGATGCCATTCCTGCCGCCACCACATACACCCAGAACAGAATTAGTATACCCCGCTGTCTGCGTCTAGTGTAACCCATGGAATAGTGCGAACGTGTTCAGATGTCTGCGAACCGTGTAACTGAGGCAGAACGTGGGACCTGCGAGGTATTAACCTAGCAGGATGTGGAAAACCGCCTAAAAACCACATCCAGACTGGCCGGCACACCGGCCGACTTCGGTAATCCGCCAGGCGGGTTCGATCCGGGACCGGCGCGCCTACCCGAGTCCAGGAAGCAGCCCATTAGCGCTCTCGGCTAACCTGGTGGGTCAAAATCACCACATTGTACTACAGCTGACATAATCCAACCATTCAACCATTACCATGTTGAGCCACATCATTCTTGGTAACTGCAAAGTTCGCCGGCCGGGGTAGCCGAGCGGTTCTAGGCGCTACAGTCTGGAACCGCGCAACCGCTACGGTCGCAGGTTCGAATCCTGCCTCGGACATGGATGTGTGTGGTGTCCTTAGGTTAGTTAGGTTTAAGTAGTTCTAAGTTGTAGGGGACTGATGACCTCAGAAGTAAAGTCCCATAGTGCTCAGAGCCATTTGAACCATTTTTTTGCAAAGTTCAGGGCACATCCTGCGAACGCGGATGGGCCTTGAAAAACATCTTGGGGTCCCACATTGTTTGCTGTTGTCTATAGTATATTAAGAACATCGTTGTAAACTGATAGGTGAGACCGCCTACTCCTCCTATAAGGTGGCATGCTCCGTGAGTCGTTCAATGCTGTTGCTAGCGCGGCTGCCTAACGACTGATGCCTTCTTTCCAAATACGAGTAGATTACTATTCGGTGACTGAGGGTTGTCTAAGTACTTTCCCAATCCCCAACTTGTAGAACTATTCGAGAAGGTGAAATACGAAATTACTTACGTAGGAAAGGCATCACCGCCAGAACAACATTGTTTGTGGGTACCAGTCCCAATTTGACGGCACTGTGGAGCACAGTGTTTCTCCTGCTTTAATATAGAACTTCTGTGTCGTATTTATTGGAGTCAATGTAATTTATTAAAGTTGTATGCGGACGGAACATTGTTAAAAATAATCTTGATTGACTTGATAGTTTACCTCTACACCGGCAGACAAACCGCAACGCGTTGTTAAACATCGCATAGCAGCTGTTCTGTAAGATATTCGTCAGCTGACACCACAAAGAAGCACGTTGTAAACACCGTTTGTTAGCGTTTAAAACACTTATACGTTCTAGTACAGGGTCAGACACGTGCCTACCGGTAACTTTGTTCGTTCCAGGACTTGTTATTTGACATATGAATCATTACACATTTTTACTCTACCATTGGCCATTCACGTTAAATAATCAGTCATTAGTCACAATCACATTGCTGTCCCCGCCTCCCCCGAGCACTCTACTTCCATGCAGAAGTCGTATTTTGATATTAGGTGGCCTGTCGAGACAGTGAAATCTGTATGTACAGCCATGAGTAACCAATGTTGACTGCGAGAACATTTGACAACGTTAAATGTGTGACTGACGGGCATCCTACTTACAAGCTGTTGTCATTATCACCACAATTAATGGCCCCTTTCAAGACTCCTTAGCAGTAAAATACTGGATACTGGACTGATATAAGCAAACGAATTTTGGAGCAGTTTCCTTTAAACGTGGCACACTGCGTTTGGCACGAAGTTCGCTCTGTGTCTTCAACTCAGGCACGCAGCATTTTTCTTGAGCTGTGAAGCGCAGTCGTGGTACATAACCAACGCCTCTAAGTCTGCCATTACAATGACGTGACGTAAGCAATCCACTAATTATAATTTCACGGTTATTCATGCTAAAATAGTTTACGAAAGTCGCAGCTTGGAGTACGAATCTATGTGCCAGCAGTAATATCAAGTTTCTTGAATACAACCAACTTGTGCACCTACATTCGTTATGTTTACATGCCAAGTACGGGAAACATTTAAAAAATATTCCTACGGATAAGTGCCGTTCGAATATTGTGCGCCACAGCATATACCTGAATGAGTGAGTGCAGTCAGAGTTTTTACACTTCACTCCTCGAATTTGCTTGTGATACACGCCGCGACACATAGGTGCCACTTCCACTTCCATCAGACAACAGGAGGAACAGCCGTAATGAGTACAAGAACTTGTAGAAACTATATATGATATGGACATCAATGGGAGGTCGATTAGCAGGAAACGTCTCCCATTAAAATGAGAAATATGTATACTGGTTGCATCGGGAAGCTATCGGTACGCTGCCTCTAAGGAGCAGTTCCACACTTTCAAATTCACTTAACTCCCGCATAGTGCAGTATAATGAGGGAAACATACAACCGTGAAAATCACCCTCTATATGATTAGCTCTACGTTATGCTCCCAGGAAGATTGCGTCTACGAAATGCCTATAACAAATAGTCAAGGAATATATGTCTATGGCGTGGCAGAAACGTGGCGTGCGTCGCAGTGAGCATGTTACTATACTAACACGATCATCTCTGCGAGGCTGCCCAGCCATAGCAATAAGCATTATCGACACTCTACGAAAATTCTAAATACTGGAGAAAGAGACCGTGCAGCAGCAGAAGTGTAACAGTCAGCTTCCGGCGGTTAATAAAGCGCTGTCAGTTTACCTAATGTGTTTCTAAAACCCCTAACGAAGTTGGAGACAGATTGTTACAATATTTTACAATAATAATAATACCTTTATAAGCCAGCCGCATGAGATTAAAATACACAACTACCGATACACACTGCGCCAACGAAACGCATAGGATAGCGATATGCACATATACAAATGGGGGTAGGGGGGCGGGAGGGGGGGGGGGGGGAAGTATCACGTAAACTTGGTATAAAAAGGCAGACCATTGGCGGATCTCTCACTTGCACTCACGTGATTCACGTGAAAAAGTTTTCTACGACATTATGGGCGCACGAAGGGAATTAATAGACTATGAACGCCAAATGGTAGTTGGAGCTAGACGCATGCGATATTCCATTTCGGAAATCGGTATGGAATCCAAGATATTAAGGTACACAGTGTCAACGGTGTGTCGACAATAGCAAATTTCAGGCATAACCCTCACTACAGACAACACAGTGCCCGATAACCCTCATTTAACGACCTAGATGGTTCAAATGGCTCTGAGCACTAAGGGACTTAACTTCTACGGTCATCAGTCCCCTAGAACTTAGAACTACTTAAACCTAACTAACCTAAGGAATCACACACACCCATGCCCGAGGCAGGATTCGAACCTGCGACCGCAGCGGTCGCGCGGTTCCAGACTGTAGCGCCTAGAACCGCTCGGCCACCCCGGCCAGCTAACGACCTAGAGCAGCGGCGTTTGCGTAGAGTTGTCAGTGCTTGCAGACAAGTAAAACTGCGTCAAATAACCGCTTAAACCAATGTACGAAGTACGACGAACGTATCCGTAGGTACAGTTTGGCGAAATCTGACGTTAATGGGCTATGACAGCAGACAACCGACGCGAGTGCATTTGCTACCAGCACGACATTCCCTGCAGCGCCTCTCCTGGGCTCGTGACTATATCGGTTCAAAATGGCTCTGAGCACTGTGGGACTTAACATCTGAGGTCATCAGTCCCCTAGATCTTAGAACTACTTAAACCTAAATAACCTAAGGACATCACACACCTCCATGCCCAAGGCAGGATTCGAACCTGCGACCGGAGCGGTCGCGCGGTTCCAGACTGAAGCGCCTAGAACCGCTCGGCCATCCCGGCCGGCCCATATCGGTTAGACCCTAGAGGACTGGTATACGGTGACCTGGTCAGATGACTCCAGATTTCATTTGGTAAGAGCTGATGGTAGAGTTCGAATGTGGTGCATACCCTATGAAGCCGTGGACCCAAGTTGCCAACTGGGCACTGTGCATCCTTGTAGTAGCTCCACAATAGTGCGGGCTGTGTTCACTTGGAATGGACTGAGTCCTTTGGTTCAGCTCAACCGATCATTGACTGGAAATGCTATTGTTCGGCGACTTGGAGATCATTTGCAGCCATTCATGGACTTCGTGTTTACAAAGAACTATGGGTGACAATGCACTATGTCAGCGGGCCACAGTTCTTCGCAATTTTTTTGAAGAACGTTCTGAACAGTTCTAGCAAATTATGTGCCACCTAGATCACCCGACATTAATCCCATCGAATATTTATCCGACATAATCGAGAAGCCAGTTCGTACTCAAAATCTTGCGCCGGCAACATTTTCGCAATCATGGACGGGTAATAGAGGCAGCATGGCTCAATATTTCTTCAGGGGACTTACAACGGCTTGTTTCGTCCTTGCCACCTGTAGTTGCCGCACTACGCATAGCAGAAGGATTCCCCACACGAAATTGGAACCTATCTCATGACTTTTGTCACCTAAGTGCATGTCACGCCATCTGCCTCAGAGGTGACGTGCAGCGCATCGATCACTCCATGCGGCTGCCCGGCTCTGCACTCATCTCTCGGTCTTCCTGTTTCAAGTCGCCACATGCAGCGCACATACATATAGAGATGGCACGCATATCCCACCTGTCGAAACACCGGCCGTCGAAGTCAGTCAGCCAGCTCAAGAACAATGGAATCGCGATGTACTGAGATACACAGTAATTTCTTTTTCGCGGTACGAATTATTGCTTGGAAAGTAACCAGCCATAAGAATACGCATTACTACAGCCAGACCGGGTTGTTCTTGGGTTTGGAATCTCTTTGATAAACTACGCTTCTTCTCACAAAATCAGCATGCACGTGTAGCTTGTGGAAGGGATGCAGCTGCAACATTTTTCGTAGTATTGCGTTATCCGCCCGGCAATGACCACGAAGGATGTAGACGTGGCGTCTGCTCGCGCCCGCTCGCGTCTGCCAAGTACGCCACGTAGGCAGTCGGTCAATTTACGAGCACACCCACCCCTAACTGAAATATCAGTCCAACACAATACTAAATGCCAAAGACAACACTTGCCGCGTTATGTAAATATATGCACTAATTGTAGCATGGAATGTTGTTTTAGCTAAGCATGGTTGTCATAGCCATTAATAATAATAATAATAATAAACATGTTACACATAGTCTTGATTCTATGGCAGTATCCAGCTCCAGTAACGTAACTGACAGATTGAACTCCACTCCTACACACCATGAATAAATGCTCCGTTAAGAAATATGTCATATACGTCACATGCTGAAAATTGGCTGAGATATATCGTTGTCTTGCATTTTCAAAAACCTGGAGACTTGTTCTTAATATTTCGGAACATACAGTGTGTTAGAACACTAGAAGAAACCACAGAGGAAAAAAGAAACAACATAATATGCAACAAGTCAAGACTAGCAGTTGCATATGTGAATGTGACCGCAAGGACCAGTTCAGCACAGCCTACAACGTTACAAGAGGGCTTCCACGATGGCCAACTATGACATTTGACAGCTAGTGGCTATGCCGAGCTGGTCTCATGGTCGCATACCCGTATGCCAGGGCGACTATGATTTTCGGTAGGATGGTGGTGGTGGTGGTTAGTGTTTAACGTCCCGTCGACAACGAGGTCATTAGAGACGGAGCGCAAGCACGGGTTAGGGAAGGATTGGGAAGGAAATCGGCCGTGCCCTTTCAAAGGAACCATCTCGGCATTCGCCTGAAACGATTTAGGGAAATCACGGAAAACCTAAATCAGGATGGCCGGAGACGGGATTGAACCGTCGTCCTCCCGAATGCGAGTCCAGTGTACTAACCACTGCGCCACCTCGCTCGGTTTTCGGTAGGAGGAGACGCCTTGCCACCTCTCTTCCTGCTCAGAGCCAAGGCCGCTGCAGTTCTGTGCCCCAACGTCAAAAATCATTCTAGAAACTATTTCTATGCAAAGCGCGTAATTTGCTTTAACATATTCTCCGCTAGAATGAAATTTTCACTTGTCTCCGCGATATCCTTTCTTTCAGGATGCTAGTCCTGCAAGGTTTGCAGGAGAGCTTCTGTAAAGTTTGGAAGGTAGGAGACGAGGTACTGGCAGAAGTAAAGCTGTGAGGACGGGGCGTGAGTCGTGCTTGGGTAGCTCAGCTGGTAGAGCACTTGCCCGCGAAAGGCAAAGGTCCCGAGTTCGAGTCTCGGTCAGGCACACAGTTTTAATCTGCCAGGAAGTTTCATATCAGCGCACACTCCGCTGTAGAGTGAAAATTTCATTCTAGAAACATCCCCCAGGCTGTGGCTAAGCAATGTCTCCGCGATATTCTCTCTTTCAGGAGTGCTAGTTCTGCAAGGTTTGCAGGAGAACTTCTGCAGAGTTTGGATGGTAGGAGACGAGGTACTGGCAGAAGTAAAGCTGTGAGGACGGGGCGTGAGTCGTGCTTGGGTAGCTCAGCTGGTAGAGCACTTGACCGCGAATGGCAAAAGTCCCGAGTTCGAGTCTCGGTCCGGCACACAGTTTTAATCTGCCAGGAAGTTTCACATTCTCCGCTGTTTTCTAAACTATCCAGACATTTTTGAATCGCTACGGGCAACTGCACTGCTCGCTACCACCACCGCTATAGTTCTGCCAGCGAGCATCAACAAAAAGAAAAAAAAACTTTGGCAGACGTGTGTGCTGGATTGGTGATGCATTATAAGTGATTTTGCAGTCTACTGTAATGTTGTACAATGTATACATCTTTTTTGAAGCAGATCCAGGCGGGAATGGAACTTTATAAAGAGATTTTTACCTTCCATTGTTCTTTAATGTGGTACATGTTCTCTAATCCATCAGTTACGGACGGGGCTTCAACATACGGCCACTTACAATCGTTATTAACAGTAAATTGAGAAATCTTTTTTCCTCAACTTGAAACCTGATTGCCTCATACGCTATGTTTAAGGTATTTTGTAAATCTAACCTTCATGTCTGCAGTGACTTCTTCTTTTTCTAATACCTGTTTATATTCCTCGTTTGTGACTACTTTCTTAATCATTCGCTCATTTACTCAAGTTTTTTCTTTTCCGTACACACAGCAGATTGAACCTTTGTGGAAGATAAAAAGTGTGTGCCGGACCGAGACTCGCACTCGGGACCTTTGCCTTCCGCGGGCAAGTGCTCTACCGACTTTTTTAAAAAAAATTTAAGGAAGGTAGGAGAAACAGAAACCTTTATTATTCACAAAATAAACATAGCACGTCCTTACACATTATAACTGTCCTGGAAGGAACCTCGCTGCCGTTCTACCATGCAGCATGAAATAACAACAAAGTGGGGCCACGTCCGGCACCCGAAAGAAAAGTATTATAGACATGAAAAAAAATTGAAGTACATCCCATTGCTAACTGTGCAAGCGTTAGTTTTTCCTAGGTCGCATACTCGCACAGTGTCCGTAGCTGATAACTTTACTTGGTCGGTTTCACAACGACAGCACCGCCGCCCATCTTTGCGCACCCGGCACACCCCAAGTATATGGCGGGTCCGCAAAAACCGTTACTAGCAAATTGGCATACCAATACTTGTACTTTTGTAGCCGTAACAGTTTTGTGTGTCCACCTTGCAAGTATTGCAAGTAATACAGTACGTTCAGTATGTTCAGACGTGTGTCTCTATAGATGTAATGGACCTTCATACCTGTGATGCACGCCACTGCGTTCGTCTTATGACGCGGAAAATACGTTTCCTCTGGAAAAAATACCATGTCAGAAGAGACTACTGTATAGATAGTGCGCCGCATGAACGCTATTATCTTCCTTCAGGCCAGCCGATGGTCTTCCGTACCCAGCACGCCGCATTGCTGACACATGGGCGAATCCGCCAAATGTATTGCGTACTTTTTATCATTCGTAGGGTATTTTCGGTTCACTACAATGTACCATGTTGATCTGACTGTTGTGGGTAGGTTGGGGTGGTGTACGGTGCGCCACACCACGTGCCAATTAACGGCTGGATGTTTCCGTTCCACCCTGTTCCGGGCGATCTGTCGAAGAAGCAGATGGTACACGTCCTTCGATGTCGACTGTCGGGTCGTCGGTAAACGCTCTCGAACGTAACTGTGTTCCACGATGGACGTGCGCACATACGTTAACGAGGGCGATATATGGCCGACACTGACTGGAGGAAGATGCGATGTTGGTACTAGTTCTTCGATGATCGTCCCCGTAAGCGAGTAATTCCTGTTTCGCCACCGTTTGAGCATAGTATTAATTTACATGGCACGCGCCTTCGCGTGCACGTCCACTAAACCAACGCCCCCCTCTCGGGCTGGGAGGGTAAGCGTGTTGTACTGTACCTTAAAGAGCTGTCCCGGACTTACATAGCACCCAAAAACCGCCTGAATTCTCATAGCCATCGTGCGCGTCAAGAGGAGAAGGTGTGTCAGGTGGCATATCATGGGCGTGAGATAAAGGTTGACGAGTAACACTCGCTGCAGCATATCCATCAATCGTAGGGCGTTTAGTCGTACTGCCGTGCGGACTCTGAGTAACAGCCTAAGGTAGTACGCAGCCGTTCCCGCTGTCTCCTTATGAAAGGTGATACCCAAACAGCGAAGGGTTTGCACCGCAGGTAACGGTCCTTCCGTTCCTGGTTCTGGACCACGCCCCACATGCATGAACTGTGATTTTCGGTAGTTGACCTCACTTCCTGCTGCCATCTCATACTTCTGTAGCCAATCCAGTGATGTTTGAGTCTCCCCCTCTTTCCGTACGAGGAACACAATGTCTTCCTCGTATGCTCTGCATTTGAATGGTAGATGCCGTAGGGAGACCCCGGTAGGACGGTGGTGAAGGCCTGGGAGGTACGGTTCTAAGGCGATCGCATGTAGGAGGATCAACAAGGGGCAACCCTGTCTGACTCATCTTAAGATCTTAAAATACTCAGTCCTCCCTCCGTTGATCACCATCGCCGATCTGGCGCCGTGCAACAGCCGCATCACAGCAGTGATCAATAATGGCGAGACACCCATCCTGTTCATCACCGCCGCGAGGTACACATGATACACGCAATCAAAAGCATGATCGAAATCTACAGCAACCATCGCCCCTTGGAGGCAGCATGCAGCCGCGAGGGCGACGACGTCACGATAGTCTCCCAAGGCTGTGTGGATATTGCTGATGCCGCCAAGACAAGTCTGATCGGCATGAAATCGGTTCTCCAGCGACTTTTTGATACGACTGCCCAGTATGCTCATGAAGATCTTGTAGGCGCTATTAAGGAGGGTCAAGGGGCGATAATCACAAGGCCGTTTGCCACCACAGGGCTTTGGTATCGGTATTATGAGCCATTCCGTGAATTTAATGTGAACCGGTACTTCTTGCCTCAGAAGCTCATTAAACATGCGTAGCCACATCGGAGTCATAATGGCCACAAAGGCACGGTAAAATTCCAAAGGGAATCCGCCTGGACCTGGGGACTTGTTGCAGGCACCTCATGTAATTGCCTCCTCCAGCTCTTCACACGTAATATCAGATAACCCGTCCGCTTGCCCGTTCACACTCGTCGCGTCTGGGATCTCTTCCAGGACGTTCCCCAGCTCCCTCTGACCCTCCCCGTCGCTCGCATAGAATCTGCTAAAATGATCCCTGTGCTATGCCTCTTTGTGTTGTAAAACGACGGCCATCGCCGAGATCGATCTCGTGTATTAACGTCCTTCGTCTTCTTCGTCTTTCCTTTATCACATGAAGCACCGAGGGAACCTCGTTGGGCAGGCAGTCCTGCGACCTCGCGCTTATCATCGTACCCGCCATCCTCTGCGTCGCAAGTTGTACCAGCTTTGCCTTGACTCGGTGGATGGACGTCTGGCGTTCTGGTGTAGGTGGTTGAGATAACAGTTCCGGGAGAGCATTAAAGTAAAACTCAGTGGTCGTGCGCTGCCATTGAGAAACCTCCTTCCCGTAACCTATTAACTTCCTCCGTAAAGCTGGCTTCGCGCACTCCATCCACCACTGCAGGACAGAACTGAAAGAATTTCGTCGACGGAGGCAGTTATGCCACGCGTTCTCTACCACGCGTCAGCATTCTGGATCACGCAGGTGGGAGACGTTCACCTTCCAATTACCCCTCCGTCTCCATACCTGCTGTCTAGCAAGGTTAACCGTACAAATATATGGCTCGTGATCTGTAAACGCTGTCGGCCATATTTCTTCGTCCACCGTCGACATTGCTAACGCCCTTGAAACGTAGATCCGATCCAAACGGCTCGTGGAGTGGCTAGTAAAAAATCTATATCCTGGTTGGTTGCGATACTTCAGGTCCCATGTATCGAATAATTTCATCTCGTTGACTAGCTCCCTAAGTTCTCGGCTAGTAGTATAGTTAGGATGTTGGTCCTTTCTGTCGCGCACACAGTTAAAATCCCCGCCGAGTATACAAGCATCGTATCGTCCCTTGAACAACGGCGTAACCTCATTGGCGTAAGAATCTGCTCTGTCCCTTCTCTTATCCGAGCCTGACGGTGCGTATATGTTGATCAAAGGTATTCCTCCTATGGTCACGGTCGTACCACGGGCAGAAGGCAAATACTCTACTTCGTCTGCACGTATCCCTTCCTTTAATAGTATCGCTGTGCCAACGCCTCTCTCGTCACACGGGAAACAGTAAATGCTGTAACCGTAAAAGTCCGAGGGGGGAAGTACCCGAACTACGTGTAATAGTGCTACGTGTACATCTGCAGTCTTTATCATGTCACTGAGGATCTTGATTTTTAACGGCGTCCCAATGCTATAGATGTTAACAGACCCTATCCGATAAGCTTGTTGCATGGCTGTCTACGTAGTTAGGGCACCGCACGGTCGCTGATTCTTCCGTACACAGGCTGCTTTCGTACTAACGACCCCGCCGTCCCCTCACATGGTCTACCGTTATTCCGTGCACTCTTCCGGTCTTACACCGGGGGAGTTGTGGGAGCAGTTCCTCCGGCATCATCTGTTCCCCACGGGGGTTAGTCTTCTGACCAGTCCCCTAGCGTCCCATCGTTGTCGTGCGTTGCAGGCGCCGTAGCCTCCTCAGTAGCCTGTTGCCGTTGATCGAACTCCTTCGCTGTGTCTGGAGCATCGTCAGAGGTAGGTCGTGTTGCCGTCCCGCTGGCCACCGTTGCATCCACGCTAGACAGTTCTTCTGTATGCATGGTCGTCTGCTCTATACCAGAAAACGTCTCAGAATTGCCTGCTAGATCAGGTTGGTCGTTCTCCACCGTGAGGCGGCGCTTCTTCCGGCGTTTTGGTGATCGCTGTTTTCGTTGCCGGGATTCGGAATCAGAGGTCAGCATGGTCTCCGGTTGTTCGTGGGGGACGTCGGAATCGTGCGACGTCGTATTATCGACGTCTGCAAGTGCCTTATCTGAAGGGGCGTCTTGTGACTGCTGCAAGCGGTCCAGCGAAAGGCCGTCCTTCCGCGGATCGCCACGATCTGCCGCTGTCTGTGTGTTCTGGTACGCTTCTGTCTCGCGGCTCACGTCATCGCGTAATGCGGCGACATAAGTCATAGGGAGCACGGTCGGATGCGGTGTGAGGGGTGGATCATCCAGTGGCAGCTGTAACAACCTTCGTTCAGCACACTCAGAACGGACGTGTCCCTCCTTCCCACACCCAGAGCACGTTCTTGGTTGTCTGTCGTAGGTGACAATCGCCCTACAGCCGGCGATGTACAAGTATGACGGAACGCGTTTTCGGAGTTCGATCAGTATTTGTCTGACGCCATTGAGAACAGGATACGTCTTGAAACTCGCCCATTTTTCAGCCACGTGGGATAGGACCGTTCCGTAAGGACGCAGGGCGTCTGTCACCAATTCTTCCGGCACTTCGAATGGAAGCTCAAAGACGCGGATCGCTCGGAGTCCCATGTCGGCGTGTTCAACTGTTACCGCTCCAACATTCCCGTCCGAATGACGGAAACGAAGTCATTGTCGGTGTCGGAGTAGTAGTTCGTCACATGCCGCTTCATTTAAGAGATTAACATAGACCACGCTGCTTACTATAGATAAGTGTATTCCAACTAGAACGCCAGGTTCGATTTTCACCTCGTCCCGTAAATAACGTTCGATATCGTAAGCCTTCGGTGGAGCATATTCGTTAACAAAACTAAATTTCAGTGTCGATTTGCGGAACGACAAGGCCATGATTCGTTCTATGTATACCGCGGCACACCGCTACACACTTAACGTAAACAACATGCCCCAGGCTGTGGCTAAGCCATATCTCCGCAATATCCTTTCTTCCAGGAGTGCTAGTTCTTCAAGGTTCGCAGAAGAGCTTCTGTGAAGTCTGGAAAGTAGGAGACGGGGTACTGACAGAACTGAAGCTGTGAGGACGGGCCGTGAGTCGTGCTTGGGTAGCTCAGATGGTAGAGGACTTGCCCGTGAAAGGCAAAGGTCCCGAATTCGAGTCTAGGTCAAGCCCACGGTTTTAATCAGCCAGAAAGTTTAATGTCAGCGCACTCTCGCTGCAGAGTGAAAATCTCATTCTGGACACAGCACATTAACTGCAGTTAAAGGCACAGAAGTCTGGCAGTAAATAATTTGTACACACTCCATAATGCTAAAGTATCTTACAGTAATATTTGCCACCATTTAAAGAATATACCCTAACGTTACCCACTCTAAAATGTCAAACTATCTCGCAAGAACTAAATTTAGAAGAAGTGTCATGTTTGTAATGTATATGCTTGAGTCTTCCGCCTTAGTTGATTTTTTTTTTAATTTTGCCCAGCATCTCCTTTTTGGCATAATACGCTGTGACGTCACTAATTCGTACACACTGTAATGTTGTTATATCATAATTTGGTAGTCGTGCAACATGACAGAGTGTACTTGGTATACATGTTTCTCCATCGGTAACATTAGAGTATATATATTTCATGCAAAGTACTCAATGGACATAGCCGGACGTCAGGGACAGTAGAATCTGAAAGTGTGGAGAACCGTTCGCTGTATTCTGCCTCAATGCATCATGGAGTTATGCGTGTTGCTTCATGGTTACACACTGATATTTATCTACAGACACCACAAACAATATGACATACGGTTCCTAACTTCTCACTTCAAAATTATCAGCTCCGTAATACACACGTCAAAAAAAAGTTTTGCATCATCCCAGTTCCCAGAACTCCTGAAGGTAGACGTTGACTGTGGATATTGTATGACAGACACAGTCTCTTTGACTGTTCAGAGATGTCATTAAACGCGCCCAAAGATGCAAACAGCCATGCATGAGTAGCGCCTATTAGACGGAGTGGGTCTGACAGCCAATCAGGTCCAGTCATTCCACCTGGAAGGAGATACACGGCTCGTGTTGTCTATAGTTCACACATACCTAGACGGTCGATACCGCGATACGATCGCGTCCGCATCGTTACTTTGTGCCAGGAAGGGCCTTCAACAAGGGAAGTGTCCAGGCGTCTCGGAGTGAACCAAACAAAGCGATGTTGTTCGGACATGGAGGAGATACAGAGAAACAGAAAGTGTCGATGACATGCCTCGCTCAGACCGCCCAAGGGCTACTACTGCAGTGGATGATCGCTACCTACGGATAATGGCTCGGAGGAACCCTGATAGCAACGCCACCATGTTGAACACTGCCTTGCGTGCAGCCACAGAACATCGTGTTACGACTCAAACTGTGCGCGAAAGGCTCCATGATGCCTAACATCACTCCCAACGTCCATGGCAAGGGCCATCTTTGCAACCACAACACCATGCAGCATGGTACAGATGGGCCCAACAACATGCCGAATCGACCGCTTAGGATTGGCATCGCGTCCTCTTCACCGATGAGTGCCGCATACACCTCCAACCCGACAAACGTCACACACGTGTTTAGAGGCAACCTGGTCAGGCTGGAAGCCTTAGACACACTGTCCAGAGAGTGCAGGAAGGTGGAGGTTCCCTGCTGTTTTGGGGTGGCATTATGTGGGGCCAACGTACGTCGCTGGTGGTCATGGAAGGCGCCGTAACGGCTGTCAATACGTGAATACCATTCTCCGACTGATAGTGCAACCATATCGGCAGCATACTGGCGAGGCATTCGTCTTCATGGACGACCGTTCGCACCCCAATCGTTCACATCTTGTGAATGACGTCCTTCAGGATAAAAACATCGCTCGACTAGAGTGGCCAGCATGTTCTCCAGACATGAACCCTATCGAACATGCCTAGGGAAAACTGAAAAGGGCCGTTTTAGGACGACGTGACCCACCAACGACTCTGAGGGATCAATGCCGAATCGCCGCTGAGGAGTGGGACAATCTGGACCAACAGTGCCTTGATGAACATGTGGATAGTACGCCACGACGAATACAGGCATGCATCAATGCAAGAGGACTTGGTACTGGGTATCAGAGGTACCGGTGTGTACAGCAATCAGGACCGCCACCTCTGAAAGCCTCACTGTATGGTTGTGCAACATGCAACGTGTGGTTGTCATGAGCATTAAAAAGGGTGGAAGTGATGTATAGGTTTCGGAACTCTCGTAACCGAGATGATGCAAACCTTTTTTTGATGTGTGTAGAAGCCACGTTTTTACGAGAGAGCTCTGTGTGTGCACTCAGCGATAGCATGTGACGTGATGATTTAAAAACACTACCGTCTGAGACTTCACATTCACAATATCATATCATCGAGGTATTTCCTACTGTTCAAACACGTTATATGCTCTGAAATCTTACGAGGAACTCTCCAGCTTGCGCGACTGCTACCATATCGTGTCAGAGCAACAGTATTGAATCTGTCTGTCACAACATCTTCGGAAGCCTATATTATCAGATCACACATTCCCCTGTCAAAACATGTGAAGGGCTAAGCTCCCTGTATTTGCAGTGTCCCTAGGTTTACTGTAACATAATTACGTCCATGATGTCAACATTTCGTAGTCCATTATCAATACATAGCTTCGAAAATAAATGACAGCATGTAAGGCGCACTGGAGGCTTCAGAAAAGAACAAGATCCAAGTGTGGTCAATGGCAATTAGAATACCATGACCATTGCAGCTTGTTCATTCGTAACGCACACATATGGCCGATTAACACGGACAAATTCTCTACTAAATAATTTATTGCATTCTGTGTGTTATATATTGTTCCTAAAATGAAACTAGTGAGATTCCAAAGAAATTTTAGTGTGAGGTTTTTCAATGATCTTTACCCTGTTTATCTCTGTGTATAACTCGCTTGTAAGGAATATAATTTTTCTCTTACCCTTAGATATATGTGCCCAAGTGGTGAATAAAGGTCTGGTCAAATGAGATGTTGAAGCTTTCCTCAAAGTAAAAGGTGAAACGGCTGGCTACAAAGGGAGCGTCTGAAGGGAGTCCGTTATTGTTTGGAAGTGGGTACACCGGAGGAGCAAAAGCATAGCTCCATGCTGCTCTTGCCATTAGGGATCCCAGGAGAGCAGAAATTAACCCAGACAGAACGTGTGGTTCCACAGTTACTGTCGAATTTAGACACAGTTCCCTAAGCTCGAGCCGGCCGGAGTGGCCGAGCGATTCTAGGCACTTCAGTCTGGAACCGCGCGACCGCTACGGTCGCTGGTTCGAATCCTGCCTCGGGCATGGATGTGCGTGATGTCCTTAGGTTAGCTAGGTTTAAGTAGTTCTAAGTTCTAGGGGACTGATGACCTTAGCAGTTAAGTCCCATAGTGCTCAGAGCCTAAGCTCGAACTTGACTGCATGAAGTCAGACACTTTTCTTCATATATGTTATTGAGAAAAACCCAAATTATTTAGTTAATATTTCTGATACGAGTTAATTATTTGCTCCAGAAAATGACTGCAACCTCCACTCAAACGCTGAAGGAAGTACGGGTGATAATTTCTACTCCATCGACCATTAAATTGACGGTTGACAGAGTCGTATCTGGTCTGTCATCTGAACTTAAAAAAATAAGATAAGTTTATTAAGAAGAAATAAACTTTGAATTTTGTATTGCCATTTCATACAGACCTGCAAAAAAGTGGATGTTGGAAAGTAAATTTTGGAAATTAACTACCGTAAACTGAGCCATTTAAACATATACACTATCCTCTTTTATAAATTTAAAACTCTTATATATGTTGCTATTGTAGGATATTTAAATATTGAAGTAGAGAAGGCAGGAAAATACAGAAGTGACTTAGCAAGTTGAATAATGCCTCTCCACAGATCGCACACAAGACTAAATGACCTTTTTGCCCTTAGAATGAATGTGTGGTATTAAATAAACCGTACTGTGACAACACATTCGTTTCGTTTCCGATTTACACTTACAGCTAGAGCGGGACACGTGTTCTCCTCATTGCCTGCTACTACTAGTCTTTTCCTGGTGTGATTTCCCTAATTGCATTCAAATCGTATTACTGCTCTGGATACTCATTTAAGCTACCACTTAGCGCTAAATCTATTTTACGACCCAACTGAAGCCATCTGCCCCAGATGAACAAAGCGTGTGCTACTGACCTCGATCGCATGTTAGCGTCCGGTGATACAGAGGAACAAATCGTCCATGTGCGGAACGAGTATTCCAGTACTATATATGGCCGAGATTTGTAGATTCCGGGTTACGAGCAACACGTCTCGTCTAATTCCACCTAACAGCAGCTGAAGTTAACTATCGAAAGCTACTACCAAAAATAACACGACATTGCATTAGTTGTGGGAAAGGGTTATTATTTGCGTATGTGTAGCAAATTAAAAACATTTCGGTAAGAAACAACCTAACATTAAATGTGACGTACTGAGAATTAAAAGTATAGCAACGGTGACTTAATTTTTTTATCCATGTACTACACACTGAAAATTTTGACTCAGAAGCTAACGTTTTATTTGCTGAATTCCACCTACCGTTCGAAGGAACCACTTTATTCAGTTTTTCTTGAGGGATTAACTGAGAATTGTGAACATAACTCATAGAAAATTCTTTATGCAAAGCCGCATAGTGTTCCACTTATAATGAATTCTACTCTGCTTTTGTAAATGATGAAAGTCTATGTGAATGCAGCTTGCCGCTAACTTGGTGTAATGTTTTGTCTGTACAGAAGTGTATCTGTCGACTTTATCGCTCTTTCCCTCTCACACATAAATCGGTACAATAAAGCCAGGGCTTCGTGTTTTCTAGTTAGGCTGATCCGTGAAAAGACAGAGAAACAATTATGCTAATGGAGGATTCTCTCACTCTCTCTCTCTCTCTCTCTCTCTCTCTGTCCTTTATCTGTGTACAGTTTAAATATATTATTTACGTGAAATCAGCCTAGTAGAATCTCTGGTGGAGCCCTTCGTCTTAATATTCAGCGGCTGGCTTGCTAGAAAAGATCTTTACATTTGTTATTATTATTAAGCGCTGCATTCAGTTGGGAAAATCGATCGTTTGAACAATTCGTTCAGTTTACGACAGATCTAGAATTTCAGATGTGGATGAAGCCTTTTTGGACGATTTCAAAAACTCAGAGATTGCAGGCTCTCTTCGTCACAGCTGAAACTTCCCAATTAATTACAGGGCCCAGACAATCATCAATGGTTCAGACAGAGAACTCATTCGTCATTCACTCTAGAATAAAATGGTCACAAACCTTATTTCTGAGGAAAATTGTATATTGAATCCATTTCCGTACATGTTCCGTTTTCTGTTGGTTCCAAGTCTCATGTAATTTTCTTTTACAGGTTTTTCTTTCTCTTTATCTATCACGCTAGCGGCACAAACTTTCCTAGCTCGCTTTAGCGCGAAGAAGAGTAAATAAATCTCCTTTAGCAATCCGACAATCTTCCAACCGATACTTCCGAAGCTGTTCCTCTCTCTCTCTATAATAACCATGGAGCATACATTTCTGTACCTTTGTTGTTCCAAAGAATAAACGTACTAGAAAAATACCTTGGCGTCGACGAGCTGTCGGCGCATATATTACTAGAAAATCTGATCAGATACTTTTCAAACGTAAATACATGTGGATGATTTGGTTGACCATTATTAATTATTGCGTTGTAGAGGGTAATTTTCCGTGGGGAGATTACAAAAAAAATGGTTCAAATGGCTCTGAGCACTATGGGACTTAACTGCTGTGGTCATCAGTCCCCTAGAACTTAGAACTACTTAAACCTAACTAACCTAAGGACATCACACACATCCATGCCCGAGGCAGGATTCGAACCTGCGACCGTAGTGGTCGCGCAGTTCCAGACTGTAGCGCCTTTAACCGCTCGACCACTCCGGCCGGCGGGGAGATTACAATGCCCCTCGCAGCGAGCGAAGTTTGTGAGCTAAATTTTGATTCACCGAACACACTTCGCGAGCTATCTATTAGCGTGGATAACCCGGAAGTGATGATTGTCAGTCCTCCGACTGAAAAAGAATATTATATTTGAGACAGACGAAGAAAAGAAATGTTGAAGACAGAAGAAATGAAGAGACCGGTACCGCGGCTGTATTGCTTTGTCAGGGTCTACCCATTCGGGAACTTTCTTAAGCAGGGAAACCTTGGAAAACCTCTTAAGCCTAGACCCCCAGCCTACGGTACATAGAAGATAGGAAAGCCTATAGAAGAAAAAAAAATATAATTTTGAAATAGATCTCTAAAGGAAAGACAGGGATCAATTTGTATCACGATTTGGAGAAGAGTGGTTTCTGCCTCTAGCAAAAAAAACGTTTTACAATAAATAACGTGAATTCTCGTTTTACAATCTTGCTCCTGGTACAATATCTTGCGGTGCTAAACTCCCCCGGGTCTTGCATGTCCCCGACGTCCACATTTGTAGTCGGTCTTCTACGCGGCCCCCTCTGTAGTTGATCTTCTACGCGGCCCACAATGGGAAGAGTAGAAGGAACAGGGATACTCGAATTCACATGCAACATTCATTCCAAAAGAATTAGCAATGACCAAAAGGAAAACTCTTCCTGTAAGAGAACTGATTAGGTTGCACCGTCCAAGATTCTCCTTTTTGAAAGCAAAATCCTTATGGCTTCATGGATCCTTTTTGTTACGACGTACTTCAAGGAATTCAACCATTAACTAATGATGTTGCCAAAAGCATCATCCGATTTACTCCCTTTTGAATACTCCTTTTGACTTTGCCTCCCCACTTGTGCTTATAAGTCCAAAAGTTCTAACACATTTTCTATCACTGATTTGTTCTTCGTAATTTAAAGGATTCATGTAACTTACTATAGATTTTGGATTCAAATAATCGAATAATGGAAAGTGTAGTTCATTTTATACCAAGACATCATCCATATTTCCTTGATAAGTCATATAATTTAGCTATACTCAAAACTTTTTATTCTAAATACATATATTTCTTCGCTTGAGTGCTGAAATGTAAAAGTTATCAGCATTGAGGAATACGGATTCGCTTCTTTCAATTACTCTCTGATTCATACGGTGTTCATCCATGCTCATATATGGAAATGGATTTTTCACACAAAATTCCCAAACGAACACGAACCATTAAATTACTACTGAATCTATGAATATTACTTTCTTTAATCATTCATTAATAAATTAAAAAGTCTTAACTTCTAATTATAACACCTATTCCTTTTAGAGTTCAACATGAATCAGTTTATCCTCGCGTTTGGTGCGAGTCTCTTACAAAGCATATCTGTATCGTCTATATCGATTTTAATTCTCGCGCCGACGTCAACTGTTTTTCGCGGGAAATTATCTTTGCGGCGTTAACCGTCACTCACGATTCACTACCACAACACATCCCTTCACACGTTTACACATGTAAGCGTTCACATGAGATTATATATGAATATTCACTCGGAACCTCTTTTGATTATTCCGCGTCATTTGCGGGAAACATTTCATTCTTCTTGAAGGTCAGTTAGATCCTTAATCATTCTTGATGACATTAGCAATGCTAAAGTTCTATGTTCACCCAAACCACAGGTGAAGCCTATCTCCACTATCTTCTTTACAACACTCGATAATAATACACTAGTAGAAATTGAAATAAGAACACCGTGAATTCATTGTCCCAGGAAGGGGAAACTTTATTGACACATTCCTGGGGTCAGATACATCACATGATCACACTGACAGAACCACAGGCACATAGATACAGGCAACAGAGCATGCACAATGTCGGCACTAGTACAGTGTATATCCAACTTTCGCAGCAATGCAGGCTGCTATTCTCCCATGGAGACGATCGTAGAGATGCTGGATGTAGTCCTGTGGAACGGCTTGCCATGCCATTTCCACCTGGCGCCTCAGTTGGACCAGCGTTCGTGCTGGACGTGCAGACCGCGTGAGACGACGCTTCATCCAGTCCCAAACATGCTCAATGGGGGACAGATCCGGAGATCTTGCTGGCCAGGGTAGTTGACTTACACCTTCTAGAGCACGTTGGGTGGCACGGGATACATGCGGACGTGCATTGTCCTGTTGGAACAGCAAGTTCCCTTGCCGGTCTAGTAATGGTAGAACGATGGGTTCGATGACGGTTTGGATGTACCGTGCACTATTCAGTGTCCCCTCGACGATCACCAGTGGTGTACGGCCAGTGTAGGAGATCGCTCCCCACACCATGATGCCGGGTGTTGGCCCTGTGTGCCTCGGTCGTATGCAGTCCTGATTGTGGCGCTCACCTGCATGGCGCCAAACACGCATACGACCATCATTGGCACCAAGGCAGAAGCGACTCTCATCGCTGAAGACGACACGTCTCCATTCGTCCCTCCATTCACGCCTGTCGCGACACCACTGGAGGCGGGCTGCACGATGTTGGGGCGTGAGCGGAAGACGGCCTAACGGTGTGCGGGACCGTAGCCCAGCTTCATGGAGACGGTTGCGAATGGTCCTCGCCGATACCCCAGGAGCAACAGTGCCCCTAATTTGCTGGGAAGTGGCGGTGCGGTCCCCTACGGCACTGCGTAGGATCCTACGGTCTTGGCGTGCATCCGTGCGTCGCTGCGGTCCGGTCCCAGGTCGACGGGCACGTGCACCTTCCGCCGACCACTGGCGACAACATCGATGTACTGTGGAGACCTCACGCCCCACGTGTTGAGCAATTCGGCGGTACGTCCACCCGGCCTCCCGCATGCCCACTATACGCCCTTGCTCAAAGTCCGTCAACTGCACATACGGTTCACGTCCACGCTGTCGCGGCATGCTACCAGTGTTAGACTGCGATGGAGCTCCGTATGCCACGGCAAACTGGCTGACACTGACGGCGGCGGTGCACAAATGCTGCGCAGCTAGCGCCATTCGACGGCCAACACCGCGGTTCCTGGTGTGTCCGCTGTGCCATGCGTGTGATCATTGCTTGTACAGCCCTCTCGCAGTGTCCGGAGCAAGTATGGTGGGTCTGACACACCGGTGTCAATGTGTTCTTTTTTCCATTTCCAGGAGTGTAGTTAGTCGCTATTTCTATACTCTATGTCACTGATTAACTATTTCAATTTAAAGGTTTCTATTACTACACACACAGTTTATTGTTATGTTTTTTACGAGCGTTCATTTTGCTTTTGGCACGACCAACAATGGGGAGCAGTATGGGCTTGTAGAGGGTTCGATCAAACCCCATTTCAACATGCGATCTATTTCTTTTTGAACTTGAGCCTTTAACCTCCAGGGAACAGGATAGAAAGTTCTACAATACGTTTCGTGTGGCTTAACGTAGAGATGGCATATGTATCCCTTAATAACTCCTGGCCTTTCGTCAAACACGTTTTCATACACTAATAATAATTCTTTGAGCTGCTTCTTCTGCTCTTCAATAATGCAGTCGGATTCATTTAACTTCTCATACACTAATTGACCGAAGTCTCCTCTGACTTGGAACTCATTATTTACGTGCTGTTTAGAATTTTGTGCAGTCCTGATTACTTGCACACTGATCCCACTATTATATTTTCTGGTAAGGCTTTCCTTTTTCAACAAGTCCAACTCAATTTCTTGTTTATTTACATTTAACCAAATTTTTCCTGTTTTACAATCTATTCTGCATCCGTATTGACGTAGGCTGTCGACTCCTATAATGCAGTCTACCACCAAATTTTGTACAACAAGGAATGTGCTTAATATTGCTACATTTCCGACTTCTACACTAAGTAGTGACTGCACTTTTACATTAGCCTATCTAGCCCCAACGGCGCCTATTATTCTGCAATTTTGAACTGGAAAAATTGGTACTCGTCTTATATCTCTGATCTTGTTGAATAGAGCCTCCGAAATAACATTCGTGGTTGCAGCTGTGTCCAAAACCGCCACTATAGGTACAGTCTCCAAAATGACTTGCACTTCGGCTACTGCCACCTGTTCCTTATCCTTATCTCGGAGTTCTAAGTCCTCGGTCAATTCATCTGCCAGTAATCGTCCATCATTATACGTTAGCATGGGTACACATATCCTGTTGCCCCTCAACCAATTGTTGACCGCTCCTCCGGGGCACGAGTGGGTCCTTACAAGTTTGTTGGATTTTGATTCGCCTGGTGGTTGACATCGTCCGTCACTTCGGTAATTACCGGTTGATTCGTAGATGTCCGTCCCCACTGATGTTGGTTATTTGAATCTATTCCCCCCGGTTGATTCCACTTTCTATTACTGTTATTGTTCCAGGCTTGCGGTCTGAAATTCCTTTCGTTCCCCCATACGGGATTGTATCGTTTCCCATTCCTGTTGTTCCTTGGATAGCCCCTCGCAAGACTATTGCCGGTATTATTATTGAGATTTTGAGGGGTTTCTCCACTATTTATCGATCTCTGTGCGTTCCCTTGCCTACCATTTGGCAGAGGTTCTATCTCCCTATATTGGAATCTGTTGTTACGGGCTTTCTGGTTACTCTCTTCTATAATGTCTATATGATCTAACGTCGTGAGGAACGACTCCAAGTCTTTATCGTTCCCGTAAATTAATTGATTCCGGATGTTAGTTGGTAATCTTGCCGTAAGTATGTTTATTATGTGTGGCAAAGGCATAGGTCTGTCCCAATATGTAGTTTTGTTTATATATTTTTCAAAATACTTCCTAAGGCTTCCTTTTGAAAAAGAGAAAGGCTCTGGGTAGAGCACCTCCTGCCTTAGGCGTTCCTGTACCCCTTCTGACCAGAATTTTCCTAAAAACGCTTTCTCAGAATCGTCATATGTCGAGCAAACAGAAGTCATGTCCGAGGCCCAGATCGCCCCCGAACCTTGTATATACCCAGTCACGAAACTGATTTTCTGCCACTCCGTCCAATTTCTGGGTAGCACTCCTCTAAAACTTCGGATAAAAACAATCGGATGGACCCCCCTTTTGTCAGTGTTAAAAATCTGGAATTGCCGATGCTTTATCATTTTTTCTTCGGCATGGCAGATAAAACTTCACGCGAACAACTAACTCGTGGCAATTTAATATTCGAGTTACTCACACAAGTCGGTATCGTGTGCGAATGTGCAGTAACTGGCTCTACAGACGCTGCCAACTTCTGCTGCTGGCCGGTATTCATTTGTTCTGAGCCTTGTTGTGAAACGCGTATCGACTCTTCTATCGTTTGTTTCCAATGCTCGAAATCAGCACCTAACTGCTGTCGCACTTCCTCAAGTCCTTTCGCAAACAAATTCTCTTCCTGTTTGCCGCATAGACTCTGGAATGCTGCTTTAACATTTTGCTCAACGTTTTCACACATTAGCCTTTTGTTTTCTAATGTGATTTCGGATAATTTACCCGTTAATACATTAATTTGGTGGTCTATAACGTCTTGACGTTCGGTCAGATGTTCAACACTTTCCTTTAGGTTCGTCTGCGTACGTGCCAATTCAGGAAGTTGCGCAGTTGCACATGACATGGCATCTTGCTTTTGTACTAATTGCGGAACCATTTCCACCTGTTCCCGTACGGTATCTATCTTAATAGCCACATACTCCTTCATTTCTACACGTACGCGTTGAGTAGATTCCTCACATTGAGCTTTAACCAATTCTATTTGTGCAGTTAATTTTCGTTCCGTCTCTTCGGCCTGATCTTTAAGTTCCTTTGTCTTCGCCTCTATCCGCTGCTCTAATTCGGAAAAACTGTCATGTGACTGCTGCTTAATCTCAGCTTTCAGATTTTCCTGCCCCTCAGTAACTGAGGCTAATTTCGCATTCAAATCATTTTGCCCCTCGGTAACTGAGGCTAACTTCGCATTAATGTCGGTTTTCATATTATTCATGCTCTCGGTTATCATCTGCATCTGTCTCATGATAATTACTAATGGATCTAATCCATGTTGCATACTTGCTGTTACATCTCCAGCCGTGTCTACCGGGCGTTCTATTGCACTATCTGTAGCGATCGGTTCTACAACACTTCTTACTGCATCACTATTATCCGTGCTCACAGCTGAAGGCTGTTGCGTGTTGCTGTGCTCTGCTTGACTCATCTTAAACATTGCCCTAGTTAAAACCATATAAATGTTCTACAGTCAATATGTATATATCTCCCTTCACACAAGAATACTTCTGTGGCTACTTTCTTATAGTACTTATACAGGTAAATGCAACTAGGGCAGGTCAATCAAACTACGTCTGGCATGAACACAATTAGTAAATGTTCAAATCTACGTCTACTTCCTCAATACTAGCAAGCTTTAATAAAACATTATGGATCTGGCCTTTTTCCTGCGCCCAACGTGCTGCTTTTATTTGTAGATCCACTTCATTTGCCTGCAAGTATTTCTTCTCTTTTCCAAGTTAAGTTGTCTCGTCGTAGTTCACATGAAACAGAGAACAAAATTATTTTAACAACGTCCAAAAACGTGTCCTGTCACGGATTGGCCATTATAATGAATTCTACTCTGCTTTTGTAAATGATGAAAGTCTATGTGAATGCAGCTTGCCGCTAACTTGGTGTAATGTTTTGTCTGTACAGAAGTGTATCTGTCGCCTTTATCGCTCTTTCCCTCTCACACATAAATCGGTACAATAAAGTCAGGGCTTCGTGTTTTCTAGTTAGGCTGATCCGTGAAAAGACAGAGAAACAATTATGCTAATGGAGGATTCTCTCACTCTCTCTCTCTCTCTCTCTCTCTCTCTCTCTCTCTGTCCTTTATCTGTGTACAGTTTAAATATATTATTTACATGAAATCAGCCTAGTAGAATCTCTGGTGGAGCCCTTCGTCTTAATATTCAGCGGCTGGCTTGCTAGAAAAGATCTTTACATTTGTTATTATTATTAAGCGCTGCATTCAGTTGGGAAAATCGATCGTTTGAACAATTCGTTCAGTTTACGACAGATCTAAAATTTCAGATGTGGACGAAGCCTTTTTGGACGATTTCAAAAAACTCAGAGATTGCAGGCTCTCTTCGTCACAGCTGAAACTTCCCAATTAATTACAGGGCCCAGACAATCATCAATGGTTCAGACAGAGAACTCATTCGTCATTCACTCTAGAATAAAATGGTCACAAACCTTATTTCTGAGGAAAATTGTATATTGAATCCATTTCCGTACATGTTCCGTTTTCTGTTGGTTCCAAGTCTCATGTAATTTTCTTTTACAGGTTTTTCTTTCTCTTTATCTATCACGCTAGCGGCACAAACTTTCCTAGCTCGCTTTAGCGCGAAGAAGAGTAAATAAATCTCCTTTAGCAATCCGACAATCTTCCAACCGATACTTCCGAAGCTGTTCCTCTCTCTCTCTCTACAATAACCATGGAGCATACATTTCTGTACCTCTGTTGTTCCAAAGAATAAACGTACTAGAAAAATACCTTGGCGTCGACGAGCTGTCGGCGCATATATTACTAGAAAATCTGATCACATACTTTTCAATCGTAAATACATGTGGATGATTTGGTTGACCATTATTAATTATTGCGTGGTACAGGGTAATTTTCCGTGGGGAGATTACACACTGTACGAGAACTGTGCTACTGATAACTATGGTTTGGTGGAATGTTACTATCTACAAATCCGCTGATATCAAGGTTATCAGAGGTGTAGCACCCAATCAGGCTGACAATATATAAGTAAATATTCCGAATTTTGCCCGAAATGATTTACAAAAAACAGAAAGAACCACTCTTTCCGTTTGAGGACGCAGTGTGCACAGTGTCTTCTATCACGATACTAAATTTCATCCAACAAGAACAGAAACATGGATTTGTTGTGATTCTGTCAGTAACCTAGGAGCCTGTACGGTGATCCGGCTTGCGTTATTTGACACTAAAAATATACAGAATGGTCAAAAGCTTATCCAATACTACAATAATTTCCGCAGAAACAAAATCTAATACACCGCTTTCTGTTATTGTAGACATACGTTAAGTTGATATAGAAGGATTTTTACACGTGATATTAGGAACATTTAATGCACTGAAACATTTGTAAGGTAGCTAATGTAATATGTTTTCATTTCAAGGTATTTGTAGATTTGGGAAGCTTATTTCTATTCTGTTTCTTTTAGACAAAGATTGATTTGTTATTGGAATCATTTCCATAGTTGGACCTCGGTTATAAGAAATGCACATCGAGTCATTTGGGAAGGTGAATTTTTAAGGCCATGATACAATATAATACACTGTCTAGTCATATTAATGTGACTACCTATCAAAAATCTGAAAATCCACATTTTCCAGTTTGGACCACTGCTAGACGTGCAGGAGGAGAGTCACTGAGGTGGCTAGTTGGTGGATAGAGGAAGACATTTATGAGCGACTGCTCTAATCTTAGCTTTCGTGCAGATGATGGGCGGGTCATAAGACGCCGAGCATTCTCATTTTAGAAGCTGGGACGATATGGGGAGAGCGGCTGGTGCGCGTGTTTAGTGGAGGCAAGATTGTCACTCCCCTGACGGAAGGAAGTCGCCAGGTCCTATTAGCGAGCGTAAAAAACTTACAGAGTGTTTCACTACATGTGTTTGCCTCTGCAAGTTACGAAGCAATAGGCGACAGAAATATTTATTGCGGTAGGTCACCGTAAGAAACGTTACACTGTCTGCGGAGCTATGAACATAGTTTATTGTGTTATTAGTTTACTGTGTTATTATCCAAAGAGTTACAGCAGGAAGATACACTTTCTTAATTGAACAATAGTTGTTTCTATTTTGCACTGGAATCAGTAACACCCGCTGTGTATACATCAATTTAAATTATATTCCTATAACTTTTGGTTTGGGAGCTACAACCCTTCACAGTTTGAGGGGCAGATACCACACACGCAGCGCATAACGCAATGCGCCTTCTAAATGCGGTGTCACGGAGCGAGAGGCGTTGTTAGACCGCCGACTGTCCCCGCACACGGCCGTATACCCGGCAGTTCGAGCCACACAAACAAACGGGGCTCAATATACCACTGTTACTGACATCGGATGAAGATGGCCTACACGAACAACGAGTACATTGACATTTTGCTGATGCTCGGCTAGTGCCGACACGATGCCACTGAAGGCCATGGATTACGCCGTGAGATATCCTAGGTGAAAAGCTCCGGCAGCAATTACGTTCTTACGTGCCGAACAACGACTTCGGGAAACAGGCAGCTTGGTAATGCGCCGCAATAACAGACGAAGAACTGCAAGAAGTGAGGAGACGGAAGTGTTTGTTTTAGCTGCAGTACATCACGATCCTCATGTCAGCTTACGAGCCGTTGCTGCAGTCGCTAGTGTCAGTCTCACATCTGTGTGGTGTATAGTACACGGCCACAGGTTTCACCCGTACCGGCCGGCTGGAGTGGCTGAGCGGTTCTACGCACTACAGTCTGGAACCGCGCGACCGCTACGGTCGCAGTTTCGAATCCTGCCTCGGGCATGGATATGTGTGATGTCCTTAGGTTAGTCAGGTTTAAGTAGTTCTAAGTTCTAGGGGACTGATGACCTCAGAAGTTAAGTCCCATAGTGCTCAGAGCCATTTGAACCATTTTCACCCATACTGCCTGTCACTGACCCAGTAGCTGCATGGGAACGATTTCCGTGCGAGAGCTACATTCTGTGAATGGGTCATGCGTAATTTCACGCTGGAGTCTTTACAAGGTGTTATGTTCTCAGATGAGTACACGTTCACAAATTATGGTTGAGTGAATCGCCATAACGTGCACTACCGGGCCGCAAACAATCCTCGGTGGGTACGACCTGTCGATCGTCAGCGTAGGTGGTCTATTAATGTATGGTGTGGAACCCTTGAGGATGAAATCACCGGTCCACACTATTTGCCAGGTACACTGACCGATGAGTTATATCGCGAGTGTATAGTCGACAGTCTGGGTGGTCTCCTTGAACATGTGTGTCTACACACGATAGTCCATATGTGGATGCAGCACGATAGTCACCCACCCCATTCTGCGTGTGCTGTTATGGAAGAACTAAACAACAGGTTTGTTGAAAGGTGGTTGGGGTGCCATGGTCCTCGTTCATGGCCCACAAGGTCACCCGATTTAATACCATTAGATTTCTTTTTGTGGGGATATCTAAAGGATCGTGTTTTTGTCACTGAGCCCACATCCCCAGATGATCTAAAACGGCGCATTGAGGACGCATGTTGCTCCGTGACACCGGTGATGTTACATCTCTTCCGCAGATCCTTTAGAAGGTGCATTACATTGTGCATTCAAGAACATGGACACACATTTGAACATCTCATTTAAATCAACTTCCCACCGCCAGAACATCCATCACCCACCACACAGCAATGTATTATGTAAAGCATGTGATATGTGCCCCAGAAACTTTGAAGGGTTGTAGGTCCCAAATTAAAAGTGATAGGAATATAACTTAAATAGATTTGTACACAGCTGGTGTTACTGATTCCAGTGCATGATAGAAACAACTATTGTTCCATTTAAAAAGTTGTATCTTTCTTTAACTCTCTGGATAAAACACAATAAACTAAGTTCATAGCTCCGCAGACAGTGTAACGTTTCTTATGGTGACGTACCGCAATAAATATTTCCGTCGCCTATTACTCCGTAACTTACAGAGGCAAACACATTTAGTGAAACACCCTGTATATTTTACGGGCACGACTGTCCCCAGACAGTTATGCGCTGGGTGTGTGGTATCTGCCCCTGAAACTGTGAAGGGTTGTAGCTCCCGAACTAAAAGTTATAGGAATATAATTTAAATTGATTTATACACAGCGGGTGTTACTGATTCCAGTGCATGATAGAAACAACTATTGTTCAATTAAGAAATGGTATCTTTCTGCTGTAACTCTTTGGATAATAACACAGTAAACTAATAACACAATAAACAATCCTCGGTGGGTACGACCTGTCGAATAAGCTTAACAGCCTTATTTCAGAAATTGGAAATGTTCGGCCTAGAAAGATTGGATCTCTCTGCAAATGAGGGACTGTGGTCGAGTGTAGGTAGACGTTTTCTTCAGAAACATGGCCATGCTTACCGTGAGAGCGACGCATCCCTAGTCGAAAATCATCTTTTTTCAAACAACAGTGATTTTGGGTCGCTGATTGCTTCCTCTCGTGGGAACCCTGTTACTGTGTCTGGATTGGCTACCAGACCAACAGAACAGTCAAGATGATAGATTCAATGAGTAGAGGATAGTTTGATTGATTTGTACAATGTGGAAGCAACTTCTTTTTTGCTAACTCGGCTCCCGTACCGAGGCTCGGTGGAAAGTGGTTGTGGTTATTAGCCTTCTTCGTCTTCTGGTCCTTCCCTGGTGAAGACCTTCAGGTCTTTCCCTCATAGGTGAGACTTGTGGTTTGTAACTAGTGGTGGGCTAAGAGGCAAGTGCAGCTTCCACCTGTACCGACAGTGGAACTGCATATGATTTCGGACGTATCGTGTGTTACGAGGGTGGACTTATCCGTCCCGAGTCGGCCGTCTGACGTCTGAAAATTCCAGCATGCACCGTCGCGCCTGTGAATCAAATTGGTGTGGCCAGACCCGGGGCCGAGCGGTTCTAGGCGCTTCAGTCCTGAACCGCGCTACTGCTACGGTCGCGGGTTCGTATCCTACCTCGGGCATGGATGTGTGTGATGTCCTTAGGTTGGTTGGGTTTAAGTAGTTCTAAGTTCTAGGGGACTGATGACCTCAGATGCTTAGTCCCATAGTGCCTAGAGCCATTTTTTGTAAATTCGCTAATTTCATATACAAAAAATTAAGGGTGTACCTTAGGATTTGAAGCTTATTGAGAAGATAAGACTTTCCTTAATGAAAAGATAATAACATTTAGCATCACCCGGATGTATATTTCTGATTAAAGCAAACAACGGCTTGCAATTGACGTCACTTGGTCAGGATCTCGAGTCATGACACTTTTCTGATGGTAGTTCGTGCGTTATTTTGCGGAACTGGCGCATGTTTAACTTTTGTTTTTTTTTCTCAAAGTGTTACTATAGTTCACCGAGAACATTTAGATTTGGTTTTGCCGCTATGCGTTCCATCTCACTAATTTGTAATACGTTGTAATTATTTTATTTCAGTGTATGTACCGTCTGTGTCACTTGTTTTGTTTCTCATTGCGTCTTGTCTGTGACTTCTGCGTCATTTCTTTTCTGATGTTGCGTCGTTGCTAACAGTGTTGCGCAAGCTTTTTCGGAAAACATTTGTTTATGGGAATGTGTACGACATTTTAGAGTAGGTTTTGGTTCTTGGGCTTAGGCATAAATCAGTGCATTATTTGAAAGAAAGTCCGAGTAGAGTTTTGGCACGTGATGCATTAGGGTCCGTAATTTGAGGAAGTAGCATTTACTTTGAATGCTTACGAGCATCAAAGCTCGTGTGTGTAGTGAGAAAGGTAGCACAGTATTCTCGTTCAAAGCCCGCCCGGTTAGCCGTGCGGTCTAACGCACCACTTTCCGAGCGGGAAGGCGTGCCGGTCCCCACCACGAATCCGCCCGGCGGATTAATGTCGAGGTCCGGTGTGCCGGCCAGTCTGTGGATGGTTTTTAAGGCGGTTTTCCATCTGCCTCAGCGAATGCGGGCTGGTTCCCCTTATTCCGCCTCAGTTACACTACGTCGGCGATTGATGCGCAAACACTTCCTCCACGTTCGCGTACACCATAATTACTCTACCACGATATGAGACGTTCCCGGGACAGGTTGGGGGGGGGGGGGGGTCCACTGGGGGCTGGACCGCACAATAACCCTGGGTTTGGTGTTCGGTGTGGGGCGGCGGTGGAGTGGGTGGCCTGCTGTAGCCTGTTGTGGAGTTGTGTACCACTGCGGGCTACGGCGGGGACGAAGCCTCTCCGTTGTTTCTAGATCCCCGGTTGCATACAATACAATACAATACAGATGTCGTTCAAAATGGAACACGAGCAAGTCATTGATGCAGAACAAGATAGGACGGTGGAAGATGCTCATTCAAATCACTATGCAAACGGGGCACAAATGTCAAATTCAGAATACTCGGATGAAGAGGGTTCAGTTAATTCAGGAAATGAAAGCGGAAACGATGTCGATGTGGCAGGTCATGTGGGTTCTGTAAATACGTAAAGAGATACAGTAGGGAAAGTAACAGTCCGATTTCGTGGGCAACGCTCCATGGAGCAGCTGAGCCGCGTGCATCTAGTGCAGGATGCATTACTGGAAGTACGCAGTTAGAATCGATCATTCAGTTTATGAGAGAGATAGAGAAGAGACGACAGGAGGAATGGCAAGGGAAGAAATGGGAAGAACAGAGACGGCAGGAAGAAGACCAAAGATAGAAGATCCTAGGACGGAGTACTGAAAAATCTAAGTAAATTGAAAGAGGCCTGATGAGTTCGTCGGGAATGTCAGATCAGGTAAGGAATGAAGTTCAGGGTGTAAAAGCAGAGGCTGAAAACATTAGGAAAACATCAGATGAGACGCGAGAAGTAGTGGTAGAGTCAAGACGTGAAGCTAGGACAGCCAGATTAGTAGCACGAGATGCACGAAAAAATGCCGAAATTGGTCGAGATGAGGCAGTCCTGGGATAGATCGAAGTGAGCCTAACGAAAAAGGCTATTTCTGGCCTTAAAAAAGAGGGACAGAGAGTAGCTCAAAAGATACAGGAAGAAATGCCGGAAATGAAAGACGAGCAAACACATCTCACTACGCAGCAGAATGAGCTGGCAGATGAGATGAGATAAATGTGCGAACGGGTCGCTCGTGTAAATATTCTGCCAGAAGCAACAACACGTCGCCGTGACTTTGTTGGACATCAGGAATGTCAAAGACAAAATTTTGGAACCTATTCTGGAGCCACTCCACGGCGCAGGCCGATAACTTCGGGAGCACCCACTTAAGGGGATACAAAGCTCGGCCGAGCGCGCGCAGTCAGTGGCCCGTAGTATACGTAAGTGCCGGGACCGACCACAATTTCGCGACTTGGAAGTACGGAAATATTACTATATGAGTCTGCTGACACGAGACGAGGGTACAACAGCATTCAGGGATCAGACGGCCATGAAAACTCGGTTACACGCGTGCCAGAATTTAGAGGAAGTCCAAGGGCGCAAAATTATAAATATTTCGACTTAAAACATTTTCTCTCAGTTCAGAATTTTCTGGGTTACCAAAAGAATCACCGTTCATTACACCCCTGGTCATGGATTGCTCAGTATGATAGGGTACTACCAGAATCATGGCCACTAGTATCCAAATTGGAGTTTGTCTGTGGATACCTGGAAGGTTCAATAGCAGTGCACACGAGCAGTATTGCAGCAAACTGCCACAGTCACGGCCAATTCAGAAGTGAGTTCCTAAATATCTACTGCTGACAGGACACTCAAGAAAGAAAACTTATGGTATTGTGTTGTATGGAACTGGGGACCGAGAAACGATGGAGAGGCTACGTCCCCGTCGTAGCCCTCAGTGTTTTATAGCCCCACAACAGGCTACAGCAGTCCACCCACCCCACCGCCGCCCCACACCGAAGAACAAACACGGGGTTATTGTGCGGTTCGGCCCCAGTGGTGCCAAAGAAGTTGATTTCTGATCCAATAGTGGATCTTGGCATGATTTGGGTCGTCCCGCACAAAACCAATGGGGTTTTCTTGCGAGATAGACATAGGCTGTCCACGCCAGAGGCGTGTTGACGTTCGAGTATGGTTATTTTTCTCGATATGGTTCGATAAAGGTTATTGCTAGTGGTACGATGTGTTCTCGTTGGTGGTTTTCGGGTGTTGTCACACTTATAGATAATCACCTAGGGTGTAATATTTTTCGCGGGTGGTACTTTTTCGTCTATGGTTATCGCTTATGGATTATCGCCAGTAGTGCGATGGTGCTTGCCTTGTGGTATTTCGATTGTGGATTGCCAGCGCCAAAGGAGTGGCAAAGTTTTATACTACATGGCGTGAGCACGAGGAGTACGAGTCACGGTAGTAGCTTTTTAGATGGCTAGGAAGGAAATGGTGAATGGGTCCAGATGAAACTGGAAATACATATCCTTTTGCACTTAAAATTATTAAAAACACGTGGTAATTTAATGTCATTTCAGCAGCTGTCAATTGATGATATACAAGTACATACGTTGATTTTTGAGAGTTATTGATCAGTTTCAGAGGGTAAAGTAAATTCGTGCCGATGTCTGATTAATGCTGACAGCACAGAGAGGGGTGTTCAGATGGTGGTAAACAGTATTCGACCCAGATTCTGTCCCAGATATCCGCCTCATCGTCACCACCCAGTCAGTTGGCATCAGGAGAATTATCAAAGTCCAGATTATAAGAAAGGTTTGGTGGTAACCAAACTTAGTTACGGGCAAGATAATTAGAAATAAGTGTTGCATGGTGTGAGAGTGCTTGAAATACGAGTATGCAGGCTGTGCCAGCTTAGCCCATTGGGGTGCACGAGTGGTGTTGGGAAACTAATATGACACTGACATACACAACAGCATCACGGCTTCACAACTAGAAAATGCTTGGTTTATGTCTTTTACATTAGCGATTAATTTTTGGAGATTGGTATAGCATTTAAATGAATGAAAGCAGTAAGGCACTTTTTTCATTAATAATACTGTAAATTTTACTGACAATCAGTTCATATTTTTCCTATGATTTTCTATGTGTGTGTTTTTGTAAACATTCGTTGTAAAGACACACACAACCATGCCCGAGGAAGGATTCGAAACTGCGAGCGTAGCGGTCGCGCGGTTTCGGACTGAAGCGGCTAGAACCGCTCGGCCACACCGGCCAGCCTTCCCTGCCGCTAGCAGGTAACAGAGGCTCGCCTCTGACGTCATGCGACCATCTGGAACCACCGCTGTCTGACGCAAGAGTCTTGAGGGAGCCGACCCGAATATAATGCCACGGCCAACCGGAAAAGAGGGAAGAGAGAGCGCTGGACCAGGCGATTGGCGTCTCCTGACAATCGCCATAACACTGACAACTGCTGGTGGAGGACAGCCGGCCGGAGTGGCCGTGCGGATCTAGGCGCTACAGACTGGAGCCGAGCGACCGCTACGGTCGCAGGTTCGAATCCTGCCTCGGGCATGGATGTGTGTGATGTCCTTAGGTTAATTAGGTTTAATTAGTTCTAAGTTCTGGGCGACTGATGACCTCAGAAGTTAAGTCTCATAGTGCTCAGAGCCATTTGAACCATTTTGCTGGAGGACAGTCTTCAACAAGAGCAACCATTTGTTATCTGCTGCCCCATCTCTGTTCTCTCGATAGTCTAGATGCTTACCCGCTGTTACCATAGACTCGAGACAGGTCCTGCCCCTCACACATTGTTGTGCCTGAACAATGGTGCTGTGCACTTTCTGCTGTTACATGCTTTCCTGTTTTCTATGTTTTCTGCTGGCCTAAGTTGGTGTTATAGCGCTAAGTGTCATTTTAACGTTTTCTTAGCGGCAATGGTGTATACTTTTCTGGTTAAGCAGCATGTGTGTCATGTGAATTTGTCATAGTAGATATTTCCCACCAGTGGTGAATAAATGTATTGTGAGACATCAAATTATGCATAATGAACTTCTCAAAATCTATGAAATAATTAGACGAGTATTAAAAAAAGGAAAAAAATCATGAGCGGGACTCGATCCAGCTAGACACCTATTACGGAGCTTGAAATCTTGCCACATTACCACCACCATCTCGTGGTCAGGGTAGCAATGAACCGGTACATCACTGACGAATGAAATTTCTCCTGTGATTTTCTCTAAATCACCTAAGTAGTACGCCTTACTCCTCGCACATTGTGTTTTCCTAATGGACTACTAAAGGTGTACAAAGTTTAAACTAAATCCGTGATCCGAACGTCGTTGCCTCCCTTTGTCAGCAGCGGGAAGATATACGGCAGCTGATGTTGGATGATCCGACTGTCTTTCGTCTGGAAACACCACTAGATACAGCCATACAGCTTCGCATCAATTCCCATTCGTACAGCCATACACAGAAATCACGTCTCCCAGCTCGCTATATGAATACCCGGATAGGGTATAAAGGAACACTTTCAGTTAAGTCATTCCATGTACGCTACTGCTCAGGGAAGACAGACAAATGGAATCTAACTAATGTAAACAGATCTCCATTGAATCATACCACTACTAAGGCTACAATGGATACAATGCGTCAAAGACTTCTACAAAAGACTGCAAAACTCTGACACCTAGGATACAATTTGCACAATAAGTCAAAGGCTTCTCTGAGTGTGTATATCGAAGTTAATGGGTTGTACCTGGAAAACAGTTGAACGTAACTTTCATTGAAAACTGGAGAACAAAGGGTTTTCGAACATAGTCTATGTTTACATAAACATGGCTTCTTCTTTTGGTGGGAGAACACTATCCCCAAAGTCAAAGTATCCTAGAACCACCCTGTATGCAAATGAGTCCAAGTAAGAAGACGCTGTCGGCTGCTCTGCGGTATTACCTGAAACTGCCATCGGAATTCACTTTTAGAACGAACTTGCATTATATAATGCAGGGTCTGAGGCGATCGTGAGGGCACTAGAGCAGAGTTATGAAATTCCTGATTTACTCTGATTTTCGAGGTATCCTTCAATGCTGTACCCAGCACACAACTCCAGTGTCTTAAGGCAAAGTATCTCGCATCAGTGTGGAAAAGTGTGGCTGATATTTAGCGTAAATGTAGCTGATAATCCGGTCATGGCTCGTATTTGTAGGTTACTTAGGCGAGAGGAGGTAACGTACACAAGCCTCCTGGTATGATATAGTCATGTGATGAAACGATTACTTCACCGATGGGAGGTCCGATCTATAAGAGGTGCTTGTGGTGTACTAACTTCTGTGCATCTCATTTTAACTTAATATATTCTACATCGTAACAAGCGGGTATCAGCTTGGTTATCTGCTGATTGTCCTTTAATTTAGGAGACGATGGACTTTGGGGCGAACGTGACGTACATAATGTCTCTGTATGGGAGCTTATGATCAAGATGTTGAGCGGTCACAAATTATCATCGTCAGCGTTACCTGGTTCACCTGTAATCTGTTATTTTATTTTAATAGAATGAAATGTCGATGGTTTTTACAGTATCAACAGCATTTAACTAAGTCCTTCAGCGGTTGGTCCTCGATAAAAATTGTTATTTTCGTTAGCAAGAAAAGAGGAGCAGTCAATCATAAATTCTTATCATGTCACTCATATACGAAATACTTTGCTCTAGGACGTGTCACTACAAGGACATGGGGAATCAAGATCTGTTCCAGCAGCTGCGCGTGTAAGTCTTTCTCAGAATCCAGATATCCGGCGCATCGAGAACGATGGCTCCCTGTGGGCGTTTTGTGGAACTGTACCACCCGGAAGCTCGCAGGAACATTTTCATCTCGCCGGAGAAGATCGAGCTGAGGATATGGGGCCTACGAAAAAGCGCTTCCGTTGAAGGGGAAATGTCTATATTTTGTCACGCCGGAAAAGTGGAATCTCTGTGGGAAAGAGAAAGAAAATCAGTAGACGAGGAAAACGCAGATATTGGAGAACTGATACATACGAGAAAGGTACGGAGGCAACGTAGATTTTACGTAACGTAATAAAACACAAAGAGGTTTTATTACCGGAAATAATATATTGAACTTTCAGGACACTGTGTACAAGGATGGAATGAAGAAAGCTTATCACCTGCTCAGAGTTTTTCAGGATGTGTACGTTGTGTTGAAATATATTAAACTGAACAGCAACACGAACAGTTACAGGACAAAAACAACGTTCTGTAAAGTTTGGAAGGTAGGAGACGAGATACTGGCAGAATTAAAGCTGTGAGGATGGGGCGTGAGTCGTGCTTGGGCAGCTCAGTTGGTGGAGCACTTGCCCGCGAAAGGCAAAGGTCCCGAGTTCGAGTCTCGGTCCGGCATACAGTTTTAATCTGCCAGGAAGTTTCATATCAGCGCACACTCCGCTGCAGAGTGAAAATCTCATTCTGGGAACATCCCCCAGGCTGTGGCTAAGCCATGTCTCTGCAATATCCTTTCTTTCAGGAGTGCTAGTTCTGCAGGGTTCGCAGGAGAGCTTCTGTATAAGTTTGGAAGGTAGGAGACGAGATACTGGCAGAAGTAAAGCTGTGAGGATGGGGCGTGAGTCGTGCTTGGGAGTTGGTAGAGCACTTTCCCGCGAAAGGCAAAGGTCCCGAGTTCGAGTCTCGGTTCAAGACACAGTTTTAATCTGCCAGGAAGTTTCATATCAGCGCACACTCCGCTGCAGAGTGAAAATCTCATTCTGGAAACGTTGAAATTGTCCCAGTAACGGTCGATATACCGAGCCTCGTAAATGTATAGCTACACTTGCAGTCACCGGCTATGATTCTGTGTTGGACGTTGCTGTAAACAATTAGCACAAAAGGATTGGTGTTTAATGTCCACTCGACGACAAGATGAAGGAAATGTTGGAGACTCTTGTCCAAATAATGCATACAGCTGTTCTGCTAACACGTTTCGGTTCTCTGCGACCTGCATAGTGGGCGTAGGATACTTATTCACGTCGAATATTAAATGGCACATGCGTATGGCAGACAAAAGGAACGCAAGTCTTGTTAAATTTGGTGTTGCTGCCTTTTGTCAGTTTGGATGACTATTATAGTCTTCGAACATGTATTAAGTCGCTAAGGACCTATATCATCTTCAGATGCTGATAGCAAATAATTAATGACCATTAGATCACTTATGAAAGGATGACTGTAAATACTGCAGCGAAGAAATGATGTGTCTAATTATTTTGCTCCATGGAGAGGTGTACCTTTTAGAAAATAAAGAAACTAATCCCTTAAACTAAAAGTATACGCCGACCGGAGTGGCCGAGCGGTTCTAGGCACTACAGTCTGGAACCGCGCGACCGCTACGGTCGCAGGTTCGAATCCTGCCTCGGGCATGGATGTGTGTGATGTCCTTAGGTTAGTTAGGTTTAAGTAGTTGTAAGTTCTAGGGGACTTATGACCTCAGCAGATGAGTCCCATAGTGCTCAGAGCCATTTCAACCATTTTAAAAGTGCACATAATTAACATAAGACTTCGTAGCCTGTGTTTGAAGTTTAATCTTTCAAGGCTGGTGTGTTTTTGAACCAAATAAAACTGCAAATATGGAATAAATTGAAATCTAGTTAACGTAGCTGAGTGGTTCTTGTATATGTCTGACATGTGGACGACACGGGTTTCGGTTTGATTGCCGCTACTGTCAAGGACTTCTCCTTAGTGGGAGCACTGGTGCGGGGTGCACTCAGCCTCGTGATGGCAATCGACGAGGTTCTTGACCGACTAGTAGTGGCTCCGCGGTGTGGAATGTCTGCAAACAGGTCGGGAGGGCGGTGTCTTGACTACATGCCCCTCCGTACCACATCCGCATGACGCCGCAAGGCAGAGGTTGATACGGCGACTGATAGACATCCCTTGGGCTTTCAAGGCCTGGCGAGGAGCTCTTCTTTTAGTTAATATAAAATAAAAACTGTGAATCTAGCGGTGAAAATGTGTTTCCTTGTTTAGTTATCACACAAGAACACATAGTTAAATCAGTGAAAATAAGAATATACTGTCTAGATATGTTGTGGAAGTGTTATGGAAATTGTATCCAGCTTAGCTACAAAACATTCCGCATACAACCGTGAAATTATGAAAGCTCTGAAACTGAAAAAGAAAGAAACTAACAAAACCAGAAAATATCTTACAACATATCAAAATCTTTAACCTATGCAACAATACAGTTTTTAGAGGTGTTGGCTACTTTCCTTGAGATGACAACTGACCTCATTCGAAAGAAAGAGCTGTGCAGAGGTGTGAAAGGGTCTAGCCATTGGCCAAGAGACTGGAGTTTGTCTCTGCAATATATCGCAGCTATATTCTATAGGATTTAAGGGTCTAGCCATTGGCCAAGAGACTGGAGTTTGTCTCTGCAGTATATTGCAGCTATACTCTATAGGATTTAAATCCAGCGTATTGCATTTTCGATTGATTGGTAAGGTAAGAGCTATTAACTGTTAAGATGAAGAGGTATTAAGTAGAGAAGATGAAGTTCAAAGGGCTATGCAAACAGGAATAAGTGCACATATAAATACTTCTTCACCCATCTTCCTATTGTAACGCTGCCACTATTTTTTGGGTGTTACTACAGAAACTAGCAGTTCAGACAGAGCAGTGGAAGACTACCAAGTGGCGCCAATGTCATGGCATGCCGAATGCAGCATTGATGCAGTTTAGGGAGCATGAGGTGGACCTGGCCAAGAGCCACAATACTGCAACCACAGCGGTAGAACGGAGCTCTTGAGGAGCAAGGCAGTCCGTTACCCGACTCCTACGTATTTGTGATACCGCGCGCGGTTGACAACGACACGCTGGTACAAGTGGACCGTGAACGGGTATAAGTAATCGTTAATTTCAGCGCGGGGTAGGGCAATCCCTTAGCGCCTAAAGGGGCTAGAAGGCCAGGCCAGACGACCTACCGACATGGGCAGCACGCAGCAGCTACAAGTTCACACTTTCACCTTTGCACCACCTGATACAGCCCATTCCTCCTCAGTTCAGTAGCTACTAGTTCACGGGCAGGCTGCCTTCTGGTCAACTCCAGCAGGGCCCAGTGGCTGATACTTCCTGCATGTAACTTGGCAGTCGTCAGTGCCATTGGCTCCGTTTGGGAGCAGCTGTGTCCCACTAACTGGGCCGCATGCTGATATATATGCATTCCTGGGCGCTAACTTCACAGTGTGATTGACGTTAGCTAGCTGCCGCCATGCGCCTTCCTCATCATGTGCTGCATGGACGCACGGCCGCCGCCTTCACTGAGACGCTACCAGTGTAGTGGAATGAGTGCTAATAAAAAATTATGATTTCTCTGGCTGTGTGTCTAGCTACCTGCTGCCTGCTCCCACGATCTTGGCCCCTCTACAGTGACCGAACCCCACACAAATGTGTCCTGCATCCCTGGACTGCTTCATCTTGTGTCAGCAGCGATTTTGTCCACAGTTATAGCCGCCATCCGTGTATGAAGAAGATGACTACTGCTGTGGGATGCAGTGTTGTCAACATGCAGTGGGGTGAGTGTAGTCCTTGCGTTTATGTCTTTTTTTTAAACTGAGAATATCATGGAGACACAATGGGTCCTTTGCTACGTGTATAATTGTTGTGGTAAGCTCAGCATATGTGGGGTATTTGCAGACAGAGTTCTGTGGGTATGTAAATAAGAATGGTAGTTTTGCAAGATCTGCCACACCCGCAAGTGGTGTGGTTCCTTTTACAGGATCATTTAAGCACCACCATGTGCGGCAGTTCATGAGGTGAAGTTGCAGCTGTAAGCGAGTTTTCATTGTTTTCAACGTGTAAACTAGTAATTTTGAGCAGTCACTTCGGGAGAGTAGTTAAGTTACACTAAGGAGTATTATGAAAGTGTTATGATTGTTTTTATCATAATTTGATTTTGTTATTCTTTTACGTTGTATTTATGAGACAGAGTTTTCATGATGCCAAATCTAAGAATTGTAGGAAACATAGGTTAGTTTGAGGCTTTCTCAATGAGCGATGGTGTTGAGCAAGGAATATTTCTCGGTACGTAAGCATGTATAGTATTGATGAAATGGTACGTTTAAGTGTTCTTGTCGTTTGTGTTTTGTGTGATTGACAAAGATTAATCATGTCGTGAACAGTACCACGGGGAGCGAGGTTTTCAATATCACAAGGGGCTGCCAGGGAGAAAGTACTGAAACTTGTTGAGGAGGATATAGTTTAAATAGGGGCGGACGACGTAAAGTTGTCTTAGAGACGGTAAGCACTTCAGGTCAGTTAGGAGGAAATAAATTTTCACAACCGTCTGGAGTATGATAAGGATTTGCGAAGGAGACTAGAATGAATCAGGAGGAAGGCATCGCGGTAAAGACTGAAAAGACAGGAATCACAGAGAAGGGACACAGATAAAGTTGAAAGGCAGGGTAAAAGTCCTGCGTCTACTTAAACGGTCGGCAACTGGTGGACCGCTGTTGAGATCTGGACTACGGAAAGTCAGAAACTGGTCCGTCAAAAATATTTTGAAAATATAAGTTACATACTGAAATTATTTTAAAAATATTGATTCGTTTGAGCTGCACCCCCATAGTTTTTTCTAGTAGTCTACCGTTAAATCTTGAGTAATTAGAATTCTTAGTGGTTAATTATAGGTAAATTAAATACATAGTGGCTATGCTGCGCAGCGAGGAGAGTGAGCTGAAGAGCGGAGGCGGAAGGGAGCAAGTTGGCCAGCCGGCGCTACATGTTACGTCGATCCACATAAAAGGTCTGTACGCACGAATGCAGCACAAGAACTTTATTTAGTGAGTAAGGAAATTTTATAAATCGATTTGAGACTCTAGCAACCTCTAAATCCTCTGTTAAATTAGAGAAGGCATATTCATTTAAACCTTTTTTTGTACCCGTAACACAAGAGCGATAGCTTAAAGCTACTTTACGGAACTTTGGGCGAGTTCACTCGGCGGCGGCAAACTTTGACAGCGCAGCGCCTCCTTTGCAATGCGGCTCCTTTGCGGTATCGTTCCTCCAGCATACACTTTGACACGGAAGTAGCCCCTTTGCGGTGCGTCGACAGGTGCTGTGTGCCGGTATTTTTACAAACAACGAATCTAACTGAAGTGCACAAATTTTATCGCCATTTTGTCAGCAGTTGTTGCGATCTCGTACGGAACTTTTCGTTACTATCGAGTCTTACGTTTGTTTTACATCAACATGGATCCCAAGAAGCGTAAAGATTATAGTGAAAATAGGAAGTTTTTGACTGAGTGGACTGAACAGTTTTTTTTTCGCTGCCGATAGGCCTAGAGCTGTTCTAGGTTGCCTGATATGCAACAGAACTGTAGCTCTTGTTAAATGTGACAACTTAAAGCGACACTACAAAACAAATCGTCAGTAGTTTCATAAAAAATTGGCTTTTGGTAGAGCAGCTCGTCAAGACAAACTGCAGGCATATCTAGCTACTTACAAAAAGATCACTGCCTTCCTAGTGCGCTTTATGAGCGAACAAGAAATATCTGCAGACGTAGTAATAATGCCTGTGTGCTGGGCTCTTAATACACTCCTGGAAATGGAAAAAAGAACACATTGACACCGGTGTGTCAGACCCACCATACTTGCTCCGGACACTGCGAGAGGGCTGTACAAGCAATGATCACACGCACGGCACAGCGGACACACCAGGAACCGCGGTGTTGGCCGTCGAATGGCGCTAGCTGCGCAGCATTTGTGCACCGCCGCCGTCAGTGTCAGCCAGTTTGCCGTGGCATACGGAGCTCCATCGCAGTCTTTAACACTGATAGCATGCCGCGACAGCGTGGACGTGAACAGTATGTGCAGTTGACGGACTTTGAGCGAGGGCGTATAGTGGGCATGCGGGAGGCCGGGTGGACGTACCGCCGAATTGCTCAACACGTGGGGCGTGAGGTCTCCACAGTACATCGATGTTGTCGCCAGTGGTCGGCGGAAGGTGCACGTGCCCGTCGACCTGGGACCGGACCTCAGCGACGCACGGATGCACGCCAAGACCGTAGGATCCTACGCAGTGCCGTAGGGGACCGCACCGCCACTTCCCAGCAAATTAGGGACACTGTTGCTCCTGGGGTATCGGCGAGGACCATTCGCAACCGTCTCCATGAAGCTGGGCTACGGTCCCGCACACCGTTAGGCCGTCTTCCGCTCACGCCCCAACATCGTGCAGCCCGCCTCCAGTGGTGTCGCGACAGGCGTGAATGGAGGGACGAATGGAGACGTGTCGTCTTCAGCGATGAGAGTCGCTTCTGCCTTGGTGCCAATGATGGTCGTATGCGTGTTTGGCGCCGTGCAGGTGAGCGCCACAATCAGGACTGCATACGACCGAGGCACACAGGGCCAACAACCGGCATCATGGTGTGGGGAGCGATCTCCTACACTGGCCGTACACCACTGGTGATCGTCGAGGGGACACTGAATAGTGCGCGGTACATCCAAACCGTCATCGAACCCATCGTTCTACCATTCCTAAACCGGCAAGGGAACTTGCTGTTCCAACAGGACAATGCACGTCCGCATGTATCCCGTGCCACCCAACGTGCTCTAGAAGGTGTAAGTCAACTACCCTGGCCAGCAAGCTCTCCGGATCTGTCCCCCATTGAGCATGTTTGGGACTGGATGTAGCGGCGTCTCACGCGGTCTGCACGTCCAGCACGAACGCTGGTCCAACTGAGGCGCCAGGTGGAAATGGTATGGCAAGCCGTTCCACAGGACTACATCCAGCATCTCTACGATCGTCTCCATGGGAGAATAGCAGCCTGCATTGCTGCGAAAGGTGGATATACACTGTACTAGTGCCGACATTGTGCATGCTCTGTTGCCTGTGGCTCTGAGCACTATGGGACTTAACATCTTAGGTCATCAGTCCCCTAGAACTTAGAACTAGTTAAACCTAACTAACCTAAGTACATCACACACATCCATGCCCGAGGCAGGATTCTAACCTGCGACCGTAGCAGTCGCGCGGTTCCGGACTGCGCGCCTATAACCGCGAGACCACCTCGGCTGGCCTCTGTTGCCTGTGTCTATGTGCCTGTGGTTCTGTCAGTCTGATCATGTGATGTATCTGACCCCAGGAATGTGTCAATAAAGTTTCCCCTTCCTGGGACAATGAATTCACGGTGTTCTTATTTCAATTTCCAGGAGTGTAGACACCGGAAACCATAATCAGATTCTGAGATCGTAGAAAATGTATGCCGTAAGTGGCTGTGACACTTTTTGAACCGAATAATGATGTGATAGTCGCATATCAAGGTATTCCATTTTCGTGAAGAGGTAATACAAGACCAACCGAAATTTTGGGTGCTGACAATAAAATTAGTTACTTTGTACCTCTGCAGAAGGCGCCTTACTACGCCATACCACTAGACCAATCATGCGACGTTGTTGATGGAGAACAAATATCCATTTTTACGAGATTTTTGGATATTGAAAGCAAAGAATTTGTGGAAGAATTGCTAACAATATTGCCGTTGAAAGGCAAGACTCGCGGTGAAGATTTCTTTAAGACTTTTGATTTCTTCATGACAAAATCAATAATTTGTTATGATAAAATTGAGTCTCTTTGAACTGACAGGGCCCCAACGGTCATTGGCAAAGAAACAGGACCAGTCAAGAGAATCAAAGAGAAGAATGCTGGGCTAGTATCATATCAGTGCATAATTCATCAGGTAGCCTTTTGCGAAAAACTTAGTGCAACTCTGAAAGATGTAATGCACAGATTGGGCAAGTTGATTAATTTTATGAGGTCACTTTCTGCTCTTCAGCACAGCAGTTCAAAGAGTTTCTTTCTGAGTGTAATTCGGCTCATTCTGACTTACTGCAGTACAACAAGTAAAGGTCAAGTAAGTAAGGTCAAGTGATTAAACGATTTGGCAAATAAAAGAGGAAGTAATATTCTTCTTAGAAAACTTGGATTCACTTGAAGCAAGAAATCATTCGGAGTTCCTAGCAAATGAACGCAGTACACTAGCTGTGGCTATCATGAAAGACATTCTGAAACATTTAAATACTCTCAATACCGAGCAACAGGGAAATGGGGAATTAATATGTCATCTGATACAAAATGTGTCTTTTTTCCGTTGCAAGCTGCATATCTTTAAAAAAGTTATTGCAAGTCAAGAATTGTTTGACTTTCCAACAATTTTTGAATATAAAATTAATTTTGAAATTGATATTCAGGTATTCTAATATTGTATGTCAGATCTTAAGAAGGAATTTGCAGCGATATTCCAAGATTTTTCAGAGGTAGAGAAGCTGCCGTGATTCTTAAATTCGCCTTTTCAAGTTTGTCCAGTGGGAGAATGTGCGAGATTCCATGGATAGCAGTGTATTTAACACTAAATTCTTCTAGAATCTTCATATAGAAATGATGCTTTAAGCCCCTCCCCCTTTTCTAACTCCTACTTTTGCTGTTGCACATTGATTAAGAAGAAACGTGAACTGACTGTAATCGAGCCTGCAAGTGGAATAGAAAAGAGTTTGGCACCTGCAATAATTTAATTTGATAGAAATGAACTTGATAAAGGAAAGTTTCATTAACGTAGTGAGAAATGAAAGGGTTGCTCTACCGATCAGCAGAATGAAAGTTCTGTCCAAAATAACAATTTAGTTTATTATGACTGAACTCAAAATAATAAAAAAAACCTTGAACCATTTACAGTACGTGAAATTGGATACTCAAATAAATGCTGTGAAGATAAAGTTGTCCATAAACTAAATTGTGACATTTATGACCAAGTGGTATGTGTGGTATGTGGAGCCAATTCCTTGCAACTCAAATCTTAAGAGAAACACCCAGCCAACCCAACATTAATTGCTGCTACTGTAGTGAGAACTCAGACAATGAACACCCAAGACAGAACCACATTAGAAAAGACGGGAACAGGCACGCTCTGCTGAGCTCTGATTGTCACATAGCTAAATTCCCTAATCTGCCGGAGCTACGGACATACATTACCAACTGTCTTCTTAAATGCAAGGACACTATCTGGCATACCGGAGGCGATGGCTGGTTACTTCGACGTCCCGTCGTGGTGATGATAATGTCGCGAGTATAGCCCGAAACAAATTATCCTGGTCTGGTTGTTACAGACTAAAGACTTCCTAACAACACAAATGCGCCACTAATGGAGACGAAGAAGGCTCGCTACACAATCACAGACGGTACAGTGATTGATTTTAACAAGCCAAGTCACACAGTAACTCCGATACAGTCAACTTTAGCCAAAACTATTCAAGATGGACAACATAGGCCGCTTGTACGCAGAACGCTCAATTGCCAACTGTACTCGGAAAGTTACGTTGAAGTCGAAACTTCAGCAACTTCGTCAAACAGTTACAATTAAACGAAAGTATATTAGACAGCCAACGGAAGGCAGGCTGTCCAGAGCAGCGACAGCTCAGTCTTGTAACCTACTCTGACCAAAAGGCGAGAGCCGACTCTTCAAGAGCACATGTACAGGACGAACACACAACATTACCGCCCCCACGACCGTGGTCGTGGTTAAACGTGCCAATCAGCAACTCGAAACCGGCGGAAAATTCCACTCTATTGCCGAAACACTACTATTCCATGAATGGAGATACTTGGCGCCAATTTCTGCGCCGACTTTGCTACGTTATGGAGCTATCCCCTGAGCAAGCCAATCACAGGTGTGATTTTGCAGAAAACGCGGGACTTTGCGTGCCAAAACTGCCTGGGAACACAAGTCATTTTCACGCCTCGCTCACAGCACGTCAGAAAGTGTTTTGACTAAGTTACTGCGAAGTAACGGAATCTCTAACCCCAGTCTCTTCTTCTGGCCCCTGTGGGCGTGTCGCCCCCACTCTTATGACAATGTCGGCGTCTGGACAGCATTCACTCGGCTGCCTCACACCCGTCGGCATAACCCTTTCAAGATCAGCAGAACCCGACTGTCACCGGACCACCCGGGTGACGAGAGACGCTGCGTGGGAAGTCCGCGTGTGAAGGAATAGCAACTTTTCACCGCATGCAGTTAGAGAGGAAAATATTCATATCTTCTGAGTTATCAATACTAGCCTTTTAATGACCATACTCGGCTATACCTCCCCATATCGGATTACTCAGAGTAAGGTAGAAATATGAGAGAGGGCTCATGCCACCTCTCAAATGGATGGATGTCGTTCAAATGGTTCAAATGGCTCTGAGCACTATGGGACTTAACATCTATGGTCATCAGTCCCCTAGAACTACTTAAACCTAACTAACCTAAGGACATCACACAACACCCAGTCATCACGAGGCAGAGAAAATCCCTGACCCCGCCAGGAATCGAACACGGGAACCCGGGCGTGGGAAGCGAGAAAGCTAACGCACGACCGCGAGCTGCGGACTGGACGGATGTGGCTGCTCCGTTGTCCTGCCTTTCAAAGCTTTTACTCCAATTGGAGATAACAGACTTGCAGGACGACATTTCCTTGCAAACGTATAAAACACCATCCTATGAAGAATTTTGGACTAAACAAGACCACGAAAACTACAGAAAACACGAAAAATTAGCCATATACCTCGCTACTATGTTTGGCTTCACATATATTTCTGAAATTTCACTTTCAAAACTGAATTCGCATAAGCTGTTCCACACGTGAACCTTACTAAGAAACTGACTCAAGACCGCAAATGTAATTTATCCCATTGAATTTTTAATACAGATATGCCTATGTATTGTATTTCATACGCGTTGGCGAGTGGAAATTAAAATAAAAATTAGCAAGGAATATGAGATCTTTCCTGGGGTTTTTAATACAAATATGCCTATCTATTGTATTTCATATTATTTTATGAGTGAAAATTAAAATAAAAGATTAGTACCAAATGTGAAGTTTTTCTTCTAGATCACGATAAAATTTTTCAGGAGTATCCGGACCTCATCTAAAAGTACTTACCGACCTCTGGTCTACTGTATCTGTTGCCGCAAAACGTCCAACTGCCGCTACTGTAGTTACACTTGTCAGTCCTGTAGGTGTAGCACAGAATTTGATGCCTTCTGGGGAGGTCTCACAAACGAGGAAATTAAGGGAACCAATCAAGAGGGTAATGAAGTTGTGTGGAGATCGCTTACTGCGCACACACCAATACTGTTGATGTTAAGAGGAGTACCGTAGACGCATCAGCTCTAGTTTTATGTGGACCTGGACACACTTATGTCTGTTATCGAGTATGACACGAGGGAAAATCGGAAAGTAAAGCGCAGTAATATTATCACCAAAAAGTTTAATAGGTAACAAAACAAAAAAATCACAAATGAACTTGCATATTTTACCCATTTTTCCACATAATCAACAACGTTCTCAGCACATTTCTACCATTGTGGTACCAGTTTCAATATGTCCTGTTCGTAGAAGTCCATTTGGTTGAAGCATAGCCATCTGTGTACTGCTGACTTCCCTTCCACATCTGTCGTAAAGCATTGGCCGGCCGGGAATTTCTTCATGGGACGAAACAGATAAAATTCAGATATCGCAAGGTCCAGACTGTATGGCGGATGGTGGGGCACCTGCCACCCAAATTTGGAGGTTTTCTCCTTAACAGTAGCAGCACGTCGGGGCGAGCATTATCTTGAAGAAATTTGACACCGTCAGCATTAATGTTGTGGCGTTTGTCATGAAGGGCACGAGACAAATTTACCAGTGTTCTAATGTAGGCTGCAGCATTCACAGCAGTCCCGTGTTCCACAAAGTCCGGCGATTACATACCATGCATATCCCGGAACACTGTCACGAGCACTTTCGTAGCAGATTGAATTACTTCGGATCAGTTTAGTGCCGGCCGAAGTGGCCGTGCGGTTAAAGGCGCTGCAGTCTGGAACCGCAAGACCGCTACGGTCGCAGGTTCGAATCCTGCCTCGGGCATGGATGTTTGTGATGTCCTTAGGTTAGTTAGGTTTAACTAGTTCTAAGTTCTAGGGGACTAATGACCTCAGCAGTTGAGTCCCATAGTGCTCAGAGCCATTTGAACCATTTTTTGATCAGTTTAGTACTGGGGAACCAGCATGTTTCCATTCCATAGAGGCCATTTTGGTTTCGGACTTGTAGTGGTACGTCCGCGACTCATCACCAATGACGATTCCCTTCCGAAAGTCATGCCCTTCTGCGACGTAACGCGTTAAGCGATCCATGCTTATCATCATTCGTTGACCATTGTGGTTTTCTGATAGTTTCTTAGGCACCCAGTGAGCACTAACTTTACGAAATTTCAACGTTTCATGAACAATATCGTTCACCGTTTCATAGGAAATGTTGAGCTTGGGCGATAATGTTCGCAGTTGCACGCGCCAGTCGTTCAAATTTGCTGCCTCAATGGCTCCGACATTATGCATGATTGCTGCTGTAACCGGCCACCCGGAGCGTGGTGAATCACTAAGATTCATACGACGCTCCTGGAAGAATGCACACCACCTGGAAACACTGCTACTGTCCATACACGCCGGGCATGCTCCTGTGAATTTCGCTCTGTTTATATCCTTTGGCTCACAAATATCGAACTATACTCCGCTGCTCTTCACACATTGACGACAGTAACATGCGCATAATTTTTGTTTCGCAGAGGCTTCTCTCAAAATGTCCTCCGTTATCGAGGATACATGCATCCACCCTCCGTCGCATAGAATCCCTGATGCGCTGATGCAGCCCTGGAGAATGGCGTATTGTATCACAGCCGTCCACAATACGAGCACGAAGAGTCTCTACATTTGGTACCGGGGTTGCGTAGACAAGAGCTTTCAAATGCCCCCATAAATGAAAGTCAAGAGGGTTGAGGTCAGGAGAGCGTGGAGGCCATGGAATTAGTCCGCCTCTAGTAATCCATCGGACACCGAATCTGTTGTTGAGAAGCGTACGAACACTTCGACTGAAATGTGCAGGAGCTCCATAGTGCATGAACCACATGTTGTGTCGTACTTGTAAAGGCACATGTTCTAGAGCACAGGTAGAGTATCCCGTATGAAATCATGATAACGTGCTCCATTGAGCGTATGTGGAAGAACATGGGGCCCAATCAAGACATCACCAACAATGCCTGCCCAAACGTTCACAGAAAATCTGTGTTGATGACGTGATTGCACAATGGCGTGCGGATTCTCGTCAGCCCACACATGTTGATTGTGAAAATTTACAATTTGATCACGTTGGAATGAAGCCTCATTCGTAAAGAGAACATTTGCACTGAAATGAGGATTGACACATTGTTGGATGAACCATTCGCAGAAGTGTACCCGTGGAGGCCAATCAGCTGTTGATAGTGCCTGCACACGCTGTACACGGTACGGAAACAACTGGTTCTCCCGCAGCACTCTCCATACAGTGACGTGGTCAACGTTACCTTGTACAGCAGCAACTTCTCTGACGCTGACACTAGGGTTATCGTCAACTGCACGAAGAATTACCTCGTCCATTGCAGGTGTCCTCGTCGTTCTAAGTCTTCCCCAGTCGCGAGTCATAGGCTGGAATGTTCCGTGCTCCCTAAGACGCCGATCAATTGCTTCGAACGTCTTCCTGTCGGGACACCTTCGTTCTGGAAATCTGTCTCGATACAAACGTACCGCGCCACGGCTATTGCCCCGTGTTAATCCATACATCAAATGGGCATCTGCCAACTCCGCATTTGTAAACATTGCACTGACTGCAAAACAACGTTCGTAATGAACACTAACCTGTTGATGCTACGTACTGATGTGCTTGATGCTAGTACTGTAGAGCAATGAGTCGCATGTCAACACAAGCACCGAAGTCAACACTACCTTCCTTCAAATGGGCCAACTGGCGGTGAATCGAGGAAGTACAGCACATACTGACGAAACTAAAATGAGTTCTAACTTGGAAATTAAGCAATTCCGGACACATGTCCACATAACATCATTTCTTTATTTGTGTCTGAGGAATGTTTCCTGAAAGTTTGGCCGTACCTTTTCGTAACACCATGTATATTTCAGCCACAACACTGTTTGCTTTATTGCCGCTAGAATACCTACTGCATTCCTTTCAAAACGTATAATATTAGGAGACCGAATACAGTCGGATTAACTTCCATTAATATTCGATTATGGGAGTTTTTATCCCTGTCAAATTGTTGACATTATAGGGGACTTGTTCTTGAAGTAATAACCCAAAGTGTTATAAACATTGGAGTCAGAAAGAGCAGTAGTGCCAGACAGAATGAGTATTGGCTGTGTTAAAGGGAAAATAAGTGTCTATAGCGACGTGTTTGATTGAAGTTCAGTAGTTTCTGCCTCACTTGGTGATAATGGGCGTTGTTTTGAGGCCGTGGAGCCTGGGACACATGTACAGGGAAGTGCATGTGCCTCTGACTTTTGTGTCATGCAGAGTGGAGCTGCCTATGATGATGTTATTGTAGATTCTTAGGCGTATGCACAAGAATTTGTACATAGTTGTGTAGCAGATGTTGTGGAAGTAACGGTACAGACTCTTATATATCATTAGAAACGGGGTGAGTGTAGGAATAAAGAAGTGGGATCATATTCGTTAAGCTGCCATCCTGGTCAGTGTATTGCGCACTACCTGCGGTGTCATTTTTAGTACCCACTCACCAAAACTAGCCACAGCCGCCACACAGTTTGTAGAAGCCGTGGGGATCTGAATGCCACCGCCTGGACAGTTAGCGTCTCGCCACTTCGACTTAACCATCATGTCGAGACGACTATTGTTATGTGTTACAGTGGCATAGGGTTACAGCTGTTTACCTGTTCAGCCAGGAATGCTGAGAGCTACAAGAGAATAAAACAGCATCTTATTGTCATACAATGGAGTCCAAAATTAAAGCAACAAGAGGAAATTTTGCAAGGTTGCGTTTCTTTTGACAGAAAACAGTAAAAAGAGGTGACAATAAAGTAGAAACAATGTAAAGAATACATAACGTAAACTACTGCAACATACATAACGGTAGACAAATATGTTCAGCGTTTTTCCAACTTAACGGATTTGCTCACACACACATTCCGACAACTGGTTCATGTCCTCAGTATGGGATGTGACCGCCTCTGCCAGCATTACAGACCTGACAACGACAGGACATGCTGTGAATTACTTCATTAGTCTCATGTTGAGGCAATAGCGCTCATTCTTTGTGCAGAGCTACTCGCAGTCTTGGAGAGTGGTTGGAGGATGCTGACGTGATGAAAACAGTCTCTCTAGCACATCCCAGACGTGTTCTATGGGATCCAAATCGGGCGAGCGAGCAGGCCACGACACGCACGCAATATCTTCCGTTGTCAAGAAAACATCAACCACATGTGCTCTATGAAGTGGAGTATTATCGCCCATCAGTACGACGTATAGGCCTGCAGCACCCGCCAATCATTGCAAATGAGTTCCGAAGGGCTCGTCACGATACCTGTAGCTGAAAGCAGTTAAACCTTGCCGAATCACCGTATAATTTCATGAATAGGGGTTCGAGTGGACGACATAGTCCCTCTCGATATCGGTCTCTGTCCACAGTGTTTGGGTCCAGAAATCGTGTTCCACGTTCCCTCCAGACACCAATCCATTGAGAATCACTCTCCAGACTAAAGCGGGACTCATCTGGAGAACAACATTGGCTCACTGTTCGACCGCCCGGGTGGCATGTTGATGACTCCACTCTAGACATTCCCTTGTGTGAAGACGCGTCAGATGTAGACATACAGCAGGTCTCCGACAATAAAGGCAACTCTGCTGAAGCCTTCTGCACGGCGTTTGCCTCGATACAACACGTCCAGTGGAAGATGGCAGCTCATAAGCCAGTTGCCGTGCAGAACTAAGGCGGTGCTGTCGTGCCCTTACAGCTGAATAACGGCCCCCTCTTCTGCAGTCACGAGGGGTCGTCTCTGCCCTGGTCTTCGGGTTACAGTTTCGGTCTGTATACACTGTCGCTACATTTAAGAAACAACAGAAAGGCTCACACCAAACCATTGGGCAACGTCAGTTTGCGACTGTCCTACTTCTTTCCTTTCTCTAACCCTCCACCGCGGAGAGTCTGATAGGCATCTTCTCTGTGCCATACAGCACCGTCTGTGACTGTGTACACAGTGATTGCGGATGTGGGGCTACCTGGCAAACACTATCCCGTTTGACAGGTGCCCCGACGTCAATGTTGGCATGGTTGTCCGTTGACTGGAATGCCATCTTTCATGCAGAACATGATCGTACGGACATCTGTTTCACAGTTCGTATGATCATATTGTGAATTAGACACAGGATGGGGATATTAGTGGACTGTTGCTTTAATTTAGGGCATCACTGTATTTCTTATCAGACATGAAGTCCAACAGAAAATGACTACTCTTGTATCTATGTTTTCAAATTATTCACTGAAAGAAGTTTAGTGTCACCTCCAGAAGCTAATGCTTGTGAGTATGCAGACAGATGCACTTGCATGTGAAGTTCGATTTTTATTATATCTGGTGCCACACTTGATCCTATACGTTTTCTTTCTCTGGTTTTCTATCTTGCGTGATTTAGAATTCATGTATCGCTTGCAAACTGTTTGAGAGTCCTACGGAAGTCATATGACAACAAAGTATTGAAGTAATACAAAATTCAATGTATGGTGGTTTAGTTCAGTTAATTGATAATTTTTAAATAAGAAAATCTCTCAGGAACGCTTTTTGACCTAACTTGTATGAGTGCAGTTCAGCTATGAAAAACATGCGTGTTAGGACATCTCGCATTGGGGACAAGAGTACCGGTAGCCTGAGGAAATTTCTGAAACCGCGGGGTATGTACAGTCATGCTCAAAAGTATCCGAACGACCTGCAATTCATTTCGCCTCATTCACATGCAACCCACATAACGCAGCTGTCTAGCAGGTCCTCTAATCGCACCTTGGTACAGTCGTTTACTATTGAAAATGGTTCCAACGGTTCACCACTAGAAAACATTACTCTGTATCGCAATAACTCAAGATGTAAAGTAATAATAAGATACTACAAACATCAGGGAACACCTTATCACAGGTAAGACTGTCCTTAAGGCTTGTAAGCTCACATTTATTACAATAAATGACATACCTGAAATGTTACCCCTCTCGTTATTACGTCAGATAGGTAATGCACGTAGTAAGTTCGTCGTATTCATGATTTCCTCTTCAAAGTATCATACCGTACTTATTATTTAACACAAAATGACATTAAAAATTTAAGTTATTCACGAGCAGCTAGTTGAGATTATGTATGAACTTCAAATGACACGACGAACCGTCTCGTTCTGGATATGGATTCAAACCCAGTTCATGCAGACTAAGCAAAGATTTCGTGACTGACGAAAACGAACAGTCATTCCTGATTAGGCATACAGAGAGTGATATACCTCGATTTTAGACAGTATCAATTAGCAAATACCAGCTTTAAATAACATAACGCAAACATTTTTAACGGACGCGAATTCCTACCCAGCACCTATTGTCCCTGTTAACGAACTAGAAGAGATGTTAAATATTGCTTCTTAACAAGTAACTTACTTGAAATGCCGTGAGGTAAAGCTTTGTGTTGGACAGGGATTCGAACCCATAACCTAATAAGATAGATATCGAAGCACAATGAACTGTGACATATCGCATTTTCTCGGCAGTAGCTAGATATTTTAACTGAAATGACGAGACGAAACATTAATTTTTTCCTTCTCAGGACTCCAACCCGGCACCTATCGCTATTTTATTCTAGAGAAAACGAACGTTAAATATGGGTTCGTTGCACCAGCAGCGACACGTGAGCATGTTTGAACTAGAAATAATATGACGAAGAGTTCAGTGCTGACTGAGAATAGAGCCCCACGCATGTCGTTGTTGACTACACGCAAAGAGACGTCAGCTACCGAATTTTTCTCCACCAGCAGCTCAGAATAACACCTTGAACTTCCAGTGATCGCGCAAATAGTTCTGTGTCTCACTGGGAGTCAAAAACTTCAAATATCGTTAGTGTTGACAACTAATGAAAATACATTAAAAATCGAAATTATCCACCAGCAGATAGGTGCCCTCATGCTAGATCTTGACAATACATAATGAAATCTTTAGCGCCGGGCTAGGATTCGAACCCATTCTCGCGCAATGTGTGGAGATGTTGAGGAATCTGCAGTTTTGAACAAACAACAAATTGTAGCCGAGCTATTGTCACGAAGGGAACAAATTCCTCGTTAAGGGCGGTCTGAGTTGCATTCCCAGTTCAGAACCATTTTTATCGACATACAGAAGCTCAGATAAAAGATGGAATAAGTGTCCTCTGAGCGTACATAGCGTTGGTTTCGCCACTAGAAATATATAACTATATAAGAAAGGATATTGGTGATAGAGTTTCTACATGTCACCACTCCAGACTTCATTGTGGCTCAACCTAACGTCTACTTGGTAGGAAGGAATATCATTTTAAATGTGAATTTCAGACGACAATGCCATTATATCTTCTTCACTTGGTGTAGCCAGAAGAGAAGGGAATCTGTCTGTCCCTATGTAAAATCACAGACCGAAGTTGGAATCGAACCCAGACCATAGATATATGTACCTCTCATTAGCCCAACAGACCACCAAATCCTCTTCTCATTTGTTCATTTTTCTATCATAACACTGCTGTGCCACACTGGCCGAGAATTCTGACCACAGGCTCCCTGTATCAATTTGAGCATGTTCAGTAAATTCATTTACTTGGTTGACCGAATCACCATGAACTAGCTGCCTTGGCTACCCAGTGCAGAAATTCAACTTTATTTTGCAAACACCAAAATAAAATCACATAACTGCGACCAGCACAGAACTGCCAACAGTGTAGGATGCAGAAATTTAAATAGGAAGTGTGCCTTTCCATTTGAGCTACTCTATTGCGCTATCTGTTTGTTGAAAACGTCGTGCAGTGCAAAAGAAAAGGTATAACTGTCTCTCATAACCATTGACCTGGCCATATGCATTATCCCACAACGCTGCGGAATGCAAAAAGTCTGGAGGAGTTGTTGTTGACTTCTGGACGTGTCGTAGCTATGTGTCGGGTAATAGCGTGATGGTGAATATCGTGCACGGTAGATAAGATGTCGCGAGTTCGAATACATTCACTGCTATATTTTTTTAAACGCAATTCTGCTGTCTGCTAAAGTTATCAGTCTAATGAAACTTGTAACATAATTCCCTTCACTTCTCGACACAAAATAGTCGTGTGTGGAAAAAGGGTTAACTTCTGCGACATTTTGTTCATTTCTGGATTATCAGACAGCCAGACAGTAGATACATCCCGAAACTTTTGTGTTATGTATGGGTAGAGCGCATCGTGCCAAAATACGTCGGAAAAGTATTTTCTACATTAGCTGTCATCTGGTAGTGGCATTTTATTCTTCTTTAAACCTTGTTTGAGAGCTTTGACTCAGAACAAGTTTTCTACACGCATGTAATCAATAAACTGCATGTGCATTTTCAGACTGTTATAGAGAACATCAGGGAATTCGCATATATCGTTGATGATTAATTTCTCTCTCATGTTTACTATTGTTTTAACAACACTAAAGGAAACCTTACGAAAATTGTGAGCAGTATTATAAGAAATGTAATAAAACTACCCACAATAACCCTACGACGAAAGTCTGTTTTAATAAAACTGTGTATCTGTACACAAGTGTGCCTCTATGGTTACGAATTGGTAAAATACTAGTCACTTAGATTTTGATTGGGTCTGTGTTTAATTGGTATGCTGTGCCATACTCAATATGTATGCAAATGTGGCATTTCATAAATAAAGTTATGTATTCCTAGAAACCCAAAATTAGCTTGTCAGCAGCGGAGAGAGGCGTTACCTGTTGTGCAGCATTGTAAGTTTCTCACCATGAGCCGAAAGTATTTTCTTGATATATCCTGAGCGATGTTTGATTTGACTGCTTGTAGTTCTTTCACAGAAAGGATAAAAACGCTACACTCAGTGAGACTGGAAATGCGAACCATAAAACACGCTGTTTCGCAGATCAGCATGTTACCACAGAGCTGGCGAAGAAGTTTGTGTTTTAGCTTCCTCTTTCGAGACCAATAGTGGCTTGTACTCGTAAACCGCTATTTAAAGGACGAAATTAGTTGCGATTTCCACGTGCAACGACTTTCCTGGGCTGAAAACCGTAAATTTACGATCTTTTGTGGTGCTTAGGGAAAAGGGAGACACAGGAATAAACAGTAGTGGAAGGCGTTGTTAATTATTTATTTGCATGTGTTTTTTTAATATTCACTAATATCATGAAATTATGTGAACACATCGGCGAAAGAGAAAAGAAATATAAATCCTGGTTAAAGAAAAAGAAAGGAAAAAGGAAAAGCAAAACGAAATAAAATCCGCGCAATCTGCGACGCGCTCTCCCATCCGCGGCGGTCAGAAGTAGAATAGATCGTAGACGGTTGAAACTCAGACACCGCCGGGGGAGGAAGGGTAGGTGCCTTCTGAGCCAGGCATCCCCCAACTCAGTGGAGGTCTAACAAAGACCGCCCGAAGATAGTTAGCAAATAATGTTCGGTAACGTGGCGTGTTTTCGAGAGCTGCATGGGCTGTTCGTAAATAGGTCCAGAAGTCGAGGCGGGATTTAGGTCCCTCATGAAGGAGATAAGCGACCGTCCGCCCTTTGACCCACGTAATAGCATGGCATTTGGCGGCGGGAAAATGTCTGTCCTCCGGGTATAGAAACATTCGAGGTTCGATTGTGTCTGGTGGCACCCGGAGATAGCAGGCAATGATTTGCTGCACGAAGCGCCATAGATCTTGCGATGAGGGGGATGTCAGACGGTGTTCATCAGTGTCCAGTTGCTGGCAAAGGAGACAAAGAGGGGATTCTGACAAGCCAATGTTGTGCAGTCGCTGCTTCGTGGCAAATTTCCTGTTGACTATGTGATATCACAGTGCCCGGACGTTCGTAGGGAGAAAGGGCTGGTGGACGGTAGTCCACACTATGGACCACTGGATGGAGGGATGTTTGGTCTCCATCACATTCCGGGGAACACAGCGCAGCAACAGGCTGTAAAAATCCTTAGTCCTGGGTGGGCGTGTATCTGGGAGACTGGTACGTATATAACTGTAGTCGACGAAAAAGTTCGAAAGATGGGACAAATGAGGCACAATATGGCCGACAGACACCTGTGGTGAGGTGAAAGCAGGTAGGACGACCGCAAGCAAGCTGAGTGTTAGAGATGTACCCTGGCCCATCCACTGTTTTCTCATGGTACTCATGTACAAGGCTGCAGCTCGCATACGGACATTGACGAGCCCGACGCCACCACACCGTGAGGGCAGGGTAAGTGTCTCATAACGGACTTTGAACACTGAACCAGCCATGAGATAATTGCCAAAAGCCGCCTGAAGGTTGCACCCAATTGCAGTTGGCAGAGGGAGGACTTGCGCGACGTGAACCAATTTTGATGCCACATAAAGATTAAGAAACTCAACCCGTTGAAGTGTGTCCTGGGAGCGCAAGAGATTCTGGCGGGCGTCGTTGCGGATGACGTTTAACAGGCGACGGAAATTTGTTGCCGCTGTGCGTGTGAATGTGGCGGTAAAGGTAATGCCCAGGTACCGCAAAGTCCGCACAAGCGGCGGGGGTGCCACTTCACCCTCCTGGAGGCCTCGTCCAATGTGCATTGCAGAAGATTTGGCGACATTCATGGCACTGCCAGCGGCAGCCCCATAACGGGTAATCAATTCGAGGACTTCTCGATCCTCAGAGCCGGAGCGAATGAGGAGGAGGAAGTCATCAGCATATGCCCGACAGCGAAAAGAGTGTTGGCGTAGGGTGAGGCCAGAGAGCTTGGTCGTCAAGCCCCCAATAAGGGGCTCGAGGGCAATGGCATACAGAAGGGTAGAGAGGGGGCACCCCTGCCGTATCGAACGGCAGATAGGTACCGGCCCTGCTAAACGTCCATTGACTTGGACACGTGAACTGGCACTGTCGTAAAGACGCCGGATGACGTCGAGAAATGGAGGGGGGATGCCCATTCGGGCTGCCACCGAAAACAGGAAACGATGACGCACTTTATCGAAGGCGCTGTCGAAGTCTATAGCGACGACCGCTGCACAGAGTCTGCAGGCCGCCGCCATCGCAATTAAGTCGCGGCATTCCCCTGTGGCAGTCTGTATGTTAACCTGTCCTCCAGGCGTCGTTTGCTCTGGCGAGAGGATATGAGGGAGTATTGTTCGGAGCCGCATTGCCAGTAAGCGCGCGAAAATCTTGTAATCGGCATTGAGTAGGGTGAGTGGTCTGTAACTCGTGACCATCGAACACGGGCTGGTTCGTGGACTGGTACGATGATGCCCTCAGCAAAGGCGGGTGGGATTGCGTGGTCAGATGTCATCAGTTCTTGATACAGAGTCGTCCACCGTGGTGCCATGAGGTCCCGAAAGGTACGGTAAAACTCAATCGGGAAGCCGTCAATGCCGGGCGATCTGTTGACAGCACCCTTGGCGATTGCGTTGTTGACTTCGTCTAGGGTGACCGCCACTGTCAATGCATCCTCCTCCGTGTGGGGGAGGGTGTGCGTGACGTAATGCAAAATAGAGTCGTCTGCTGCAGTTTCAGTGTCTTCTTCACTATAAGTACGACGGTAGTGCTCGACGAATGCGTGGACGATGTCATTCTGAGTGGTCACCTGCGTGCCATGAGGCGTGGTCAGAGTGCTGATGATCTGCCGACGACGTCGTTGTTTGTCGGACACTATATGATGCATAGATGGAATTTCTAAATCCGCGTGATCGTGGCACGACCCCTTGCAGTTTCCGGCGTGCCAGAGCAATTATCTTCGCCTTAATTCTTTGCCGTTCCAACTGGTTGTCCGGGGTTGGCGGTTGAGCGTCCAGATCGCGGAGAATCGCATAATAGAAGTCAACAGTGTTGCGATGCCAGTCGGCCATGTCCTTCCCGTATCTCATCAGTGTCCTCCGAATCGCCGGCTTGGCGCAGTCCAACCACCATGTCAATGTCGAGTGGTAGCGGGGAAGGCGTCTTTCGCAGGCTGTTCACGTTTCAGTGACTTGTTGGCAACACGCCAGGTCATGCAAGTGTAAAGTATTGAGTTTCCATGGCGCTCGGCTGCGCCATACTGATTGCGGCGGACGGAGGACCGTACAGATGTAGGCGCAATGGTCGGAAAAGGCCAGCGGCCAGCGTTCGGCGCCACGTATCGCAGATCTAAGAGTTTGTTAGACATATATCCTGTCTAGTCAGCTTGCGGAATGACTGGTAAGAAAGGTATGGCCAGAACGGTCACCGTGTTGAACTTCCCATGTATCGTGAAGCAGGAGGTCTCTCACCACTATACGTAGTTCCTGGCGTGTAGTATAGTGGGGAATCTGATCTTTAGGATGCAGAACACAGTTAAAATCACCTCTTAGTAGGCAATGGTCATACCGCCCTAAAAACAGGCGAGCGATTTCCTCGGAATAAAACTGGGCTCTTTCATGCCGTCGGTCGGTGCCTGAGGGAGCGTAGACATTAATAATGCGTGTCCCCATGGCAGTGAGTGCCATGCCCCGAGCTGATGGAAGGAAGGCGACATCGGTCACAGAAATCCCGTGGCGGACGTAGATGGCCACTCCGCGGCCCATAAGATCACCCGCGGAGGCGTGGGCGGTATTGCCATTGATATCCGGGAGACTAGCCAAGTGAACTTCCTGCAGAAGGGCGAAATCAATATCCGAAGCCCAGAACATCTCCTGCATAAGGCGGATTTTCACCCTGGAACGGATGTTGTTGGTGTTGATGGTTGCTATCCGGTAGTCCTGGTGTCGGATTGCTGGAGGCTGGTCCGCTCCACTGTCCGCGTAAGGGCGTGGGCGTCGCAGTGGAACGTTATCCCGCTGGCCCGCAGGGGAGTCTGGGGAGAGTATGATTAGTGGTGCGGCCGCGACGGCGCAGGGTCCCGTAACGGGTCCTGCTCCTCGACCTCCTCGTGCCACGCCGTGGAAGCAGGCACTGGTGTATCTTCCATTTTGTCTGCAGAAGATGTTGTAATGGTGCGTGGTGTAGTGTCGCCTGTGGTACGTTCATGATTTAGTTCAGCGTCAGCACGAGGCGCAGGCACGCCGATGGATGTATCCGCGCTCATAACGTCTTCGTCAGCAGTAGCGGGTTCTGAGGCCTCCTGCTGGGCTCCGGTTGCGTCCTCCTCGACTTGTAACGTCTCCTCTTGGCCGGAAACTGTGCGACGTCTTCCCTTGCGACGTTTCGGAGAACGTTGTTTCCTTGTGCGACCCTCCGTGTCCGACGACGGAAGAGACTCGCGTCGTTCTGGCAGAAAGGCCGCTGTAGGAACGATGAGCGAGTCGATCTCCATCGTGTATCCGAGGTCAGGGTCAGCGTCCGGTTGCGTCGGCATCGTCGCAGCGGCGTCGATGGGCGGCCAAGGCGGCGGGCCGTCCGAGGCGCTCTCCGTCGGTGTCTGGACGGGCTCGTTGGTGGCGTCGTTTGTGGTGACCGGGCGACGTTGCAAAGCGGTAGGAGAAGCTAGAGCAGCGGCGTAGGTCACCGGTAGCACTGTAGGTTGCGACGTGGGTGGTCCATCGGCAGCTGGAAGTTGCGTAATACGCCGTTGTAGGCATTCGGATATAAGGTGGCCTTCTTTGCCGCACCCAGAACAGGTCCGAGGCTGGCCGTCGTATATAATTATTGCACGGCATCCGCCGATCTGTAAGTAGGACGGGAAGTGGCTCCGGAGATCAATGGTGAAATGTCGGACCCCCTTTAGCACAGGATACGTGTCCACTACTCCGCAGTGTGGCCATGGACTGTGCCGTATGGGCGTAGTACCGCGACGACTTCCTCAGCAGGAAGTTCGAATGTCAATTCGAAAATGCCTATCGTTCGCATACCTAAGCCTGCGTGGTCGACGGTTACCTCCCCCACATTGCCATCTGCATGTCAGAAGCGGAGCCCCTGTCTGGTCTCACGTAGTATGCGTTTGCACGCCGCGTCGTTAACGATTTTCACATAGACCGTGATGCTTACGATGGACAAATGTATGCCGATAATGTCGGTCGCCGGGATCTTCACTTCCTCTCGCAGAAAACGCTCCACCTCGAGTGCTTTGGGTCGGGCGTAATCGTTGCAGAAAGTAAATCGGAGTGCTGATTTACGGTAACGGTTCGCCATGGATTGTACGAGGTAAGCCGGCACTTAAGCAACGGCCGTCACAATGTAAACAAGGCGTGCTCGCGCTCCGCACGCGGCCAACACGTACGCGTCCGCTCCGTTGCCCTGCCGAAGGCAGACTTAACACGCTGAGCTACCGTGCGGGCTAAAATCACAAACCGAAGTAGGAATCGTACACAGACCATAGATATATGAACCTCTCATCAGCCCAACAGACCACCAAATCCGGCTACTAGACGACACGTAGCTATAACAGCTCCAGAAGTCAACAACAATTCCTCCAGACCTTCTGCATTCCACAGCCCTGTGGGATAATGCATATGGCCAGGTCAATACTTATGAGAGACAGTTATACCTTTTCTTTTGCACTGCACGACGTTTTCAACAAACAGGTAGCGCAATAGAGTACCTCAAATGGAAAGGCACACTTCCTATTTAAATTTCTGCATCCTACACTGTTGGCAGTTCTGTGCTGGTCGCAGTTATGTGATTTTATTTTGGTGTTTACAAAATAAAGTTGAATGTATGCACTGAGTAGCCAAGGCAGCTAGTTCATGGTGATTCGGTCAACCAAGTAAATGAATTTACTGAACATGCTCAAATTGATACAGGGAGCCTGTGGTCAGAATTGGTTGGTTGGTTTTGGGGAAGGAGACCAGACAGCGTGGTCATCGGTCTCATCGGATTAGGGAAGGATGGGGAAGGAAGTCGGCCGTGCCCTTTCAGAGGAACCATCCCGGCATTTGCCTGAAGCGATTTAGGGAAATCACGGAAAACCTAAATCAGGATGGCCGGACGCGGGATTGAACCGTCGTCCTCCCGAATGCGAGTCCAGTGTCTAACCACTGCGCCACCCCGCTCGGTGTGGTCAGAATTCTCGGCCAGTGTGGCACAGCAGTGTTATGATAGAAAAATGAACAAATGAGAAGAGGATTTGGTGGTCTGTTGGGCTAATGAGAGGTTCATATATCTATGGTCTGGGTTCGATTCCAGCTTCGGTCTGTGATTTTAGATAGGGAGAGACAGATTCCCTTCTCTTCTGGCTACACCAAGTGAAGAAGATACAATGGTATTGTGGTCTGAAATTCACATTTAAAATGATATTCCTTCTCTACCAAGTAGACGTTAGGTTGAGCCACAATAAAGTCTGGAGTGGCGACATGTAGAAACTCTATCACCAATATCCTTTCTTATATAGTTATATATTTCTAGTGACGAAACAAACGCTATGTAGGCTCAGAGGACACTTATTCCATCTTTTATCTGAGCTTCTGTATGTCGATAAAAATGGTTCTGAACTGGGAATGCAACTCAGACGCCCTTAACGAGGAATTTGTTCCCTTCGTGACAATATAGCTCGACTACAATTTGTTGTTTGTTCAAAACTGCAGATTCCTCAACATCTCCACATATTGCGCGTGAATGGGTTCGAATCCTAGCCCGGCACTAAAGATTGCATTATGTATCATCAAGATCTAGCATGAGGGCACCTATCTGCCGGTGGATAATATTTTCGATTTTTAATGTATTTTCATTCGTTGTCAACACTAACGATATTTGACGTTTTTGACTCCCAGTGAGACACATAACTATTTGCGAGATCACTGTAAGTGCAGGATGTTATTCGGAGCTGCTGGTGGAGAAAAATTCGGTAGCTGACGTCTCTTTGCGTGTAGTCAACAACGATATGTGTGGGGCTCTATTCTCTGTCAGCACTGAACTCTTCGTCATATTATTTCTAGTTCGAACATGCTCACATGTCGCTGCTGGTGCAACAAACCCATATTTGAAGTTCGTTTTCTCTAAAATAAGACAGTGATAGGTGCTGGCTTGGAGTCTTGGGAAGGAAAAAGTTAATGTTTCGTCTCGTCATTTCAGCTAAAACATCTAGCTACTGCCGAGAAAATGCGATATGTCACAGTTCATTGTGCTTCGATATCTATCTTATTAGGTTATGGGTTCGAATCCCTGTCCAACACAAAGCTTTATCTCACTGCATTTCAAGTAAGTTACTTGTTAAGAAGCAATATTTAACATCTCTCGTAGTTCGTTAACAGGGACAATAGGTGCTGGGTAGGAATTCGCGTCCGTTAAAAATGTTTGCGTTATGTAATTTACAGTTGGTATTTGCTAACTGATACTGTCTAAAATCGAGGTATATCACTCTCTGTATGCCTAATCAGGAATGACTGTTCGTTTCCGTCAGTCACGAAAACTTTTCTTAGTCTGCATGACCTGAGTTAGAATCCATATCCAGAACGAGACGGTTCATCGTGTCATTTGAAGTTCATACATATTCTCAACTAGCTGCTCGTGAATAACTTAAATTCTTAACGTCATTTTGTGATACATAATAAGTACGGTATGTTGCTTTGAAGAGGAAATCATGAATACGACGAACTTACTACGTGCATTACCTATCTGACGCCGGCCGCGGTGGTCTAGCGGTTCTAGGCGCTCAGTCCGGAACCGCACGACTGCTACGGTCGCAGGTTCGAATCCTGCCTCGGGCATGGATGTGTCTGATGTCCTTAGGTTACTTAGGTTTAAGTAGTTCTAAGTTCTAGGGGACTGATGACCACAGATGTTATGTCCCCTAGTGCTCAGAGCCATTTGAACCATTTGAACATATCTGACGTAGTAATGAGAGTGGTAATATTTCAGGTATGTCATTTATCGTAATATATGTGAGCTTACAAGCCTTAAGGACAGTCTTACCTGTGATAAGGTGTTCCCAGATATTTGTAGTATCGTAGTATTACTTTACATCTTGAGTTATTGCGATACAGAGCAGTGTGTTATAGTGGTGACTTGTTGGAACCATTTTCAATAGTCATACGACCGTACCAAGGAGCTATTAGAGGATCTGCTAGGCAGCTACGTTATTCGGGTTACATGCGAATCAGGCGAAATGCAGTTCAGGTCGTTCGGATACTTTTGAGCACGACTCTACACAGAAAAATATCCTTGGAAATTTTGGAAATTTGTAAGTTCCAATGGATCAGACTGCTGAGGTCATCGGTCCCTTGGCTTAGACACTACTTAATCTAACTTAAACTAACTTACGCTGAGGACAACACACATACCCATGCCCGAGGGAGGACTCGAACCTACGACGGGCGGGCCGCGCGAACCGTGGCAAGGCGCCAAAGACCACGCGGCTATCCCACGTGGTAAACTTCCTGTTTTCCGTGAATTTTGTGCTAGTTCTTCGTGTACAACTGATGAAAGTAGGCTTCTGCCCAAGAGGCACACGTTGCATTACAGACGTGAGAGATTTAAGGAAATGCGCACCACTTTCTATGCTCAGTAAACCGCGTGTTGCATCCGAAATTGAAACCATCACAGCACCAGAAGTGAACAATTTATGTTACTCCTTGGCGAAACGAAGTTTTTGATTCATTGTCACAGCAGACCCAGTGCAAGCACTGGGCACTGGAAGATATGCCACATATTTCAGCGCCATATCACTAGATCTCGCGATGTTGGTAGCCTTTCAGATTCCTAGTGTGAAGTGAGCGATTGTAGGCTTAAGTGAATACAGCCGGGTAACTACCTCTTGCACTACAGCTGCTAAAATCACGTGGATATTGTGGAACCGTCATTATCGTGGACTATTAAAGTCGAATTGGTTGTGTGCACAACAGAAGTTCAAAAGCAGTTTCAGCGATGGTTTACGAGTAAACATAATTTGAAATATACAGTACTGGAAATACATCTCAACCAACAATGCAAATATACAAGATCCGTCAATACTACTTCTAGTTACGATGAGAGATGCGTATGAATGGTTTTACGAGGTTATTGATGTTTTCATGGTTTTATAGTGTTTTCAAAGTTTTATGGTGGTGGCATACATAATATACGATTGACATTAATGATGATGAGTATACTGATGAAGGCATTAATGACGTTTGTGGGTAAAAAGAGAACTTTCTATAGGTACTTTCCGCTGGCCAATGACGCTAACGCATAGATTGTTTCCTCAGTAAAAAATCCAGTACTTGAGTCGTCACTTAAAAACCATTTATTGGTATTGTTTAAAAAAATGTATTTTATGCGTGTAATCGGTGACCTTGATGGTACAGTATTTATTTAGTTCACTTAACTGCTTGATTATTAACATGATATGGATATTGCTCTGTTTTACTTGGTTTTCTTCCCCAATGCGAGATGAGCTGACACGCATGTTTTTCATAGCTGAACTATACTCATAAGAGTTAGATCAAAAAGCGTTCCTGAGAGCACTTGATATTTTAAAAACATCAAGCATGAAAATCTTTTGATTCGAAATGCCTAATGCCACTTGCATACTGAATGTCATTGTAGCAGTGAATTACACTGTGTGCCTTAGTAAGGCTCCCCCTCTCGCTTAATTTTCAAATGTTGTAGACTGGGGGGTGGTCTTCTTTTTGTATTTTCTATTGTCGTTCTGTCGATGAGATCTTTGTGAAATTTAGTTTATGCTATTATGCGCAAGAGCTTCATTCTTTTATGCCACCCTGTGTAATGCTTGTCAACTACTTTCTAATGTCTCTATGGTGTCACAATTTTAGTTTGTCTATTTCTTGAATACCAAGAAAACTCTTCAGACTTTTATTATATTTTGTATATTATACTTCCTTTTACACTGAAAAGGATGTATCAAGTTTACCTTGTAATTTTCTCATGTTTTCAATCTGCTACTCATCTACGAGTAGTCTCAAACGTTGAGATTGCTTCAATGCACATCTATGTTTGACACAGGATTTCCGAAGCTTTTCCCTCGAGCCTTCTCTCAGAATTGATCACATTTCCGTTTTGTTGCTAACTATAGAACCCCAAATCCATCTTTTCACAGGATCTATTCTGTTTGACTACATTTTAAATAATTCACTTACATAACTGAACCTTAAATTTCCAGTCATTTTTGTAAGTTAATGTTGCATTGGTCTGAAGTAAAATGTACTCTTTCTATAAATCGAAACGTCTCTTTTCCCATCTTTTCCCGAAGCATTACTCGTAAAAATTAGAAACACTGTTTATATTTTTGGTTTTCTCGTTCGCT